>NC_137154.1:99355335-99700335 GCF_951394435.1 Stenella coeruleoalba | reverse complement strand
ATAGACCATTTAGAGGATCTTCTCAGAAGTTCGCCCAACATTTAAGAATCCTGAATCCTGAGCATCTGGCCCTCAGATCTGCCTAGATCTAAGAATCTGGGCAGAATCCCCAAGACACAAGCCCATGGGGAACTGTTTCTATGGGGAAGGAGGTCAGGTCACATCAGGCCCTCTTCCCAGCCCTCGCTGGGCAGCTGGTAAAGGAACTCACTCGTGTCTGCTGTCCCCAAGTATATGCATCAAGAGAGGAGGAGACGCATCCCCACTGCAGGGCCCCCACCAGGCCCTGCTAACCACTGTTCTCATCCATATGAGGACCGAAAACCAAGAGGGCAAAGCATCTTTCTGACTATCCACACACTCCTCTTCTGATTCAGGCAGCACCTCCTCCAGGAAGGCATCCCTGACTCCTGCAGCCACAGCGAGACCTCCTCCCTTGGCTTCATACAACCTCTTCGTGATGTGTCACACATTCCTGTCCTGTGCTATTATTTAACTTTATAAATAAAGAGGACGGACACTGGTGGGAGACTGCCTGGGTTCAAATCCTGGCTCTCCCACATACTAGCTGTGTGACTTTGAACAGGTGGCTTAAACTCTGTGTGCCTCAGGTCACCCAAAAGTGAAGGCGGCAGGGCATCCACCTCAAAGAGCGGTTATGAGAAGTCAATCAACTATAAGGTGTAAAGTGTTTGGAAGAATGGTATGTAGCAAGCACTCAATGAATGTTTGCTATTATTCTTCTTCAAATATTAATATCGATGCTACTAAAGTATTGTCTCCCTAGCTAGTTAGTAGTCTAGTCTAGTTAGCTAGACTGGAAGTCTCTGGAGTGCAGGGCCAGAAACATGCTTCTTGGCATTATTCCCCATGTTAGGCAGACTTGCACCAGGTAAGAGCTATATAACAATTTCCTGTGCACTGGCCTTTGCAGAAGACTGACAGCCCATTCATTTTACTTCCTAGTTCTAGATGAGCAGAAGCAACAGAGATTTCGGAATGAACTTATGGCCCCTGAGGCCATGTGACCCCAGGAGCAGAATTCATGGAAGTCAAGGCCCTCTGGCCATGCCCCACACACCCCCCAGAAGTGGAGGCCCACAGAGCAAACCTCTCATCCCCCAGGAGCTGTGTCATGCAGAAAAGCCAAAACTTTGTAGAAAGAGTCCTGGAGGGAATCCCAGAGGCCTCAGTTCTCATCCTGGCTCTGTTCTGTGTGATCTTTCACAAGCCCCTTAACCTCTCTGGGCCTCTGTCTGGTCAGCTGTTAAATCAGAGAGTTGTTCAGAGACTTAGCTCCTCCCAATCCTGACATTTCAGAGAAAGGAAAAAGCATCTTTTTTTTTTTTTTTTTTTTTTTTGCGGTACTGGGGCCTCTCACTGTTGCGGCCTCTCCTGTTGCGGAGCACAGGCTCCGGACGCACAGGCTCAGCGGCCATGGCTCACGGGCCCAGCCGCTCCGCGGCATGTGGGATCTTCCCAGCCCGGGGCACGAACCCGTGTCCCCTGCATCGGCAGGCGGACTCTCAACCACTGCGCCACCAGGGAAGCCCGGAAAAAGCATCTTTGAATGAACCTAACCTAACAAATCATTTCTCTGCAATCAGTTCCCCTCACTCATTCATTCATTCCACAAACACTGGGCTTTTTTCACTATATGCAAAAGCACTATTCTGGATTACAGCTGTGAAAAAGAAGAGACAAAATCTGATAATTACAGGAGAAAAATAAAGGGGGTGGGGAGAGCCAGGGATGGGAGAAAAGGAGCTTCATTTTAGATAGGACCTTCAGGGAAGGCCTCAGAGAGAGGATGACATCAGAGCAGGTACCTGGAAAAACCAAGGGAGTGAGTCAGGCAGACACCTGGGAAAGAGAGCTCCAGGCAGAGGGAAGAGCCAGTGCAAAAGCCCTGAGGGAGGAGCATGGCTGACCCCTCCAGGTACCACAAGGTGGAGGGGGGGGCGGGGTAAGGGCGGCTGGAGCAGCGAGGGAGGAAGACAGCGAGAGGAGCTGGACTGGGGAGGTAGGGATTCAGCCACAGTGAGGACTTTGGCTTTTATTCAATGATGCATCCATATCATTAAGGCTTTGACATAAATGAATTTGACACTGTCCAGTTATATGATGAATTTGTTCATTTTTCGCCTCTCCACCACGGACCTGCAATCTATTTATGATTTTTATTATTATTACTTTCGTTTCTGTTTCTCTTTCCAGGCCTATAGCCAAGCTTTAGCCTGGTCTCCACATCAGAATTTCAGCCTGGGTCGTCCCACCTCTCCTGAAGGTGCTGCCTGGTCCAGATCAGGCTCCTGTGCTCTTTCCCAAGCTCTTCCAAGGTGTCCCTCCGACCTGTCAGTCTGCCCTGTCCTCCTTGCCATCCATCAACCCCTTCCTCTCTCCCCAGGGCCTTCACACCGACTGTCCCCCGCACACACACACACCCTGGAACACTCTTTGCTTCCTTCTTTATTCACTTATGTCCTCCTCTCCCTTCAGGTCTCAGCTCAAACTTCTCTTCCACAGAGACCCCTCCCTGCTCTCTCTAAATAAAATCTCCTATTTAAGTGCTCTCATAGTTTCATGTTCTTCCCTTCAAAGCTCTTGTTACATGTGTTTTCTCAAATTTATTTGTATGACTTTTTTTTTAAATTAATGCCTCTCTTCTCCATCCCCCTGTAAACTCTATCAGGATAGAGGCTATGACTGTTTTTGATCCTTTCTAGCCCAGGCACCAAGACAATGCCTGGCATACACTCAAGGTGCCCAATAAATACTGGAAGAATAACTGAATGAGAGAATAAATGAGTGCCCTAGGCCCCCGGGTTACTGGCACCCTGGAGGCAGAAGGCCAGCCAGCTCAGGCCTCTTTGGAGGCCCTGTGGGCGTGGTCAGAGCTCTGAACTCAGTGGTGAGCGGGCAGGCTGGGAGGGGAAAGGACCTGAGCCCACAGAGCCCCTGTGCCCACACTGGGCACTTACCTGGGTTATCTTATTTCATTGTCATGGCCGCCACTTGAGTTGAGAATTACTATCCATCTTACAGCTGAGACAACTGAGCTCAGGAAGTAAGTTTCTCTAGGTCATATTGTAAGCATGTCTATAGTCAGACCTAGTCTTCCTAATTCCAAAGTCTATGCTCTTTCTGCTCTGCCCCAACGGCACTGGCCTGGGCAGTTTCTAACCCAGCTTTGCCACTGATTTCCTGTGTGACCTTAGGCAAGTTACTGCCCTCTCTGAGCCTCAATTTCTCCATATATAAAATACAGAGGTTGGAATAGATGTCTTATCCCCTTTCCAGTTCTGAGATTTCTGAGACGTTAAGATTCTATGCTTCTAAATTTATAAACTCACATAATGGGTGCTAAAGTACCTAGCTCAAGGTCAAGCACATAGCAGATACTTCATAAGTGTTCATTCCTCCCTCCCATCCTCTCAATTCCCTGTTTCAAAGAGTCCCTGCTTTGCAGCCCTCCCAAGGCCACCTATGCTGCCCTGGTTACCCCAGGAGCCCCAGAGCACTGCGCCTCCCCGCCACTCTCCTCGCCCCACCTTCAGGAAAGCCTCGCACGCTCTGACATCCATGCCTCCAACTGTGCTCCCCAGAGAGGCCACGCCTCCTTGCACCCACTCCCTCCTGCCTCCTGAAGGGGAACTCTGGTCTGTGTCCAGCACTGTAGAGAAGGAAACGGCGGGAAAGGAACCCACGCATCCTGAGCACCTAGTACCAGAGACTAGACCAGGCTCACTGAACGCCTGCAAAGAGCCTTTGTCCTCCCCATTTCACAAAAGGGAAGAAACTCAGGCTCAAGGAGGTTAGGAAATTGCCCAAGATCACACATCCAGCCTGTGGCAGAAGCAGGGCTTAACCCCTACCTGTCTAACCCCGAGGCAGATACACCTTGCCAGCCCAGGGGATGCCGATGCCTCGGGGCAAAGGTCCATCCTGTACCACCAGCTATTCCCTTGCAAGCACCTTTTTGTTCACATCTGTGTAACTTTGAATTTACAGCCCTAGTGACTTAAGCCCATCAATCTCTGTCTAGCCACCCCCTCCTGCCTCTCCTCATTGTCCCCTCCAAAGTACCAGACTACAAAATATTCATAAGTTGTCCCCAGTGTTTCCAAAAGGATGGCATGGCCTCAGCCACCGCATCAAGGAAATAAGTCACGAGGTTTACTCCATCCCCTCTAGCGGAAGAGGCCGGGTCTTCCAATAAACATAGTCCTCCCGACGGTACCAAGAAAGAAGGGTGAGCCTTCCCCCCCAGCTCACAGCTGCTGCCCATGAGGGCTTTCCAGAAATCAGAGTCAGGTAAGACGTCTTGAACGTCAACATCACCGGGCACCCCCGGATACGATCAGGGCCCTAGCTTTGGAAGAATAGGCAAGGGATGCCTGCATTTTCTAAAGGCTCCTCCTGAAAGCTTTGCCCTGGAGGAGTGCAGTAGTACGCGTTGGGAGGATGGGGCTGTGTGGGAACAGCGTCAGCTGTGCTCTTTGAAGCAGCCTGGACAGGAAACTCAGGTGAGAGCAAAATCCCTGGCTGGCTGTTTCTGGTGCCCACTGTCTTTCTCTCACCTTGTTCTGCCCTTGCCTGGGATGGAAAAGGAGCCCCTAGGGAAGGAGGGGTTGGCCAGCTCTCTCTCTGGGAAGGGTCTCCTCTGAGCATGAGGTCAGGTGAAGCCAGCCGATGGTGACTAGAATCCTCGCCAGCTCCCCACAAACTTCAGCCTGAACCTCGTGTCCCCAGGATGCCCTCCAGACCCCCAGAGGATGTACACCCCCTGGCTATACTCTCGTGGCTTCCTGGACTTCTCCCCTTATCATGGTTTCACTAAGTACCCACAGAATTTGAATGCCCATCTCCCCCCAGCAGACTGTGAACTCTGCCAGCAGGGAGCCCGTCTGCCTAGTTCACGGTCGTATCCCCATCCCCAGCACCTCCGCCAGGTCTGACATGTACGAGGTGCTCAGTAAAAAGCTATGGAATGAATGTTACCCACAGGGCGGAACCCATGGCCTGGTGCGGGCTGACGGGACCTGGCAGAGGCCAACCCCCGACACCAGGCCCCAGAAGACCCCTGCACTGGACTAGACGGGACAGCCACTGGCACATTGTAGGCACACAATTCAGGTCTGTCTCTATGCCAGAATCTGGAAAACCACCTGGGGGCGCCATTCACACCCCAGCGGTGGGGCAGGCGTGACAGGCCATCCTGCCAGCTTTCAGTCACTTAAACAAGGTTGTCATTGCTCTGTGAGTGAGCACGAGAGGTGGTGTGTGTTTGTGTGTGTGCTCGACTCCAAACTAATAAGAAATAGAGTCTGCGCCAACCGATGTTCTCCCCAGCACGTTACACGCGAGGCACAGTGTAGGTGCTTTCATTTCTGTTTATATAACGTGCGTAACACATCCTTGTCCACTAACTCACTCGGTCCACAGCCCTGGCAGTAGGCGCTGTCACCACCATTTACTGAGGAGGACAGTGGGGTCAGCGGTGAGCATATGGCTGGGTCACGGCTCAAACCCAAGGCTCTGGCTTGCTTGGCACCGGCCTGCCTCAGTCGTGCTCCTTGTCGCACCGCAATCTCATCACCCGTGACGTGCCCAGGCCGCAGCCCTGTGTCTTACACTGAGCTTGCTGTGACCTGCAGCAGGGGGTCTGGCGTGGGAGGGAGATGGAGCAAGAAAGCAGCAAGCAAGCCTGCAACTTTCCCCCAAACACGCGTCTCCCTAGAGCAGGCAGCGAACTGGGCTGGAAAGACCACGGATCCAGGTGGACGCCGACCCAGCTGCGCGACCTGGGTAAATTCTCTCACCCACTCTGAACTCCCTTTGCTTTCTCACATTCCATGACCAGATAAAATAAAGAGCGAGAGCTGCCGGCACCCGGTGAAGGAGTGTCCATTCCTCTGTGGCCTTGGGCAGCTCCTCAGAAATCACAGGGCTCAAGAACAATCCTTTTCTTCCCTTGATCTGCGTGCCAGGTGGCAGCCCATCTCCTCCCTCCCCGGAAGGGTCCAGGCCCACTGTGGTCAGGCAGCACCGCCAGCACCAGGACTCTGCAGAAAGAAAGCCCTGCCGGCAGCTAATGGCACTGCCCAGAGTCCAGCCTGCGAAGGCAGTTCTCTCTCCATCTCTCCCTCCCAAAGCCAATGGAGATGACTTTGAAAAGTATTCCAGGAGACCAGATGTCCAGCTTGGAAAGGGGTTTTCCCAGCAATCTGGGAGTCAGCAGGAGGTAGCACCCCGCCCCCATCTTGTTGCCACTAAGAGGCTCTCATGAACGGGATGCCTTCCCAAGGAGAGCTGTGCCAGTGCAAGGAACGGTCACTTTCCCCGGGAATGGCCTCCAGGGAAGGCTGGGGAATCCTGTCGAGCTCTTTGGCTCTCCTCCAGATTAGACTCACACATGAGGGTCCCCAGGGGTCTGCCGCCCCCCTGTGTGTCTAGCTCTCTCCTCCCAGAGCTGGGAGAGGCCTAGGAGGAGAGGGGCCACGAGACGAGCTCCCATCGTGGCAGCAGAACAAGACCACCACTTCCACCGGGGCCACGGGAGAGCAGCAGACTTGAGCTCCCAAACCACTGGGCTCTCCTGCTTGACTTCTGTCCGCCTGGTCCTCCTGGAGACTGCAGGACTCAGAAAGGCCCCCCCTCAGCAGGCGCTCCCCCAGCCCCTGCACCCACACAAGGGACGCCCAGCTGCCATTAAATCTGCTCTCCCCACCCCCTCGCTCACTCAGAGTGAGGCAGGTCCTACCACTATGGGCCAGACGTCCCCTGGTGCCTCACCACCTTTTCCTGATCCAGGTGCCTGGTGGTCTGGAGCACACCTTAGCACGTAGAGCCCATAGTCACAGAATAGTAGATCCGGAAGGGGCCTTGAAGATAATCTCATCTAACCTCTTCCTTGTATAAAATGAGGATGCTAAGATTAAGAGAAGTTAAGAGATGTGTCAGAGGTCACACGGGAGAGGCCCCGAGCCCCATACAGCACACAGCTGGGCATGCACTGAATAGTGGGCTCAGGCCCCGCTCGTTGATGGATGGAAGGACCGCCAGGGAGGGCTCGGGAGTGAGAACAAGCACCTGTCACCACGAGGCCCTGGGAGCACAGCCGAAGTCTCTCTGGGCTGCTTCTCTCTGCCTCTGACCTGGAATTGAACTCACAACCCACACAGAGCAGGGCCTCACCTGAGAAAGGGCAGGGACAGCCCTGGACTCCCGGCTTAGCACAGGCCTGAGAATAGAGCAGTGCTCAGTGACAAGGGACCACGGAGTGAGGGCTGCGACAGGGACCTCTGGGGTGGGGCTCGCTCCCCCTGCTCCGTCTCGGACCCCCTGCGCCACCCTGGACTCGGCCTACTCGGAGTCAGCAGGTCCTGCCAAAAATGGGCTCAGTGTTCCCTGGTGTCCGTCACGATGGAGAGCCGGAGGACCACGGGTATAGCCCCAGGACGCTCTCTGCACCCCGGCTGTGGGCCGGCTTCCAGCCTGGGTAGCAGACGGAGGCAGGGAGTTGGCCCTGCAGCTCTGCCACTGCCCCACTGCCACTACCCCACCTCCCTGCCCGAAATCCACCTCCTCCTCTCTGTGCTGACCAGCCCAGCCCTCCCGTAACCAAAAGCTCTGTGGAAGTGAAAAAAAATAGATCTTCTAGGTTTGGGTTTCCGTAACAGCCCGTAGGTCTCTGCAGAGTTTGCCAACCTGGACCGGCCACTTCAGCCACTCTCTGAGCCCAGGTTCCTCCCACTCGTAAAGTGATACAACAACTGCTTCACACTTCACCTACTTCACAAAGTTGAGAGGCTCAAAAGGGAGAGCGCATGAGAATGTTCTTTATTAGGAAAGAAAACTAATATTCACCATGAGCACTTACAGATACTTTCTTCTAGAGTGTTCACAGCAGTCCTGCGTGCTCCATATTATTACTATCCTAACTAGGTAAGACAATTGTGGCTCAGAGAGGTTCAGCAATGTGCCCAAGGACACACAGCTTAGTCATAGTAGAACCAGGCTCAGAACCCAGAATGTGACTCCAAAGCCAGTGTTCCTTCTTCCAACACCACACCGTCTCAACAAAAGAAGCAAACAGTGCTTTTTATGAAAAAGCCACTGAGTCTTCAGACAAAATGCTGCCCTCGTGGAGCCGCCCCTACTGCTAGACTTGCCCATTTGCCCTGGGAAGGCCATCGGTCAAGTCAAGACCAACTCCCCACTGTCTTGAGAGACCCTACAACACAAGGGCACCCGAGGGCCGAGCCCTCACAGCCCCTGCCTTGGCGACCGAATGCCATCATGATACTTGTTGGTTTTGTGGTCGGACGGTGGTTCCAACGACTGTCTGTTCGTGAACCAATCCAATTTGAGGAAACACAAAATCACGGAACTTTGGGCTGAAGGGGGCCTCTGAGAGCAAGTCCCAGCTCCTCCTTGGACGGCTGAAGAAACTGACCTCCACAGGTCAGTCACGTGTTGTAGGTCACACAGCAAGTCAATGGCCAAGTCCGGAGCGGAATCCACTGTCCCTGATTCCCAGTCGGAATCCCTGTTCTCCACATCCCAACCGCTCTGACGTCGGTCAGCTTCGCAGCCCCCGAGAGGGCCGGGTGTGGGGCCTACAGTCTCTGCTCTCTCGGCTTAGGAAGAGCAGGGATAGCAGGTGAGAGGGGAGTATCACAGTCAGCGATGAGATGAGTTGGCCGGCCTCCTGCACTAAATCATAAGCCTGAGTTCTGCGCATCGAAAGGTCACCGTGTGAAAGCAGCGCGCCTCCAACAGGGAGGCCTGGGAGGTTCTCCTGAGGCAGTGGTGGCCCCTTCTGGCCCCCTGGCCGTGGTCAGAGGAGGCTGAACTCTTCACGCTGCCCCCCAGCCATCGCCATGACAGCACCAGAGCACCTTGACCTGGACAGGCTCATGTTCGCCCCTCCCCCTCCAGCCCCGCTGAGAGCTCCCCTCCGCTCTGTCCCCATCACTCGGCAGCCTCCCATCCCACTTTTGCCTCCTTTGGTTAACGATTGATTTCTGCCTTCTTTGCTTTTCACCTCAGTGCGTGTGCACAGCATCTCTCATGCATTGGTGTGTAAGTCTGTCCTCGCCCAAATTGCACAGTCCCTGAGGACAGGGTCTGTGTCCCTGTCCGAAGTCTGTGTGCAGCGCACAGCACACGGTTGTTTGTTCAACACTTGCTGATGTGCCAGTAACCTGTGGAAGGCCTGGGCCATGTCCTGGGGGAGGAGAAAGCCAGGGGAAGGGAGGCTGGATATGTACCAACTGGAGAGGAAACCCACTGAGCCTGCCCTGGGTGCCAGACGCTGTGCTCGCACTTTCCAGACACTCTCTCCACAATCCTATGAGCTACGTGCTTTTATTTCCCACTTTACAGTTGGGGAAACTGGATCAAAGATGTTAAGCAACTTGTCTAAATCCACACAATTAGGTAACTAGTAGAAGGAGACTTTCAGTGCAGGTTTTATCTGATGCTAAGCCCACACTCTGCACTTGTCTTAGCGCGCAGGCTCCTTGAGGACAGGGACTTGGTGGTTACACGTGTTTGTTCCGTTTGCTTTTGCTGCTGTATCCTCAACGCCTAGGACTGTGCCAGGCACAGAGGAGACACTCTCTACATAGTTGCTGAACGAAGGAACAAAGGAATGGATGGATACCATGCTGCATCTCCCTAGCAGGACAGAGCAAGGGATTCTGATGCCAGGTTACTGGTTCCTCTATTTCCAGGAATCTTGGACAACTGTGTTCCTCTCTCCACCCAGAAAAATAATCCAATAAACTAAGGATCCTCCAAAGGCCACGTGGCGGATGGCTGGGTTAACTAGGCATGGGATGGGGCTGGCAGGGGATTGGGGGGGAGGTAGAAGCATAAGCTGAACACAAAAGGCTGGACAATGTGAGGGATTTAAAAGGTTCTCAGTGCCCTGTGACCTGCTGATTCGGGGCCACTCTCCGGCCCCTTTGGGCCTGACCCTCCTCCCCCACCAGGCACCCCACTGCCTTGACTGAGCTGTACTGAAATTGGCCACATTCCTATTGAGCAAAGAAACTAACAGTTACACCACCCACTCCGGCCCCATCTGAACCCTCCAGAGTCTGCTCTGGGCCCTAGGGCTAGCCGCTTTTCTCCACATTCCAGCCAAAAATAATATAAGAACGAAGCTGTTTGGCGGAGACTTAATCTAATCTTCATTGCTTCAGTTTTAAAATATCCTGCCTGGTTTAGGGTTTCTTATTACACACAGGGATGTGTTTTTAGTGAGATAGGTCTTAGCAGAACCGTCCTTCTTGTAATTAGAAACCCAGGCAGGCAGGGCCTGCAGCGAGCCATCCAAGCCAAACAGCAGACCCCCGTCAAGACAACACGTTGGCAGCAAGCTCTTCCCGAGCTGCCCGAGGGCTTGGTTCTTCCTCACTCCTGGGGGATCAGTACCGAGGAAAAGCCGAGCTCTAGTTGAAGGGCTGTGCCTTCCAACTCCCTCCACCCTCATCCTGTGTGTCCCAGCTCTCACCCCTGATCAGACTGGAAATTAAGATGCTGCCCAAGACTGCTGGAGAAGTATATGCGGAGGAAAAAATTACCCCAAGAAGTCCCCCTCAACGATGAGGGAGAACTAAAGGCAAGCATTCCACTGGAGCCTGTCTCCAGTATCAGGGATAGCTTTAAAAACTCAGGCGCCGGAACGGAAGGAGGCTCCAAGTGCGTATACACTTTTGTATAACTGCCGGGTGTAACTTCTCGGGCTTTCTGGCCCAGAATCTGCTTTGATCTGCCAGCATGGAGACTGCTAAGTGAGGTTCAAGCGGCGGCTAGCTCCAGACCAACGCCCATCCCCCCCCCCCAGCCCTAGCCCGACCAGATGTCACACACCAGTCCGGGCTGTGGCCTCTTCTTCCCCATGACATAAAGAGAAGAGGCCGCATTTCTGACCAGTCAGATTCTGTGTTCATCTGATGCATGAGAGCTAGTCCAGGTAGCACGGCTGGGAATCAGCATGCTGGTTCCCCCAGCTCCAGCTTAACTGCCTCTCCTGGAAAAGTGCAGGTGCATTTTGGAATCACAGCAGGGACTTCAAATTCTAGGATATAAGAAAGGCAGGAGTTTAGCCCCTTCACCCAAGTCTAAGGACTCCTGAGAGTTGTGGGGAAAGGCTCTGGGGCCAGGCAGGGCAAGAAGACACAGTGAAGAAAATGACTTTGCTGCTCAGAAGCCTCCTCTCTCCCATTTCCTTTATTATTTAAGTGCAGGATTCAGGCAGCAGTCACTCCTCAGAGCCTAATGAGGAATTCATGTGACACATTCCACTTCACAGATGAAGAAACCGAGATCAGGAAGCTAACTGACCCACTGTAGTCATGAAGCCAGAGAGTCACAGGGTATAAAACTGCCAGGACCCCAGACTCCAGCCTAAACGCTACTCAGCATGCTGACCTGCCCGCCTTGATTATCTCCTTCCTCCCTTTCCCACCAGGTATTAGATTTAATTAAATTAGCAGATCCCCATCACAACAAGCCTGCCCACGCAGCCTGGACGGAACCCAGCCAGTGCAGCTCCTCCTTCTAAATCCTGCTTCTCAACATAATTCAATCTTCAATAAGTCACGGATCTCATGTGAAGTGTTTTATACAGAGCATGTTGTGTTGGCTAGAATCAAGGCTGATGGTGGCTCACGATGATTTCACTTCCCATGGAACTTCCTCTGTGGCATCATTTTCACCCTCTCCATACTCTGATCTGCATTTTGTTTGATCCAGACACTCTGCTTCGCATGCCAGCACCTCAGGCAATTGCATCACACATTTATATATATCTTACAGCATCGCTGTCCTGGTGCCACAGGAAAAAGGAAAACTTATAACAGCGTTTCTCACCTTCCGCGAGCTAATTTAGAAATTGTGCTCCAAATTAAATAAATCGGGAACAAAAGTTTGAAATTGGAGATAGAATTTCGGGGGTGGGGGACGCTAAATAAATAGCAAGGAAATCTTGCAACATGTTGGAGGCCTATACATTTTATAGGTTGTTTCTTTAATAAAAACAAATTCAGTTGCTAATAACAGTATTATGAAGCCGCTAACATTTAAAAATCTAATTTGGCCTGCTCTGCTGCTGTTTCTGTTGCACATTGCATTCACCCAGGGTAAGGAAGGCAGGTTGAGGGGTTTCGTTTGGTTTCTAAACCAGGCTAATAGAGAGCCCTTTAAAACCCAGCCTTTTTTGCTTTCTAGGCAAGCCTTGGTCCCTAATGAGTTACAGCCCCAGGTTGGAGATGGACATAGCAGAAAGAAATTTAACACACACTCTGGTGCACCCGTAAAACTCAAGGCCAAGGGAGAGGAGGTATGTTTCCAGTTAGGCTAGAACTCCGTGAATTCAGGATTCTCCACTCACAAGACAGTAATTCTCCTTATTTCATCACTAACTTACTTCAAATGTGTTTATACAATTTATTGCTACTGAACTTCCAGGCAACTGGTGTAGAGTTAATGAAACCCAGCTTGGAGAAGCTTTGAGCTTTGAACAACTAACCACAGTTTAAATGGTTATGACATGCGGTCAAAGCCACAGCTCAGCCCCACTGCAGTTTCTGTGTTAGGACCTAGTTAAAAACCTTGTCATCTCACCTTTGGTGCCAAATCAATTGAAAGAAGGAAAAAGCCTTCCATGTTTCTTCTCAAGGTTCCCAGCCTTTCTCCCTGACATTTTAACACATCTATCTCACTGAATGCAAGGCAAAGCCTCTCCCCCAGTCCTGAGTAAATATTTTAGTTGCAGTTTGAATGGGCAGCCAGTTGAAAGCCTAAAATCCAGTTTGAGTTTAATAGAACAGGGTCAGGCCTACATAAAGCAATGTGGAGAGGAGGTGTCAGGGGTAGGCACCAAGCAACCTTTAAAATCAGACTCAGTGAAAGTCCAAAAGGCAATACAGGAAGGTACAGATGGTACTGGACTGGAAAAGAAGTGAACTCGTCTTTTCGAATGACTTGGACATTGATTTTTATTAATCCTCGTTGTCATACAGCCTCCTCCCCCAAGCTCTGTCCATGTGGGAACTCCAGGACGCTCCCTCTTTTTAAACAGGCCCATTTTGGAAGAGTAAAGGGGAGGTACTGGATTGCCAGTGCTGCACAATAAAAGCCCTTTTTGAAAGCAGCACTTTCATTAACTTAAAGCAATCTATAGACTTAAAAGCAGAGAGCAGTAAACTCCCAGAAAGGCTCATAAAACAGCCAGTCTCAAGTTGGGTACACTTCAGTGCAATTTGCACAAGGCATTTTACTGTGTGCGGTGGCCGGGCCCATCTCCCTCCGGTAACCCCCTGCCCCTTATTCTGAGCAGCTTCTATTTCTCTGGGCTTGCATGCCTTTAGCGCTCACAAAGGGGAAGCGGTGACCGCGGAGTCTCCGTGGGGTCACGGCTCGCTCCCGCCCTCAGGCTCTCGGCGGGAGAGGGAGAGCACAAATTCCAAGCCTGCAAAACAACAGCCTCGGAGCTCCGCCGCTGGGCGGTCGCCGCGCCCCGGGCCGCCGCGGCCACTCATGGGTCGAGAGCCTTCTGCGTCCCGGAAGCGCCGTCTGGCTGCCCCAGAGAAGGGTGCGAGGGCTGCGGAGGGCTGGGAGGGTGGGTTCGCGACTGCAAAGGAGAAATTGCAGATCTTCCTCCCGTTCACCCACCCTCCCCGGCCAACACGCTCTGCTTCCCTAGCCGCCCGAGGGATAACCTCCCTGCCGAGTGGGGACTTCTCTCCCACCGCCGAGCTAGGCCGGAGCCAAGCGGGGTGCAGCTCGAGTGGAAGATCACGAGCCCAAAGACTGGAGACCCTCCCTACCTTCCCCGCAAGTTCCTGAAGCCTCGGGAAGGCCAGAATGGCAGGGCAGGCAGGAGGGCTAGGGACTAAGGCTTTGCGCAATATAGCTTGTGTTTGGACACCATCATTTTCTCAGATTTGGGGAGGAGGAGATAGTCTAAATTTGCCTAAAATGCTAAGCTTTAGGTTTCCACTAATTGGAAAATATTTCAACACGCTGGAGGAGTCCCGGGACAAGTGTGGTAAAGGCAAGGGACCCCGAGTTCGCCCCTTTCCCAGGCGGAACGTCGCACCGGCGGCCCGGCTTGTGGGCTTCCGGGCCGGGCCTGGGAGAAGTGCAGACAGCGCCTGCGGGTCAACAGCTGGCGGCTCCGGTCAGGGCTCCAGAGCCCGCCCTGCCCTCTGCCGCAGCCCGGACTCCCAGGGCTCGGCCTGACGCCTTCGCTGCTAGCGCCCCCCGCGCAGGCCGCGGCCCCTGCGGGCCACCGCACCCGCCCGGCCGCGCTGCGCCCGCAGACCCGAAGTGGCTTCCGGAGCCCGCCGAGCCGCCAGGGTCGGGTCCTCGGATCCACCCCGAGCCCTGCGAGGCTGCCCCGTCGCTTCGCCCAGAACATCCCTTCGATTTGTCCGCTTCCCGGAATCCTCCTAGGGCCGGGTCCAGCGCGCCTTAAGTCCTTTCCTCCAGATCCGCTTTTGGGGAGAAGCAGCAGGAATTCGGGACTCGCCTGCCATGGCTCCTATCAACTACTTTCATCGCCTACCTAAACGCTTTTCAACCCACTTAGCGTGGGGAGTCGCGCGCGCGACCCTCCCCAAATTCCAATTGCTTCAACCACCCCCACCCCCACCAAAGCCGTGAACCCCTGGCTAAATCCTAAAAATGCCACCAGTTCCTCCGATTCCAGCCTCAGATGTAACCCCGGGCCCCTAACTCCAGACGCCCCCCCCCCACCCCGCTCTGGCCGGGGTATAGATTCGATCCCTAAGCTATTGAGCGGCCCTTCGATCCCGCTTCTGAAAACAGCTCGGTTCCTAAAATCCCAAACTCTAGCCTGGCCCTGAAGTCCAGCCCTAATGCACAACCACCTCCCACCCCCCGCCCCACTCCCAGTCCTAGCCCGGCTCTCCCCACCGCGCCGGAACCTCGGGCTCTCCCGCTGAGAGCCCCCGGAAAAGGCGGCACGCTTTGCTCGTTTCTTCCTCAGGATCTGGAGTTGGAGAGCCCCGCACGCCTAACCCGAAAGAAACGCAAACTTTGCGCGGTAGACTCGGGACCCTGCCCCATCCCCCTCAGCTCTCTGCTTTGGGGCGCTTTCCTTCCCCCCCTCTTACGAACTCATGCCCCCGTTCTACAGCCAGGAGGGCTCCCTATTCCCGAACCTCGCCGAGGGCCCCTGCGCCTCCCCACACCTCGCCAAAGACTCCCAACAATCCGCGGAAAGCCAGTAACCCTACAAATTATGGCTCCTCCCGCGGGTAGGGTCCCTGAGCCCGGCCCCTGCGATCCCAGCTTGCCTGGCCCACAGCTTGTGCTCCGCTCTCCCCACGGATCCGCCTGCGAACCCCCACCCTGGCTCCCCAGGCCTGGCGGGACGCGGCCGCGGCTCCCGGACTCCAGGCACCCGGCCCGAGTCTGGGGCTGCTCCCGCTTCCCGCCGCTCGAAGGCAGCCCCAAGCTGCTGGCGCAGAGTAAGCGCCGGCCCAAAGGGCGCCCGAAGCCGGGAGAAAGAAAGCGAACCTGGAGCCGGCCCGCCGCTCCCAGCCTCGCCCGCGGAGCGCCCAGCCCCGAGCTGCCCGCACCGGGGCTCCGGCTCGCGCGCATGTCCCTACTCGGGTCCCCGGCGCTCCCAGCTCGCAGCTCCCCGCCCGCCCGCTACGGTGTCTTGGGCCCGCGGCGGTCCGAGTCGGCAGCCCCGCTCCTCGCACCCGCGGACAATGCGCGCCCGGCCACCGGCCCGAGTGGGTAGAGGCGGCGGCGGCGGGGCTGCGCGCTGGCCGGGCCCGGGCGCGGGCGGGCCGCGCGGCTCCGGCCGCCTCAGTCCCCGGCCTCGCCGCCACTCGCGCTGCTTCGCTCCGCGCTCTCCCGGCGCTTCCCCAGCTTCTCTGCACGCTCCCGCCGTCCCTCGCTGCTCTCTGCCTCCCTCCTCCCTGCTGCCTCCCTCTCTCTCCTCCCTGCTGCCTCCCTCTCTCCCTCTCTCCTCCTTGCCCTGTCGCAATGAATAATACTCTGGCTTGGGGACTGGAATAAAACACACGCGCTCTGAGGCAGCCGCCCGCAGCAGCAGCAGCAGCCGCCGCCGCCGCCGCCGCCGCCGCCGCGCCGCCGCCGCCTGCAAAAGCGTCTCTGACATGGAAATGAATGACAGCTTACCTGATGCCAATCTTCATCAGACTGACACCGGCGTGACAACACAGCCTATACTTCCCAGCACTGCTCGGGACGTCAGCGGCACAGGGACCCGCCCCCCGGAGCCCCCCCCTTCACACACCTCCCCTCTCCTCACTCCCCCTTTCTCCCCCCCCCCACCCCCCACCCCCACCCCCACTCCCGGCCCCGGCCGCTTCTAAGTCGGAGCAGCCGCTGGAGTGTCTCCCTCTGCTGGAGGCTTTTCTAAGACGCCGGGCGCGGGCCTGCTCCAGCGGCCTGGGAGGCAGCAGAGCGCTGGAGAGACAGACTGCGAGGGGGCCTCGGACACAGGAACGCGGCGGACCCCCAAGGAGCTCGGGAAATCTGCCCTCGCCCCCCAGGCCAAGTCCTCCTCGGCAAACACCCGAGGCCGAGTTTCAAGACATCCTGGGCTCAGGGGCTGGAGATGAGGTGAAATTTTCTGTGGACCCCAAGAGAACTCCCCAGAAATTATGAAACTTAAAACTGGCAAGAAATCCTTCTCTCCACCACCACTCCTCCCCCACCCCTACCCCATTCCTGCCTGGCTGGCCTCATTTTTATGATTGCATTTGAATAATTCTCATTACCCTGGCCCCAGAAAAGTTGCTCAGGTGACACTCTGGTTAGTTATTCCTAGTCTCAAGGGCTTTCTGCTCTGGGCTTCCTGGGGCGTTTGGTTCACCGAGGGGTGACTGCAACGGTGGGGCAGAGGGACAGATAAAAAGGTGCAGAGGCTTTGTCAGTAAATCACCTCTTTGCAAATGCCGGGCAGGCCTGTTTTAAGCCACTGCTATTTTTATTCTAAAAAGTCGCAGAGGTCTGGGGGTCGGGTGGTGTAATATAAAGAGGGAGGCCGGCTGGGCGGTTTCAGCCTGGCCCTGCCAGGGTGATTTCCGGAGGGTGGGGGGGAATTCACCTAAGTGCCTTCTAGGAGGAAGACCAACGCAAGCATGTGTGGTCAGACATGTGCCTTCTTTCATTCCACAAAGATTACGGTCCTACTAAGTGAGTGCCAGGTGGAGACACCCAGCCACCTACAGATGCAGGCTTGCTTGCTTCCACAACTTAGCACATGGCTCTCTGCGTAAATGGACAAGAGAACCCCTTCTTCCCCCATGAAATTTGCTTCTTGCTCCCTGTAGGGGAGCCATTTCAGCCACAGTCAGCAGCGATTGATCCGATGACCCCAGACCAGGCAGGGGGCCTAGACAAAGACACTGATGTAAGCAAGGAAAGCAGAAAGTGAAATCCAAGCAGGCCAGGTTTTGGGTAAAGAATCTGACCCAAGAAGTTGAAGGCTGCCCCTTTGCTCTTTCCAGGCCTTTGGGTCATTCCTTGTCTGCCTTCTCACGGGCACGGATGAGAACCATTAGCTGTGGCTCAGAGGACACAGTTGAGACCTTTTTTGAATCACATCCCAGATACAGCAAATACTGTTTTTCCAGATCCTCCCAGTCCCCCCCAGATTCAACTTCCAAAGTTGCCTGTGGAAGAAACTTCACTGGAGCCCCCATCGTAAATGGAGTTCGATGCTCTCACCTTCACACAGAACCTCCGAAGACTTCACTATGTGTATTCATGTCACCCCAGCCTCTGATCTGTGGTCAGAAACTCTGGCTGCTGACAGCATAATCGCTATTATATATTATACATTGTATAATAATATAATAATAATGAACGCACTTGCCCTTTTTATGTAGTACAGAAGCAGCCAGATTCTCCAACCCAGAGGCTGGAGGTCAGGCTGCCATAAACTCTCAGAGGGAAGCCCTCTTCAGATACAGGAGGGGGAGGGGAGATCCAGTTGCCCTGGCCCAGGACGCCTGGAGAGAGGGTTTTCTCTCTTTCCCAGGACTCCTAGTGAGTTGCTGTAGCTTGCAGAGTCAGAGGGGAGAATCAGGCTGAATGTAAATACTTAACCCCATCAGAGAGGTGTCAGTGAGCCGTAAATAGTACTGCAGGCAACAGCCGTGCATCACTGATTCACACTTGTCACACCCCTCATTTTCTGAAATCTAGTTCGGTGCCCATCTCTTTCTTGGTACAGGAGATCCATTGCCATGAGCTATTCATTTTTAGCGTGTTCTTATATACTGTGATTTCTACTAATACCCTATTGAGGCTTAAAATTCACATTGTAATTTTAAATAAATATATCTTGCTTTGACTATCTTTGTAATTTGCAAAAGCTTAAAAAAATGATTACCTCAGGCTTCCCTGGTGGCACAGTGGTTAAGCATCCGCCTGCCAGGACACGAGTTCGAGCCCTGGTCAGGGAAGATCTCACATGCCGCGGAGCAACTAAGCCCGTGCGCCATAACAACGGAGCCTGCGCTCTAGATCCCGCAAGCCACAACTACTGAGCCCGCGTGCCACAACTACTGAATCCCATGCCTAGAGCCCGTGCTCCGCAACAAGAGAAGCCACCACAATGAGAAGCCCGTGCACTGCAATGCAGACCCAATGCAGCCAAAAATAAATAAATAAAATAAATAAATTTTTTAAAAAAATGATTATCTAAATGTAACCGTTCTTCTTATAATCATTCAAAGCAAATATTTCTCCTGCACCCCCTGTAAGAATAAAGGGCAGAAGCAAAGAAGTTCAAGTACCAGCTCCTGTCCTCTAGGAGCTTCCATTCTTGTTGAAGAAGGCAAAGCACCAATACATAAAACATTAAATAATAATAATACAAGAATCCAACAGAAGACATGGCTAGTAAATAATTAACGAAAAAGTGAATCGACAATATGTCAAATTCCATGAGTTCCATATCTAAATGTTGGCTTTGTCGGTGAGTAGAGAAGGGATAGAGTGGAAATTAAGTCTGTAGAATTCACTTCAGATATTCTCCCATCTCTGCCCCATCATCCTTCTGAGAATGAAGAAGAGGATGGAGAGGGGCACACATGTCATGTAAGTCACCAACCCGTCAACATTAGAACCAAACAGGAGTTCCTACCGATCCTAGCCATCCTCTTATATGTTGGCGTTCTTAAGGCGTGGTTCTGGGCCATGTTCTTACGGTATCTGCACTTGATTTGTCTTTAGTGTAAGCAGTTAACTGCAGCCCAGGTTGTCCCCTCTGAGCCCTAGACATATATAATCAATGGCCTAACTGAATCCTGTCTGTATCACCCTATGAATACAAATTTAAGACTTGTCTGTATTAGTCTGCTTGGCCTGCCATAACAAAATACCACAAACTAGGTGGCCTAAACAACAGACGCTTATTTTCTCACAGTTCTGGAGGCTGGAAGTCCAAGATCAAGGTGCCAAGTGGGGTCAGTTCCTGGTGAGGCCTCTCTTCCTGGCGTGCAGATGGCACCTTCTTGCTGTGTCCTTACATGGCCTTTTCCTTTGTGTGCACCAGAGAGAGACAATGATCTCTGGTGTCTCTTCCTCTTCATATAAGGGCACCAATCCTATTGGATTAGGGGTCCACGCTTATGACCTCATTTAACTTTAATTACCTTAAAGCTTATCTTCAAATGTGGTCACAGTGCAACTTCAACACGTGAGTCTAGGAGAGACACAATTCAGTCCATAACACTGTCCACATGCTTGTTTCCTTTATTCTCAACTTAATTATTTTTGATGAATCTTGATAGATTGTGCGTTCTTTGAGGATGGAGACAGTATCTTTTTTTTTTTTTTTTTTGCGGTACACGGGCCTCTCACTGTTGTGGCCTCTCCCATTGCGGAGCACAGGCTCCAGACGCGCAGGCCCAGCGACCATGGCTCGTGGGCCTAGCCGCTCCGCGACATGTGGGATCTTCCCACACCGGGGCACGAACCTGTGTCCCCTGCATCAGCAGGTGGACTCTCAACCACTGCGCCACCAGGGAAGCCCTGGGGACAGTATCTTATTTCATCTTAAAATCCTTAGAACCTGGTACAGTGCTCAGTCCAGAAAACATATTAAAGAAATACTTGTTGAATTGAATGGAATGGAATTTCTCTCTCTATCATTGCCCCAGTCCAGTTGAGGGACTTATCCCCCATCACCTGGAGTATTTTGATGATTTTCTAACTGGCCTAATGCCTCCAATATGCCCAGTACTTCCTATACACTATCACCAGAATGTTCTTCCTAAATCAAAGATTGTCTCACACCTTGGCTTCCCCTCAAAATCCTCAGTCACTTTCCATTGCTTATAAGATTCAGCCTGAAATGTTTAGTGGGCCTTATAATAAAAAGGATGGCCTTCAGTGCCGCATTCCTCAGCATGGCATTCACACTCCTCTCCTCCTCGTCTGGCCCTGTCCACCTTCCAGGCTCATCTCCTGTATTCCTACCTATACCTCATAACTCCACCTTCAGTGGTTCCAAGTGCTGCCCATGGACTTCCTGCATGACAATCCCCTGGGGAACCTCTCTATAGCTCAGGGTTCCTGGTTCCATCCTCGGAGAAAACTGGTCTAGAGAAGGGCCTGGGAATCTGTATTGTTAAAACTGCTGCATGAAGAGAATGAGAAGACAAGCCACAGACAGAGAGAAAATATTTGCAAAGACATCGGGTAAAGGACTGTTATCCAAAATGTATTTAAAAACTCTTAAAATTCAACATTAAGAAAATAAACAACCTGATTAGAAAATGGCAAAAGATATGAACCGACACCTCACTAAAGAAGATATACAGATAGCAAGTAAGCATATGAAAAGGTGTTCAACATCTTATGTCATCAGGGAAATGCAAATTAAAGCAAGATACCACTGAATACTTACTAGAATGGCCAAAATCTGGAACACTGAAAACAGCAAATGGGAACGAGGCTGTGCAGCAACAGGAACTCTCACTCATTGCTGGTGGGAACGCAAAATGGTGCAGCAACTTTGGAAGACGGTTTGATGGTTTCTACAAAAGTACACATACTCCTACTATATGATCCGGCAATTACACTCCTTGGTGTTTACCCAAATTAACTGAAAACTTCTGTCCACACAAAAACCTGCACACAGATGTTTACAGCAGCTTCACTCATAGTTACCAAGTCTTGGAGGCAACCAAGATGTCCTTCAGTAGGTGAACAGATAAACTGTGGTACATTCAGACAGTGCAATATTATTCAGCACTAAAAAGAAATAAGCAATCAGGCCATGAGAAGACACGGAGGAACCTTAAATGCATATTACTAAATGAAAGAAGCCAACCTGAAAAGGCTACATACTGACTGGTTCCAACTATATGACTTTCTGGAAAAGCAAAACTGTGGAGACAGTAAAAGGATGAGTGGTTGCTAGGGCTTAGAGGGTGGGGAGGGATATGAATAGGTAGAGCACAGAGGATTTGTAAAGCAGTGAAATACTTTGTATGATACTCTAATGATGAATACATGCTCATTATACACTTATCCAAACCCACAGAATGTACAACACCAAGAGTGAGCACTATTGCCAACTGCGGACTCTGGATGATGACGTGGCAATGGGGGTTCCTCAGTTACAGCAAATGTTCCACCCTGATGGGAGATGTTGATAATGTGGGCGGCTGTTCGTGTGGGGGGGAGCAGGGAGTATAGGGGAAATCTCCGTACTTTCTGTTCAATTTTGCTGTGAACCCAAAACTGCTCTGAAAAATAAAGTTTATTAATTTTTTTAAAAAGCCACTGTGACGGAGAGGCTCGGACATTTGCATCCTAGCCACCCCTGGCGCTCGTGGATAACAGAACACACCACACGCTCCCAATCCTTCCCGCACTTGCTCGTGCTGTGTCTTCAGCCTTGACTTTTCCTTCCCTCTTCCCCTACCTTCCAAAGTTCTATCTGCTGTTAAGACTTAACTGAAATATCACCTCTTTTCAAAACTTCCTTGGATTCCCCGGCAGAAAGCACTAGCTTTGGAATCGCAGGGACCTGGCTCAAATCTCCACCCTGTCACTAAGTAGCCCAGTGTCTGGGAAGTTCCTGACGCTCTCCAAGTCTCTGTTTCTGCTCTCGTGAAATGAGGATGATAATAGTATCCAATTCTTGAGCCTATGGGGATTAGGTGAAATCATGAAGGCAAAGCACTCAGCACAGTCCCTGGCACATGGGAGGCTCTTTAATAAACAGAGCCATTCGATTTAATGGCCCTTTCACAGGGTTTCCACAGCACCTGCCTGCGCCTTTATTATAAAGCTTATTTATTTGGCCTGAGGATGGGAGATAGCGTTTACTGAGAATGCTGTGACAGGCTCTGAGGCTGTAAACACAGATAATGGGAACAAGGAAAGGAGGAAGGGGGTGCTTACTCTTTACCTAAGGCCCCGTCTTGAACCTGGAGCCAGGCGGGACTGCGGTGCTCTGGACAGCCAGAGCCAAGTGAGGAAGATCCCATTCCTGATTAAATGCATGAAGCAATGTCCCTCGGAGACTGGGTTTGGGGACCAGAGCAGCGAAAATTCAGGTGCTATAAATCCTCTGAAACGTAGGGCTCCAGGATTGAGCTCCGAGTTGGAAGTGGGGATGTCGAGGCCCCTTGTACGTCTCTGATTCATTTTTTTTTACCCTGTGAAAGCCTCTCTGGGTATTCCATTCCATTCAACTCCCACCCTCTGAAGCATGGGGGCTGCAACCTGTCCTCTGGGCACAGATAGGCAGCTAATTGGGTCATGTCTCTAACCAGCTTCTCTAATATAGGAGCAATATAGTCCCCAAAGCCTTGCAAAAAAAAAAACCCATCTTTCTTATGGTGCCGATGTACATTTGGAAAGATTCTTCAAGCACTGTCTCCCGCCCTTGCCTTATTCTGCCAATCCCTGCCCCTAACACACACACACACACACACACACACACACACACACACACACACACACGAATATAGAATATATACGCTCTCAAGGGAGCTGCGGCCTTAGCTCCAGATGAGAGAGTCTGTGGGAAGCAGGAAAGGAAAGAGAACAGTTCGGAGTAATTCTTCATTTCTTTCCAGGTTCCAGCAAGGAGTGGGCAGTATCACGGCCAGTCTGAAAGAACTGAGCAAGAGGACTGTTGAGAGAGAGGATATCTGGACTGTAAAATGCTATGATGATTTCCAAAAACGGCATCCCAAGAATTTGGTCTCAAAAAGTTGAGAAAGGAAGATACAAAGCCGTGCTGTCCCACATGGCAGCCACTAGCCACCAGAAGCTACTGAGCACTTGAAATGCAACTGTGCAATTAAGATGTGCTGTAAGTGTAACACCCATGATGGATTCAGAAGACAGTATACAAAAGGGTGTAAAATATTTATTGATAATTATTTTATACATATGAGATATTGCAATGGTAGTATTCTGGATACACTAAATTAAACAAAATAGGTTATTAAAATATTTCACCTGTTTCTTTTACCTTTTTAATGTGGCTATTAGAAAATTTTAAATTATTATGTGACTTGCATTCAATTTTTATTAAAGCCTCTTTTCTGGGCTTCGGTTTTGCCCTGGTATAAACTGTGTCTAGATGCTGAAACCTTTATCATTGATCATGTATCACTCAGGCTCACCAGCTCTCCAATCTACTCTGCTTCCTGCCAACACCACCCAGGACCAGCCGAAGGGTGATGGGGTGGGCGGAGGCCAGCAGGACATTCAATACCTCCTCCCTCAGACTGCAGAAGTTGCTAAGATCTCCCCTCCTCTGCCCCCAGGGTTACATGGAGTTTTGAAACATCTACTCTCTCCAAAACAAAGATCTCTTCTCCTACCTGTACTGGAGGACCCAGCCCTGAACCTCTCATCCCCCATATCCTTTTCAACCACCTCATCACCATCACAACTGTCACCTCTGCTTTCACCGTCCTCTCCCTTGACTCCATCCACACCCTCACCACCCTCATCATCACCACCTCTCACAGATCTGTCCTGCATTCTTCCACGCATCCAATGGACCATCCCTACCCTGTCTCCAGGGATGACTCTATCCGTATTTGTTGCCTTTGGTGCTGCAGCCAATCTCTAAGCCCTCCTGAGCTGAGGATTCTGCATGGTTGGACACCCATCTTCATTCTGGTGACTGGGACCTACAGCAGCCTGACTGCAGGGCTCAGAGAACCAAGCAACAGCTCTGGGAAAGGGGGAAGGCCACAGACCCGGCAGAAGCTGGTCATGTCTCATCACATTGTAGGGGGAGGGTGAAGAAGAGTGGTCTAGTGAGAGAGCAAGATACCCAGCAAGGGGAGCATGGTTTGCTCAGCAGAGAAGAACAAAAGCAGGCGACGCCAATAATAATAATAGCCAATACGTATTGATTATTTGCTCAGTGCCAGACTCCATGCAAAGTGCTCAACATGCAATGTCTCAGGAGATGCCCACAGCACTCCCGTGAAGCTTAGGTAAGGAGAGTAACTTGTCACCAGGGGTGGACTCAGGCGGGCTGCCTCTGGAACCCACACTCCAAACCACGGTCCTGCATTGCTTCTTCAGAAGCATACATGTTCACTCCCTCATTCACTCACTCATTCATTCTTCTTCAGCATGTGTGTACTGAGAGCCACTAAGAAACGTGGCAGCTCATTGTTTCCCATTCAGCATCCAGGCTGGCCAGGCACATCCTAAGCCCTTGGACTATAAAGATGAACGAATCACCCTCCCTGAATGCACAGCGATCTTGTTCGGGGGCCAAGAGAGAGGTGGAAAGCTTAACTCTGTCTTCAGATCCCTCTCCCATTCTGCAGGCAGACAAAGTGAGGCCGGGTAGGAGGGGCAAGGAAGGGGTGAGCTTCAAATCTCTCCTCCTGACGAAGTGGGGCCAGCATGAGTCAGCTTGGATTCTCCAACCAAACCAGTTTGTCATCCAGCCCCAGCCTTCCCTGGAGATTCTGCAGACATACTGCAGACATACCTGCTTAGCTGCAGGTCCTCTAGACAGACTCAGCTTGGCTTCTTCTGCTTTACACCCCACGGGCAGCTGTCACAACGTGCAGTGGGAAAGGCCACACTCAAGTCAAAATTCATCCTCTCCAGGAACTCTACGTAATTCGGACACCCATGTCCTGGAAACTTCTGAATTCGTATGCACATTTCCACTACAGTAGTATGCGATGGAATGCCACTTTGTACGTGTTCTTAAATTTCAAATATGTATGCATTAGCTCCCCAAGCAGATTTCGAACTTTTTAGAAGCAAGGAGTGTTTCTTTTATATTGTATCTTGTTCTTCCCAATCTCGCAGCATTTGGTAGCAACCTCAGCCTATTTGAATGGCCTATTAAATGCTGATGGTTTGATGTACTGTGTGCAGACATAACTGTGTGTGTGTGTTTATCTGTCTGTCTGTCTGGGTAGGATCCTGAATCCATATGCATAGCAGGGGTGTTTGTGCATCCGAGGATTAGTGTGAGCATATGCACACGTGTGTGTATGAATCCTCCAGCTATTACAGTTATGGAAGCTTAGAAACAAAATCCATCAATTTCCAGACATTATCTCTCATGACAATTCCCCGCCAAATCTTTGAGCTGCAATTAAGAAAGTAGATAATTTGAAACATTTTCCCCTGCATGTTGAGATGGATTATAATCCTGATTTGATAAAGACTCTTAATGACTCATTAGCCACCCTTGGCTTCTCCTAAGGTCAGCCAACTTCCCAGGCACGGGGAGGCAGCGGCCCTCAGGCCATTACATGTTATTGCTTCAGCAGCACTAAAACAAAAAGACATGACAAAGGGCCTTCCCTGGTGGCGCAGTGGTTAGGAATCCACCTGCCAATGCAGGAGACACGGGCTCCATCCCTGGTCTGGGAAGATCCCACATGCTGCGGAGCAACTAAGCCCGTGCGCCACAACTACTGAGCCCGCGTGCCACAACTACTGAAGCCTGTGCGCCTAGAGCCCGTGCTCCGCAACAACAGAAGCCACCGCAATGAGAAGCCCGCGCAGCACAACGAAGAGTAGCCCCCGCTCGCGGCAACTAGAGAAAGCCCGCACGCAGCAACGAAGACCCAACGCAGCCAAAAATAAACTAAAAAAAAAAAAAAAAGACAGAACAAAGCCACAACCACCCCGCAGCTCTTGAATTCTCTTTTCTTCAGCTCCTAAATTTGGGCGTCGATTTTCTTTTCCTGGCATTGAACAAAGCCTCTAATTTCCTGACAAACAAATGCTCTCCCCAGAGTCTGCCTGCGGCCAGAAGTAGCACACACGGTGCGCTGCAGCCTTCCCTCTGCTTGGGTAGTGGTAGAGGCGGTCACTTCTCCAATCACGATGTTTCCTAGGAAGTGATCCCCAAGACCAGAGGGTGGGGATCTTGGGAGCAATGAAGATTTCAAGTTGTTTACAGGTGATAACCACATAGCAGCCCCCTCCTGCCTTGGCTGACCAGGGGTCAGAAAGTAGAGAAGGCCATGAGAGGGTACCCCACCCACTCCTTTCCCTCCTGGCAGAGAGGCACCCCTTCCAGCCCCGGGCTTAGATAATTAAATCCCTCATAGAAGCCGAAGCCATGGTTTCCCTTGGGTCATCCACTCTAGAATTTAAGAATCTTGACTCTCAGAAAGTTCTTACTCATGTGTGGACCTGTGTGGACACGTGTGCAGCACACACACACGTATTCATCACAGCTGAACGTGTAGGACACACATCCACGCATCCACAGAAGCACAGAGGCAGCACACACACATGTGCGAGGACTTCTAAGAATGGTCCCTGACCCTGAGATCAGGTAAGGGAGTAAGGAGGAAAGGGAGGCTTAGTCAGTCAGCAAATATGTATCTTTGCTACATGACTACCATGCGGCAGGCACCGTGCTATAGGATGGTACAAATAGTATGGATAAGCTGGTGGTGGTCCAGCATAGCTGGACCAGGGGCTGCCGCATTCCGAGTTGGAGCAGGTGGGAGTCGCACACTGGTGGTCACCGGCAGCCTTCTGAGCTCTAATTCCCTTCCCGTCCCTCCCCCATGTGTGTTCTCACCCCTCTCCCGCTCTCCTCTATCCCTGCTGTCACAGGGTAGGCTTGGGGTGAGATAAAAAGCCTCCACTCCCCCCGCCCCACTCTCGCTCTGCGCCTTCGATCAATGTGACAAATGCTCTCTGGGCAGAACCCCTGCGGCTGTCTTCTCTGCCACCCACCCCTCTTTCCTTCCCAATGAGTCCAGGGAGATCTGAGCAGAGGGGTGATGGATAGCCCTGTCTTACTGTTCCAGACTCCGAATCCACCAGGGCCTGGGAGAGCTGTATAAATCAGAGCCTGGGTTGGGCTCTCACCAGTGCAATGACTCGACAAGAGGAATGGAAGGCGCAGGACCGTAAAACTGTCTACGGGCTAAGTCGTTTCATTTCAAGTCAGGGCCAGAGAGAGAAAATGTTTGGTTCTTGGGAGACAGACTCATTTGGAGAGGATGGATAAGCTGGTGGAGGGAGGTCTGTGTGTCTGGATGCCCAGAGAGAGGGAGGCCGAGAGAGGTGGGTCCCACAGGAAGACCCAGGATGGGTCATCCCTCATCTCTGTGTCCACTCATTCTCACCATCTAAGAGGAGTGGTGGATACTCATGTCCCAAACGTTGATAATGTTTGGAAAACTTAGCCGCTAGTGAGGATGGAAGGTTCTCACCCAGATGGCTGGCAAACCATAACTGTCCTTCCTCTGAGGTAGGAACAGGTCTTGGGGGCGTAGGGCGGAAAGCACCGCTGGGCATGGCTCTAACCAACACTGATCAGGAGTCATTCCGAGTTCGTTCACTCAAATGTTGACTGAGCAACCCTGAGTGCCAGGCACTGTGCTCCGTGCTGGGGCAAAGCCTGCTCTCAGGGAGCTCGCAGTCGAGTGGAGGGACAGGGAGGGACTCATAAATCAATGGCACGCACATCATTATCCTTTATAACAGCACCTGTGACAAATCGCATTTATCGATTTGCATGCTGTTCTCCCCTCATTAGGCTGGAAGCTCCTTAAAAGGAGAAAGGAGGGGGAACCAATATCTGAGGGCCAATTATATCTCCTGTTATGCACTGTAGTCACTTCATCTCCACCATCACGCTTCGTGGTGGATTTTATTATCCTCATTTTACAGATGAGAAGATTGAGGCTCAGGGAGGTGAATTCACTTGCCCGAAGCCAAAGCAGTGTGTGGGAGAGCTGGGACTCCACCCAAGCTGGCACGGCCCCACACCCTGCTCAGGGTCTCCCCGTACTGTGCCCTCAGCCCCTGAAGCAGCGCTTAACCCAGGATGCCATTGACTATACCAAGGAGGGAGGCGTTAGGAGGAGTGTGTTAATGCTGGGGGGGTGGGGGTGGGGGGAAGGGTCGGGGAGGACTTTGCAGAGGAAGAGCTTCCTGAACAGTTTTAAAGAAAAAATGGAATTAGCCAAAATGACAAGGGAAGAAAAGCCAACACACAAATGACATGGAGACATGAAACAGTGTTGTGTGTAATGGCCACCTACTCAAAAGCCCCCGGCTTCCCGTGAGCTCCCCTCGCCCTCCCGTTCCAGGCCTGAGAAACGGGAGCTCAGCAGTGACACACGGGGCTTCTGTACTACGGAGTGGAGGGGTTTTGTTTTGTTGTTATTATTGGTATATTTCCTGCCACCAGATGATAAGATCCAGGTAGGATCCAGTCTGCTTTGCTCACAAGTATAATTCTAACCCCAGCGTGGTGCCTGGCTCATTTTGGAACAAGGGACAGAGCTGGACCAGGAAAAAGGGGGGTGTTCCCTACATCGCTGCCCTCGCTGGAGGCTGGTATAATTGGGCGAGTCTGGGAGCCCCCTCCTGTTTGGGGTCACGAAAAAACATTTTAAGACCAGACAAGCACCAAGGTAGGACCAAAGGAGGTGAGGCCCAGGGGCCTCGAGCGGCTGGCAAAGGCCAGCCCTGGCTCCTCCATCTTCTCTGCTTCCTTCTCCAATTCAGGAGCCAAAACCAGGCTGTGAGCTGAGAGGAAGGGGCTGCAGAGCAGACCGTGAACCTGCCCCTAGTCTTTGGCTTACGCTACAGGGACAGCAAGAGTCCTTGCGAGACAGAAGCCTGAGGAACACCAACATTCAAGGGACAGCACAAAGAAGAGGAGCCAACAAGGGGAACTGAGGAGCTGTGAGACCCAGACAGACAGCCGGCCACCCACCACCTTCTTCGCCATTGTAGAGGCATCACCCCAGGGAAGCCTAACCAGCCTACCCTCTAGAAACTACGAGGGTTCTAACCAAGCACAAGAATGCGAGAAGGAAAACTAGAGGATTTTCCTAGAAGGAGGATTAGAGAGTTTCACAACTATTTTTTTAAGAGAATGAAGAGGGAAGAGTGGTAACTGGCTCAACAGAGAGAGGAATCACAAGCCAAGGGTGTGTGGGGAGGGCGGATCCACCCTGCAGAGCCCTGAAAGGTTCAGCCCTTGGAGGCATCAAGCCCCTCAGGGCCGGGGTCGAATGCCTGGCTGGACAGAAGGCATCGGTGAAAAGTCTGTCTATACAAGGGGTCCTCACTCTCCCCACCCGGCCGGTCAGCCATGCCCTTTATCCTCCAGGAAATAAGAGGTTTTTCCCTTTGGAGAAACTAAATAAGAACAATATTGGACTTGGGAACACCAAGTATGGTGGAAGGTGAAGAGGATTAAGGAGAGGTGACCTTTAGTCCTTTCCCTGGCCTTGCTCGCAACTCTCCCATACCACCAACCAGTAGATTAGAAGATTCTACTTTGAAGAACTGAACAGCCCCAGAGAGAACTCCAGTTAGTGATATCCCAAGCTCCCTCAATAAAAAGATTCATTTTCCACCCCTTCACCCTGCTTGAAGCCCATCAGTCAACAAACTCTGGCACTTACAAAACAATCTTCCAAAATCAACTTTTAGTGCCTCTTTCTTAAATATGAATCAACAGTTGAGATTCATCAGTTATTTAAAGAAAGCCTCAAATGTGAAAAAAGAAGCAAGCAAATGGGAAGAAAAGGAGATCTAAGTTGATAGTTTGCAAGGAACAAAAGAAAAGTTCAAAAGGAGCAATAACACCAATGCTGAAAGATAAAGGGAAAGGCTGTATTCCTAAAACAAGAAGAGATTACAATGAAAACGGAAAAAAAATTAAAAAGCCTCTTTTAAATTAAAAATATAATTAAATATTTGTCAAAAACTCATAGGTTTAGAAGACAAATCTGAAGAAATCTTGCAAAGAGGGAGGAAGCAAAAGGAAAAAGAGATGACTAGGAGAAAAACAAAGGATTAGTCTCCTGATTAGCCCTGCACAAAAAAATGAGAAAAAGATATATACCAATCAATGCCTGCTACCATCATCATTATGACATTTTAAATCATGAGGAATAAATAAAAGTTTCTAAAAAGAAAAAAAAAACAGGTAAAAGAAACATGAATAAGAAAACATCAACCTTCTTCAAAAACAACATCAGATTTTTAAAATACCTTCTAAAATCTGAAAGAAATTTTTTTTTTTTTTTTTTTTTTTTTTTTTTTTGCGGTACATGGGCCTCTCAATGCTGTGGCCTCTCCCGTTGCGGAGCACAGGCTCCGGACGCGCAGGCTTAGCAGCCGTGGCTCACGGGCCCAGCCGCTCCACAGCATGTGGGATCTTCCCGGACCGGGGCACAAACCCGTGTTCCCTGCATCGGCAGGTGGACTCCCAACCACTGCGCCACCAGGGGAGCCCAGAAAATATTTTTTAAGCCAGAATTCTATGTTCAAATAAATTATCAGTCACATACCAGAGTAGTATAGAGATATTTTCAGATAGCCAATGACTCAAGACAATTACCTCCCAAGCACTCATTCTTAAGAAGTTATTGGAAGATGGGGCTTAGTAAAGTTAGATGATGAAAAGATGGAGGATTCAGTAAATAGGGAATCTCTCATGAGAAGGCAGAAAAGAAAATATTCAAAAAGATGATAAAGGGAAATCTCAAGATGACAGCTATCCACTATTTCAATTCCAAGAGCAGCCAATCCAGATTGGAGCAGAAAAACAGAAAGTTCTTAGAGGGATAACTATAGGGAAAAAAATGGAACAGATGGGTTTGAACGTATGGAGCATAGTGTTGACAGGTACGTAGCAGAATTGTTAAACCATTTGAAAGAAATTAATTATAAGTACATTTGAACATCACGTCAATAAAAAAGGAGGCAATTATTAACTACAGGAAAAAAAACCAAAGAGCTCTACAAAAGAGGACACATGATCACAGTACACTACTTGACTCAGGAATAAATATTATTTGCATAGTCATTAGTATATAAACAGAAATATCAATTTAACAAAAAAGAAAATTTATGTTGGAGAGATAGAAGGAGGGGAAGTGTAGGGATGAAATTGGGGGAGAATGGTGTGGGAGAGCTAAGTTCTCATCTACCATGGTAGAAAGTCAATATACAATTTCTAAAATTAGTAAATCAAGAAATAGCAATACAGGATATTACCATGTCTTCTCTCCAGGTGGGACCCAGCTAGAGGTGCACCCCTATTCTGGACATGCCACTCTTCTGGCAGATAGGAAAGAGAAAATGTGTGTGGGACCATAAAATGTCCCCAAAAGCCTCTGCTCAGAAGTGACTTACATTACTTCTGCTGAAATTTCATTGGCCAAAGCAAGTCACATGACTACGTCTGATGTCAATGGCACAGACAAGTATAATCCTCGCACAGGGAGAGGCAGCAAATTGGGTACGATAATACCATCTACTATGGTCTCCTTGGTGGGGTTCACATCTTATTTTTGTATCCTGGACCTAACACTATGCTTGGCACCAAGTAGATATTCAGTGCATTTTCATTGACTTGAGCGGAATTATCAAATATACAAACCTGAGAATAGAAGGAAATTTGGAAAAGGGAAAGGGCTGACATACAAGCTCATGGTATGCAGAATAGCACTGGACTTGGAATGAAAAGACCAGGTTCCAAAAGCCGTGACATCTTTCTGGGCTCATCTTTAAAATGAAGGAGATGACCTAGAGGATCTCTAGGGTCCCTTCCAGTTCTAAACTTTTAGGAGTTTGTAGTGGGTTCCTTAGTACCTGCTTGCCAATGTGCCAACTTCTATTAGTCGTGGTGTCAAGGCCTACAATTGGAAAAAAAATAGGCCCCCAGATCACTTCATGTGTCAAAACTGAAAATTCACCCATGTCTGTGAAAGAAAATAAAGCTATACTTCAAAAATGAATATGTTTTCAACAAAAATATCATGGCAAATGTGTTGGGGTTTTTTTTTGCGGTACGCGGGCCTCTCACTGTTGTGGCCTCTCCCGTTGCGGAGCACAGGCTCCGGACGCGCAGGCTCAGCAGCCATGGCTCACGGGCCCAGCCGCTCCATGGCATAGGGGATCTTCCCGGACCGGGGCACGAACCCATGTCCCCTGCATCGGCAGGCGGACTCTCAACCACTGCGCCACCAGGGAAGCCCAAATGTGTTTTTTTAATAAACTATTTTCTGTTTTGAGCACATTGTTCTAGGCAGCAGGATCTCCAGTTATGGGAAAGCTATCAAGGCACTGCAGAGGGGGGATTACACATCTCAATGCATCAACATTGAGTTCAGGTTCACACATGGAAATTGTCACATCAGTTGAAACTATCTCACACATAATAGGAATTCCATGTTTGTTGAACAAATACATACCTGTCTTGTTTGGACTTTTTGGGCTCTGAAGCCAGTCTAATTTATCTTTATTTCTGTATGTTTGCACTTGGTCTTTTTTTTTTTTAAGCTTTTAGAAAAAAATTAATCTAGAAAGTGTTGAGAAATCCCGTAGCTGATGGCTGATGTACTAAGAATTATTTAACAGGCTGTCCCGAGCCCTGCGTTCTCATCAGCAGAAGGCGAATGCTGTGATGACCCTGTTTGATTAGAGAAATGTGTACCCTTAAGTTTCCACCCATAAATCATGGATGCCAGCACAGGTATCCACCACCATCAGATAATAATATCAACATGTACATAGCATTTACTATATTCCAGGACCGTTCCAAGTTCTTTACATATATCAACTCGCATAACTACCAGAGCAACCCCAGGAAATAGGTACTGTTATCTCCATGTTACTGATGGGGGAATCAAGGTACGGAAAGGTTAATTAACTCATCTAAGGTCATGCATTAAGAAGCAGGGCTGGGTTTTGAACCTAAGCAATCAGGCTCCAGAGTCTGGGCTAAAGTCACTTCTACTTTATTCTGTCTGAGGGTGCAGCATGCCGCCAAGTACGTTGGATCCATTCCTGGATACAGGTGTTGCCTGAGACCATCAGCATGCCATCACCCTCTCCCTCTTAAAGACCCTCCCCATCCTACTCCTGTACCAGCCAGGGAGACTGTGGTTTCCACCCTCAAATTGTGGGTGCTCTGAGGAAAGTCAGTGTGAGTGGCTCCCTCAAATGCCAGAAAGAGTCCTTTTTTAGGTGGATGCTTATCTATCCTCATCCATCTCCAAGTTCCTGGACTCCATGCCCCTTGCCTGGATGAATAGAAGGAAAGGCAGCCTCTCCCTGGGACAGCTAGGTCTCATTTCTGGTGGCCACAGCACTGCAGTCATCAGGCAAGGCTCTTTCCTGTAAAGACCAATCAATACTGCTCCATCCCACATCCCCACCATTTCCTGCTCCTCGGTCTATAACTGCTATTGATTACAGCAGAGCTGGGAAGCAAATGCCAAAATATATCAATCACCAAGATGGAAAAGAGGCTTTATTAAAACCATTACACCTTCTTCTACCGTCCTGCCCACCGCAGCTTCCTTTAGCCCAGTGGCCATTTCTTTTGGAAGGTTTCCAAGAACTTTGCAGACATGATCTGATGGCTGGTGGAATTTCCTCTATTTGGGGAAAATTTAGACCCAGAGAAGGAGCAAGAACAAGTCCCCTGGTGAGAAGATGGAAACCAGGTGTGTGAAAATATGTGCATGTGTCTGTGCAGTACGTATATGAAAATGTGCACGTATGCATGTTTGTTTAAAGAAAAACCTAGAACTTAGTCACATTTCAGAAACACTTTGTAATTATCGCTGAAATTTTTACCAGATTCCTTCTGGTCGCTTAATGTCCTTCACTAAGTGGTTTAATTGTGAAACTTCACTTTATAATTGGCTTCATTTTAATGCAGAAAGAGGTAGATTTGCATAAGCAAATGACAAAGAGTTAACAAAATCCATTAGCAGAGAAGGAGGCTGTCAAAGAGCCACGTACCTGGGCTTGGAATCAAACCTGTGGAGAGGAAGTCCCTGCCCCAACCCAGACCAGTTCTGCTGCCCCTAAGCAGACAGAAGGGAAGCAGAAAAAGCATTTCAAGTGCTTTACTGATTATCAGCACGAGAGGAAACCAGCCCATGTGCAGGAGACACAAAATGAGGAAGAATTTTTGCTTGTCCGAAGACCTTTTCTTTGCAAGGAAACTCAGGCAAAGATTTTTAAAGAATCTCCAACTTTACACAGATCTTTTTTAAAAAAAAAGATTTATTTATTATTTATTTTATTTATTTATTTATTTGGCTGCATCAGGTCTTATTTGCGGCTTGCAGGCTTCTCTCTAGCTGTGGGCGTGCAGGTTTTCTCTCTAGTTGTGGGTGTGTGGGTTTTCTCTCTAGTTGTGGGTGTGTGGGTTTTCTCTCTAGTTGTGGCGCGCAGACTCCAGAGCAGGTGGGCTGTGTAGTTTGCGGCACACAGGCTCTCTAGTTTAGGTGCACGAGCTCAGTAGTTGTGGTGCGCGGGCTTAGCTGCCCAGTGGCATGTGGGATCTTAGTTCCCTGACCAGGGATCGAAAGTGCGTCCCCCGCATTGGAAGGTGGATTCTTTACCACTGGACCACCAGGGAAGTCCCTATACAGATCTTTGACAACTCTTTTTCCGGGTTTCTGAAAAGAGCACTGGACTTAGAGTAGAAGGGAGTATGAAGACCTGACTTCCAGTCCTCATCTGTCACGAGCTAGCAAGGAGCCTCCCGTCGGGAACCTCAACTAGATCATACCTGAATGTTTATGCGTCTCAAACTCCTACTATCATCACAGGTAACTGACAAATTTATTCATTTATTCAAAAAATACTTATTGAACCCTTGCTATGAGCAGATACTATAGAAATTACAGAGACTCACAAGGAGGTGGGGTGAGGACCAAGCTGAGGGACGTGCGGATAAGCAATAGACAAGGCCCTGCTGTCATGGAACTTATGGTCTGATGGAGCGTTATGAACTGAACTGTGTCCCTCCCTAAATTCACATGTTGAAGCCCTAACCCCCAGTGTTACTGTACTTGGAGACAGAGCCTTTAGGGAAGTAATTAAGGTTAAATGAAGTCATGAGAGTGGGACCCTCATCCAATAGGACTGGTGTCCTTATAAAAAGAGTAAGAGATATCAGAGTTTTCTCTCTCTCCATGCACACACAGAGAAGCGGTCACGTGAGAACACTGGGAGAAAGGGCCATCTGCCAGCCAGAAAGGGAATCCTCACCAGAAACCAACCCTGCTGCCACATTGTCTGGGACTTGCAGCCTCTAGACCTGTGACAAAAGAAAGCTCTGTGGTTTAGGTCACCTACTCTGTGGCGTTTTGTTATAGCAGCCCAAGCAGACTAGCACATACTGGGGGCCGGGGTTGGGGGCAGAGGGACCTCACCCAATTCTAGAGATGAGGGAAGCTTCCCAGAAGGACTGGCAAGGGAAGAGCTCTCTGGGTGGAACAGCTGCGTGGATGGAGCCTGTCGCGTCAGAGAAGGAGTAGCAAGAACAAGGCTGAGGAGGTGAGGGGAGTCAGCTGGGGGAGGTTTCATGAGCAAACGTGCCCCTGAAGATCTGGAAGGCCGAGAAGCTGCTCTACGTTTGGAAACTTAGGACCCACCTCATTGATGCTTCTGATTCTGCTGGAAAAAAAAAGACAGCTTGGGTTCTACAGGCACGAAGAAGTTGTTGGCTTTTCTTGCCACCCTAGCCAGTGAACTCTCTTTGGCATGTCTGTATATGTTCCTCGTGGAAATACTTTGCTGTTTTGTCCATAAGCTTCCTCCTAGCTTTTCAGAGCATCTGCTGGAACAGTTTCCTCTTCAGGTGCTTGCCTTCAATTCTGCAAAATTCCTTTGCTTTTTGTTAATAATTGCTAGTACTTGTTGAGTTAGCTAAGGCTAACTGTGTACCAAAAACTGTTTTAAGGGCTTTATGTGTATTAGCTCTTAATCCTCAAAACCACCATATACAATAGATTCTATTAACTCTAGTTTATGGATGAGAAAGCTGAGCACAGAGAGATTAAGACACTTGCCCTGGGCCACTCAGCTAAATGGAGAGGTCAGGATTAAAACCAGAGTAGTCTAGCTTGGGTGTCCATACTCCTAACCACAAAGCTATACTGTCTTTGGCGGTGGGGGAAGGACAGAAAAACCAGGACTCAGGTAGTTTCTCATGGCTAGTTTAAGTGCCAGAGGTCCTCTGACTCCAGACGTTATGCTCTTAACCTCTTGAGGGAACGGAGAAGAGGTAGAAAGATTTGAGAGTTACTCCAGAAGGAAACTAGGTAGACTACCACGGAACAGTTGAAGAATAAGGGAGAGGGAGACGGAGAGAAATAGGAGGTTGGGGTGACACCCAGGTCTCTGGTAAATCGCACAATCAAACCTTCATCATCTTGTGCCACCTTCTGCATTTATTCATTCATTCTTTCATTCATTTAACAAATACTTAGCCAGAACCTACTATGATTCAGGCACTGGGCTGGGAAAAGAGGAGCAGGTAAATACTGAGAATGACCATGACACTCACCTGCCCCTTCCCATTGCCCTCATCCAAGGAACTCAAGGGCTTTACAGTCTGGGGGAGGGAGCTGATATATGAATAAATACAACAAGTTATCACGGTGTGATTATATATGTCCGTGAGTATATGTCTTTCTATCCATAGAGCATTAAAAGGAGGATAGCCCGTCTCTGCCTAAACGTGTCAGGGGAGGCATCACTTTGAGGAAGGTGCCATTTGAGCCTGCTGTGAAGGGTGATGGGATAACCCTAGGAGGGTAGATGGGCTCCTCGGAGGGTCCCTGGAGAGCATGTCATAGATCTCTGAATCCTTGGACACGGAGGCAAAGAATTGAGAATGTGAGCCGTGAGGGGAGCCCTAGAGGGCATCTCATTTCAGCCCTGTGTCCACAAATGAGCAAACTGAGCAGGGCCAGCCCTGCAGGCACAGCCCCACGAGTGTGGCCCAGCCCTAGTCCCAGCCCCCCAGGGTCCACGCAACCGATCTGTAGCCGTCAACAGCCAACAAGACAGCGCCAGTGTTCTGGATTTTGTGACCCAGGGGTGTGGAGAGCAAGGGAGAGGGAAAGGGAGAGGGAGAAGGGTCAGGAAAGTCTCCGCATCCCTGGTCTGTACAACTGGAGACAGCTCTAAACCCCCACCTCCGCCTCCCCCAAGGCCCCCCAGCCCTGGCTTTCGAAGTTAGGCTCTCTTCCTCAGTTCTGCCTCTCTCTGCTACCTGCTCTTCCATTTCCACACCTTCCCAACACGTATTTCAGCTGCAGATTCTCATTCAGCTGCCCGCAGCGAGCCCGGTTCCCACTGTTCACCCCCAGCCTCGCATGCTTCCACGAAGGTCAAAGGGTTGCCGTTCAGCAATCAGCCAGCAGGGGGCAGTCCTGCAGCGAGTCTCCATCCTGCCCCGAGCCTCCCAGCCCCCAGCCCGCCCAGTCACAACTCCTTAGAGATGCAAATTGAGAGGCAGCCTTCCTAACCAGAGAGGGCTGCTAATTCTCTGACGAGTATGCAGATTTCCATCCTGCCTTTGCCTGGGTTTATTTGTTTTACTTCGCAATAAATTTAATACAGATTCCCCGAAGCAGAGCGGCAGAAGGACTATAAACTCTGCATTTTGAGCAGCCTCAGTTACTAGGCTCGTGCGGGTTTTGATCCCTGTTTGAATTATATTTATGAAATTTGACATGGATTTGGGTCTGGGGTGTGCTGGCTCCTTGGTGCTCTGGAGCTGCTTCTAGGGAATTTACAAGGGTTGATTTGATTATGGGGACTTTAATTTCTCACAGAGGCTAATTTCAAGGAGGCTGAGAGCCTGGCTGCTGTGTAACAGGAAGAAGGGAAAACAAGACAGTAAGTTGGGTTGCCCCACTATAGACAGTGTCAGTACTGTTTTCTCATGCCCCTTGCAGGGCCTTAAGTCAGACACCCCAGGGACCATGTGCTGGGAGGAGGAGGGGTCGTGCTGTGGAAAGTGCCCACAAGAAGCTCAGAGTCCAGGAAAGAATCAGACGCACATATGGGGCAGACAGAACTAAAACATCTATGAAGAGATATTAACAAGAATGGCACACGTTAGCGTTGTATAACAATGTAAACTGGGCGTGAGGCGATCTGGCAGAAGGGGGGAAATTGCAGCTCATCCCTCTTACTGGCACCTGGGCCCAATAGGGCAAAGGGCAGCCCTCTCCCCTCCCTGCTCCCTCTCAGACCACTAAAAGAAAGAAGGCGCAATGAAGAGGAGTGCAAGCCGGGTTCTTGCCCCAGCTTCTGCGGCTACTTCTTTGTTCAAATATTGGGTAATACGTTTCATTTCACCACGCCTCAGTTTCTCTGTCTGCAAAATCAGAATCACATGATTGTCACAAGGACCAAGGAAGATAACTTGGGTAAGAATGTATGTATGCTGTGTTGGGTCTTCGTTGCTGTGCACGGGCTTTCTCTAGTTGCGGCGAGCGGGGGCTACTCTTCGTTGTGGTGCGCGGGCTTCTCATTGCGGTGGTTTCTCTTGCTGCGGAGCACGAGCTCTAGGCACACGGTCTCCAGTAGTTGCAGCGCACGGACTCAGTAGTTGTGGCTTGCAGGCTCCAGAGTGCAGGCTCAGTAGTTGCGGCACACGGGCTTAGCTGCAACGCAGCCTAAATAAATAAGTTAAAAGAATAAATGCTAGCCTCCTTAGCCATGCATTCAAGGCTGCACTCTCTTAAAAAAAAAAAAAAAGAATGTGTGTATGCTGGAAAGGACTGGAACATAAACAGTCGGTTAGAGACCGGGCCATTTTCTCCATTAGGAAAGGATCACTGATTAGAATGGGAAGGCCTGGGGCAGAGGGGAGGTATGAAGGGAATTCTGCAAACTTGTCTCGAGACCTGGAGTTGGGCGCCACAGCCCAGACAGGTACAGAGGCCAGCTCTCCGACCTGGTCCTTCCACTCATCTGCACGCGAAGCCTGCCCATGAGCAGAGGCCTGGCTGGGCCACCTGAGGCTGCGCCAGCAGCAGGAGACTCCAGGCATTGCTCCAGGGAACTCTGAGGGCCTGGACCACTGGCCCGAGCTGGGCAGGGAGGTTGGGCCACAGACTCATCTTCCCCGGGAAACCCCAGGGTCCCAGCAGAGCCAGCCACAGGGGAGAAGGAAGCGCCCTTGCTCTGCCTCCCTTCTCTGCGTCCTTTATCCAGAGGCTGGGGCCGGGAAGGGAGCCCGAGGGGCCTGAAAGGAAGCTATGAGAGTCACTGAAGCAAAGGGACAAAGAGAAAGAAGAGGGCAGATAAAGGAGGAAGGATGGAGCCCAGGACGTGTGGACATGTGTTCCTCACCCGTTGGGAGACTCTCCAGAAGACGGGCAAAGTGAGAGGCACGCAAAGGGGACAAGAGAAGAAAATGGCCAGTCTTTGCCAGGGGGAGGGCAGCTACCGGGAGGTGGAGGCTGAGATTAAATGGAAATGAGGGGCTTGGTCACCATGGGGAAAGAAGCTGGCCGCTTTGGCAGCAGTAAGTCTATTAGGAGGAAAGCGTGGGAGGATCAAAGCCGCTGTGGGTGTGTCTATACACACAGCGGGGTTGGAAAATAACCAGCTAATTCAGTCCCAAGCAGGGGGTGAAGACCACCGGTTGAATGGTTGAATTCTCTCCAAAACAGCAATCCTCCCCCACTGTCACTTCGCCATCCTAACTGTTCCTCTGGCCTCAAGAACACACTAAATCAAAACTGTTAGTTGTCAAGATTTTGTTAAACTTGCTGACCCTCCACACACACACACACACACACACACACACACCCCAGTGATGTGTATGGCAAGGAAAGGAAGCCCTAAGTCCTGCGGCAGCGATAGAGGAAGGGAGACAAGGCTGAGGCCAGGAAGGGGCGGGTGTGGATGACGGACACAGAAACTAGGATAACCAGATACCTCGATCTTCATAGAACCTCCTGAGGGAGGATGATGTCCAGCTACTACAGACCACAAGGCCCAGGGGCTGGCCACACTCCTCTCCAGATTGTGGTGGGGCAGTACCACCCTTAGACCCCCCCACCCCATCTCTGCCTGACCCTGCTCTTTAGAAGAGCCCGTGCTGCCTCTCCTCCAGGGCACCCCTCCCCAGGGACAGGAGGCAGGAGCCTTGCTCCCCCTTCTAGGTCATATTCCAGGTACCCAGGCCAACCAAGGGGTGAGCGTTGGAGGGGGAGTGGGGGGTTACGATGAAGACACACCTCGGGACGGGGGCCAAGTGGCACGAGGCTCCTGGAAGAGCAGCGCGATGCTGGTGATGGGAACAGGGAGGCGTGCTCGGGCCGGGCATCCCCGTGCACTCTTGCCTTGGCCCTCGAATGTCAGCGGCTGCCCTGAGCAGCGGGGAGCCTGGCTTCAGAGCTGGAGGTAAGGAGACTGAAAAAAGTAAGGAATCCAAGATTGCTGAAGGTTCGAAGCTTCAAGAGAAAAGGGAGCCAGAGGAGGAGCAATCAAATTCTGCACATGTGTGGTAGAGGACAGTGGAGGAAAAGAGAGCCGTAAGGACATCTCCTGTAAGATTCGATGCGTGCTCAGACCAAAAATCATTCATTGTTTATCTGCTATTCAGATTTGATAGCTTGTCCTATATTTTATCTGGCACCCTCTCCTTGAGGCCGGAGGGGCTGGAGTGGTGGCCAGGAGGCTATGTCACGAGTTGGATGAGTACAAGGGGATCTTCATAGATCTAAGAGGTCGGGATCTTCATAGATCTAAGAGGTCAAAATCTTCCTAAAGCTAAAACATGCCAGAGAGCCTTAACCGTACAGGGTCAGATTCTTCCAGCTCTGATGGGTTGTGAAAGACCCGGTCATTTTCGAAGGCCCCTCACTATGTAGAGAGTATGGCCAAATCCTCTTATCTCTGTCAGTGACTTTGAGATGGAACCAAAATCCAAGTAGTAGACAACTGAGTCCCCCAAGGAAAATAAACATCTTTTTCTGCACCTACTGGAATCCCAGAGGCTAACTAGATCCAAACTGATAAGAAAGAATTTCCCCAACTGAGAGCATGTTGCCTCAGTGCTTCATGTGGAAAAGGGGGACTCTGTCAGCAAAAGAGGAGTGTCATTACCTTCTTGCAAAAGTTTACACAATTCTACACTATTTTTACCCTAAAACTCTCCTGCTACAACTGATTCTCTTTAAAGTTCTTTTCTGAATTTAACCTCTCTGATGCTACATTTCAGGAAGAAAGTAAATAAAGAAATACATAAATTAATAATAATCCTATATTTATTTTGAACTCAGTTATGAAAACAGAAGCAAAAGAAATCAATGGTTACCAAATGAAAAAGGATGGACTCAAAGACAACAAATATTTTTAATTCCAAAAAGTTTTACAACGGTATGACAAACAATAGAGACTATAATACAATTAAAACAACAATAATAAAGAAACATACAGCAGTGTCCTGTTAAGTAATTGGATGGGATTCATCAGGGCAGCAACTGGTGCTGAGCGTTTTTTAATTTTCTACCTGCTGGAGGTTCGCCTCTCCCAGTCTCAACAAAGAGATAAACTACTTGTCAGAGACGAGGCCGTCACAGAGCAAAATTGAATTCTTCGGTATTTGTTTTCCTCTTCGTACCTCCTCCCCAAAGAGGAAAATCTGATCTTTTTTTTTGATCATCTTTTAAAAGGACCCAAACTCTAGAAATGATTCCCTCTGTCCCGGAGGATTACTTGATGGCAACATGCAAAGAGTTAATTGCACCATGGTTCATGCCGGGAAGCGGGTTTAATAAGAATTACTAATTGCCTTTCCTTATGAAGGAATCAACTTTGAAAAGGCAAAAGACAGAGGCAGACCCAGGACCTAAACAATGCATCTGTGGCCAGGAAAAGCCATGGTGCTTTCAACAAATGAAAGTCTCAGAAATTCGAGTCCAGAAGAACAGTGGGGCCCAAGCACTAGGAGAACTATATAAAAAAGAACCTGCAACTGAGCAGTCAGGGCTACATGCTCCTCCACAGCAGTGGTTTAGCTTTAGGAAAACCACAGGATGGTTCAAACTGGACTAATGTTGTTAACTTAAACTTTTTTTAATTTTAGAATTTTGTTAGCATTTAATCAATTCTTAGTTGTGAAAAGCTACAAACAGCGGGAAGTCATACCTACTTTTTTGTTTGTATCTTTTAGGCTACATTATGATACAAAAAATTTAGGTCCATATTAGATGTCTGAGAGAACATTTTTCCTCTTTGAGAAATGGCCTGAACGTTAATCAGATATGAGTAACAGTGGTAGAGTGGAAAGGCTTTGGCCTGGAAAGTCAGAACACTCTGGGGCCTGATTCTAACATAATTCACTGGGCGTCTGGGGCAAGTCTGTGCCTTTTCACTTTCTCAGGGTTGTTATGAGGATCGAATGAGGTAATGGATGTGTAGTAACCATTTTAAAAAGTGTTGCTCAAAGCATGTGAAAAGCATTTTCCATAGCATCATAATAAAATCTAATTTGAGATGGATAGTCCTTGGGTTTGCCTACTTGAACTCAGTGAGATTAATAAGAGTGTTGCTTCCAGAGACTTCCCTGGCGGTCCAGTGGTTTAGAATCTGCGCTTCCACTGCAGAGGGTGCGGGTTCAGTCCCTGGTTGGGGAACTAAGATCCCACATGCCACATGCGGCAAAAGAAAAAAAAAAAAAGTGTTGCTTCCATTGTGATTAACCTAAGAAGACTGCGTGGAAGAGAAGGAAGGAGACACAAGACGAGCATGCACTGAGCCTGCTGGTACCTTGCATAGCTCAGAGACACAGCAGGGCTGCCCCTCCAGCCTTGTTCCCTGATGGTGTTGGTGGGCCCTGCTGCCCTATTGATGCCCAGCTCTGCTTTCTTTGTTCTCTTGCCTTCCAGAACCCCCTTCTGAGTCAGTCTGGGAAATGAGACAGAAAAGGTATTACTTAATGGTGTCTGGGAAGAGTTGTCAATATTTCCTGCTCTGGCCCTTGCCCAACTTTCCAGTCAGCAGTACTCGAGTTTGGACCCACCTAAGTGAAGCCCAGGCAGGTCAGTTCAGTCGGAAATTCCAGGCATTGAGTTCTCTGAAGGAGAGGAAGCAGAAGTAGAGAGGAATGGGGGGCATGTTGGCACCAACTAAATGTTTACATTTTTTGGAAAATGGACGCAAATAAAAATTAGTGGCATCTTAGTAGAGAATCTAGTAGTTCCCAGACTACAGCAGCATTTTTGGTCATTATTTGACACCAAAAGGTAAGAGGCTGCTCAAATATTGCTTTTGCTTTCTTTCTTTTTTTTTTTTTTTTTTGGTATTTTACCCCCTAGAGCGTGAATTATCCATTGTCTTAACAGCAGAGAATAAAACACAATTCCTTTTTATAAGTAGAAGTAAATTCAATATACAATAAAATACCATTTACAATAGCAACAAAAATTATTTTTAAATAGTCTAAAAAATAATATATAAGACTTGGAGAATATTTTTAAACGCTATTTTTTTTTTAATTTTGTTTTTGGCTGCGTTGGGTCTTTGTTGCCGTGCACAGGCTTCCTCTAGTTGCGGTGAGCGGGGTCTACTCTTCATTGTGGTACGTGGGCTTCTCATTGCTGTGGCTTCTCTCGTTGCAGAGCACAGGCTCTAGGCGCACGGGCTTCAGTAGTTGTGGCACGTGGGCTCAGTAGTTGTGGCACACGGGCTTAGTTGCTCTGCGGCATGTGGGATCTTCCCGGACCAGGGCTCGAAGCCATGTCCCCTGCATTGGCAGGCAGATTCTTAACCACTGCGCCACCAGGGAAGTCCCTTAAACCCTATTAAAGAATGTAAAAGAAGACCTGAATGAATGGAGGAGTCTATCATACACATGGGAGGGATGACTTAACTCCGCACAATGTCAATTCTCCCCAAATTAACCTGTAAATTTAATTCATTCCCATCAAAATCCCAGCAGATTTGTCTGAGAGTCAGGGCAAAAGAACACCTGACAAACATTCTAAACCTGTGAAGAAGAATAAAGGTCTGCTAATGCTGGTTTAAAAAAAAAAAAAAAGAGCAGGAAGAAGGAACATACCATTCCAGACATTGAGAAATATGACAAAGCCAGAGTTATTAAAACAGTGAGGTACCTCAACAGAAGAGAGAAATGGGCCAGTGGGATGGAAGAGCGAGTCCAGAAGCAGGCTTATATGTGCATGAAAACTTGGCGTGTGATAAATCTGGCATCATAAATCTCAGTAAAAAGATGAGTTACTTCGTACGTGGCAAAATAAATTTGAATCTATTTCATCACTGAATGAGAAAATAAACTCTCTACAGAGTCAATACTTCAGTGTCAAAGGTAAAATCATAAACTAATAGCAGAAAATATATGTTAATATATTGTGACCTTGAGGTGGGAAAAGAAACCATGAGGAGAAAAATGGGTGGATTTTACATCACAATTAAAGACTGTCGTTCAGTGAAGTGCACCATCGATAGAGTTAGCAGATGAGTACTGCCTGGAAGAAGTTATTTGCACTAATAAATGTTCAGGGAATCCCAACAAATTAGTAAGAAAAAAAGAGGAGATAATAGAAAAATGAGCAAAGTATAGGTCTACAAATAGGTAGTTCATAGAAAGGGAAATCTAGATGGCTTGCACAGCCCAAGATTCAACAGAGATAAAAGTTCTATTTTTTCCATTCACTCCAACACCAGATGGAGCAAGAGATCCTTATGGCACTCGTGGGGAGGGTGCTACTTACATCTGGGGGAGCAGCTCTGTCTGCCTCTGCGCCACATGCCACACTGACTTGGGCTCCTGCTCTGCCTTCTATCTCCCATCCTGCCGGCCTCTCCCCTCATCTGACTCTCCCGCTTCATATTTTGCTGTGCCAGAAACTTGTTCCCTTCCTTGGGCCCTGACCCAGCCCATCTCCTCTCTACCCATCACCCCACCCCACATCTCCAGAGTCCTGTGCCCTCCTCAGGGTCTACATGGGTCTCCGGGTAAACGTCACACGCCCAGACACGGAAGGAAAGAGAAAAACTCCTGCCACAGCACTCGTCAGCGCCCTGGGAAGAGGCTGTGTGGTATTCAGGAAGGCCACTCAGTGGCTGACCAGAGGCTGACGTACCCAGAGTTCTCTGTCTCCTCGTTAAAACAAACAAACAAAAACCAGAGGACTATATTAGAAGGAGTATAAGTAAATTATAATGTGAACTCACCAACCCACCCTTTAGTAAAATGTATTGCACTCTTGCTATGTAGCATCTAAGTATGTTTGGAAGGCAGGGGCTTCCAAAATGAGTAAGACACAATCCTTGGTGTCCAGGAGTTTACAGTCTGGTAAAAAGGTAAGGCTCACACACAAATATCTATGATGTAAAGTGTAACATGGTAAGGTCACTGAGAAAGTTACCCCCCAATGCTCCAGGTGTTCAGAGTGGGAATGCTCACATTAGAAGGAAGAATCAAAGGTTTCCTGGGTGATATAACTTTTGAGACAGGGGACTTCCCTGGTGGCGCAGTGGTTAAGAATCCGCCTGCCAGTGTTCGATCTCTGGTCTGTTCGATCCCTGGTCCGGGAAGATCCCACATGCTGTAGAGCAACTAAGCCCATGCGCCACAACTATTGAGCCCACACGCCGCAACTACTGAAGCCTGCGTGCTGCAACTACTGAAGCCCGTGGGCCTAGAGCCCATGCTCTGCAACAAGAGAAGCCACCATAATGAGAAGCGTGTGCACCGCAACGAAAAGTGACCTCCCACTCGCTGCAACTAGAGAAAGCCTACGCGCGCACAGCAACGAAAACCCAGCACAGCCAAAAATAAATAAATAAAAGTTTAAAAAAAAATAACTCTTGAGATGGATTGCAATTGATGGAGAGAATTTGTTATTAACATAATTTTCAAATTAATTTTAATGCATTTGAAAAATACATTGAACATTTTAAAAAGATGATCAACAATCTTACTTTTTTTAAAAATTTATCAGCCGTAATCCTTAGATTTTCACAGAAAGAGAAGAAGAACAGTATCACAGGTAAAGAACAGGAGTCAGAAGAGAAAAGGCAAGTCATGTGCCTAGAGTGTACGGCAAAAGAAGAAGATGAGGGAGGACAGGGTAAGAGGAGTTGGAGTCTTGCTGCAGAGGGTCCTAAACACAAGAGTTTGGAATTTTGGACATTATTCAATAGGCAACCTCAGATAAGAAATGGTAAAAGGAATTAGGGATTTTTAACTAGAAGAACAGAAGATCTAGGAGGCTCATGGTAGCAATAATTCAATTACATAAACTGCTGTCATGTGGAAGAGAGATTAGGCTTTTAATGTGAGGATCCATAGGTCAGAATTTGGGTCAAAAACTGGAAGTTTCAAGAGCAAGGTTTCAGTTCTATGTAGGAAAGCACTTTCTAACAAACAGACCTGTGCGGTCAGGGAATGGACGGCCAGTGAGAATTCTGCCCTCTCCATGGAGACGCTCACTCAGGCAGAGGCCCGGTGAGCCGTCACTGCGGACAGAGGACTCATGCATCACTCAGAGAGCCGGTCTGAAAAAGCTGTAAAGTCTTTTCTAGTGTTAAGATTCTACAGTAAAATGGGCAAGCAGTGATGGATGTTTAAGTGAGGGCTTAAATAATTAGAGCTGTGCCTTAGAAAAACTCATCTGGCAGAAATGTATAGATTGGGTCAAAGTAGAAACAACCTTAAAACGGATGAGCATGAGGCCGATGGGACAGCTCAATAAAAAGCAAGCAGGACTCTGGTTAAACATGGTGAATTAGACATCCTTGTTTATCTATTCTCCCTCGTAAAATCCAACTAAAATGACAGTAAATAAAAAGGACACGAACCCACAAAGACAAAGACTATGGAATAGGAGGCAACAGCAGATGAGAGAGGTCAACAAAATCGGACTTGGAGTGGGAAGCGCTGGGAACCTCTGAGGGCCACAGACTTGGGTGAGGCTGGAAGTGGGCAGCCAAGTAACTGCCCAACATCCCGACCCCACCCCGATCCTCAGCAGATGAGAGGACCTCCCTGGAGAGACTGAACTGGAAGAGGTCCACATGCAGGGACAGTAGTCACAGCTAAAGGTCAGGTAACGGGCCATTCTGAAATGGGGGTGGGGGGTGGGAGGGGAAGGGAAAGATTGCATACTGAGAGGTGAGATCCCATGGTCCCCTTCCCTGGCTAGGCTCCCAAAATGTCAGCAGCCAGGCTTATACTCACCTCCTCCTTGGGCAGAAGACTAGAGAATTCCTTTCTTGGGAAACTTACCAGCTCAAGAGAAAAGACTAACCAACACTGCTATTTGAGAGCCCCCAATTAAATGGCCAGACCCCTGCCCAATCACTCTGCCACAAGGTCCACTAGTCACAAGACCACCCCTCCGCCGCCCCCGCCCCCCCACACAGAATCTCTATCTGATCTTTAGGGCATCATTTTTAAATACTAATTCCAGGCAATGAGTACTGAACATTTGAGAGAAATCTCTACCATGAAAGACCTAATGATCAAAATACAGGAACTTTGAGGAAACAGACAATGCAGAAAGAAGAGGAAACTTCAAAAATAGAATAATTAAAACTTACGAGAATCAAGAGATGACATTGTATTCATAAAAAAAGAATATGATGCTATGAAAAAGAAGAGAAAACAAGAGCCTTTTAATATTAGAATAAAATATCTAAAATAAAATATTAAATAGAAAAACTGGAAAAAAGTTGAGAAGTGGTCATAGAAAATAGAGCAAAATAGAAGAAAAGGGATAAGTACATTTGAGACTCAATTTAGAAGGCCCCAAATCCAGCTAATAGGAATTCCAGAAAGAGAGAAGAGAGAACTGATAGGATGAAATTATCAACGAAATACCACAAGAACATTTCCCAGAACTAGAGGCCACAGTTCCCTAGACTGAAAGGATCTCTTAGGCACCCAGGACAATGAATGAAAAAGTGACACCAAGGAATGTCACCGTGAAACTTCAGAAGGTCAGGGATAAAAAGGAAATCCTATTTGTGGAAGCATTATTCATAATAGCCAAAAAAGTGTAAGCAACCCAAATGTCCATCAATTTATTAATGGATAAACAAAATGTGGTATATCCATACAATGGAATGTTATTTGGCAATGAGAAGAGATGAAACACTGAGTCATGCTACCGCATGGAGGAACCTTAAAAACATTTTGCTAAGTAAAAGAAGCCAGTCACAAAAGACCACATATTGTATGATTCCATCTGTATGAAATGTTCCGAATAGGCAAACCTATAGATCAGAATGTAGGCTGGCAGTGCCGAGGGCTGAGGAGCAGGGGCTGGCAGTGGGGAATTGGAGACTGACTGCTAACAGGTACAAGACTGGTATTTTGTGGAGGTGATCAAATGTTCTAAAATTGATTGCTGAGATGGCTGCCCATCCCTGTGAATATACTAAAAGCCACCGAGTTGTACATTTTAAACGAGTGAATTGTATGATATATGAATTATATCTCAATAAGGCTGACATATTATAGAGAGAGAGGATGAAAGAGAGAAAGAAAGAAGAGAGGAAAAAGATTGCATGAAAAGGAATTGAAATCAGAATAGCAGTGGACTTTCTAAAAACAGGCTAAGACACACACAAAAAAAAACTGGTGAAATAAGATCTTCCACATTTTGAGGGAAGATGTATATATATTTTTGAAGTATATATTATATACATTCTTTTCCAGATTATTTCAGAACATATATATTCTTTTTCAGATTCTTTTCCATTATAGGTTATTGTAAGATATTTAACATAGTTCCCTGTGCTATACAGTAGGTCCTTGTTGATTATCTATTTTATATATAGTAGTATGTGTATGTTAATCCTGAGGGAAAATGACTTTTAACTAATATTTCTACACCTTGACAAATTAGGAATCAACTATAAAGTTAAACAAAGACATTGCCAAAAATGCAAATACTAAGAAATATTTATTTCCTTAAATCCTTTCTATGAAGGTTTACAGAAGATTTGAATTTCTTCAAAATAGGCAGTAAACTCAGAAAGAGAAAGACCCTGGATCCAGGAAATAAGGGGCTCAAGCAGGAGCGGAATGAAAGGAATTCCTGAAATGTTGACACAAAGACGTGCCACAGGCCTAAAGCTCAACCCGTCTGGACTGGAGCAGGAAAAAGATGCTGTAGCTGGCATCTGCTCAGGAAAAATAAAACGAAACTGAACTGACAGGGAGCTGATGAATTATCTGACATCCATGGCCAAACTGGAGGAAATTTATAGTTCTCCTAGAATGTTTGGGGCAGAGCTGTCGGTGACTACATATAAAACTAAGCAAATTTTTAAAATACCAATATTAACTTTAATAATAAAACATACAAGAAAGGAAGTGCAATCATAGTACACGACATGGCTTAGCTACAAACAACATTTCCATAGTTAAACTACTATAAATTCTGAATATCAATTTAACCAAAAATTATATCATAACTAAATTAGGAGGCTTGAGGGAGGAGAAGTATGTATTTATGTGTGTGGAAAGTGTTAAAGGGTTAAATGGTCATCTTCCAGACGAGGAAGGCAACAATGACGGCAAAGCTGGGGAGGTGGAAGGCAGCATTAGAAGTTTAATGTTTTTTAGAAAATACGGACTCAATACTGTAAGGGAAATTTAATTTTAAAAAGGTAATGAAGTCCTGAGTTAGAGTAGTGGTTGGTGGGCATGAATAAGGAGATGGATTAGAGAGATGTGGAAGCTGGATTTGTGGGCTGATTAAATGGAGAGCAAAGGAGAGGGAAGCATAAAACTAAGAAAAAACAAACAAAATCACTCTGGTTTTAAGCCTGGTTAGGGTAATGGTGGTGCTGGGGAGCAAAGCAAAGCTTGAGAAAGTTAGCTGCTTGTAAGGAAGGTAGAAGTGGCCTCAGCGGTGTTCTGTGAGGTGGGGTCCCTTTGTCTGCACCCTCTGGTGCACCTCTGTGGCTTCTAAAGGTACCGTATTCTGATTGCAGTTGTCTGGCAAACAGAAGCTGAGAGGATCTTAAATGTATAAGATTCTGGCACCAAAGGGGGTCTTAAGAAGTCCCTGAAATGAATTCCTTTGACTTTTAGCTAATCAAATCAAAGCCCAGAGAAATTAAAATCCAAGGGAAATTGAAATCGAGTTTCAACCAAGCAGCGGTCAGCCATGGTAAGAACTCTAGAGAACGTAAGGAATTGAAGACCAAGAGAAGGCCGTTACATTTGGCAATTATGTGATCACTGAGGAAATAAGCACCCTGGGGCGGAGTGTGAACGGTCAGAATTGCAGGGGGTTAAAAATTATGTGGGAGCTGAGGCAGTGGAACCTACCTGCGTGCCTAGCACACACTCAGTGCTCCCCAGATATTAGTTTTTGTCTCTTTTTCAGAAAAACATGATTAAAAAAAAAAAAGCTAGTAGCTGAGGGAGGTATCAATACTTAAAGGTGTTTGGAAAAAAAAAAAAAATGTGCATCTAGACTGAAGTGAAAGCCCAGCAAAGACAAGTGACTAAAGGAACAGAGAAAAGCAATGACTGCAGAAGTGAGGGCCAGAGAACATGGATGGACATTAATGAAAGACCTAAGTGCAACAATTAGTTTTGAAAAAGAGGGCAACACCAGACTAAAGGGGAAGAGAAAATGATGGGGAATATCCAGGTGAATTTCGAGTGGGAAGAAAGGGATATTCAAAACCTAGATCAGATGATCTCTTTCTCAGGAAAACAGGAGGCGTTAATTATCAACTGAAAGTGGGTGTTTGAAGGTATGAGCTTGAGGAAGACGGAAAAGCTTTGGCACGGTGGTTCTCCACCGGGGGGGATTTTGCCCCCCACCCCAGAGGCCCTTTGGGTTAGCAAAGTCTGGAGACATCATCTGTTGTCACCATGGGGAGAAGGGGCTACAGGCATCTAGCGGCATCTTGTGGAGGCCAGGGCTGCTGTTAAACATCCTGCAATACACAGGACAGTTCCCCACAGTAAAGAATTATGCTGCCCCAAATGTTACTCGTGTCAAGGTTGAAAAACCATGCTTTAGAACAACTATTGAGGGAATTGCACTAAGAAGTCAACAAGAAATGGGGAGGAAGATTGCTCAGCAGCTGCACGGGCCAACCCAGCTTCAACAGCATAAATTTATGGTAAATCCAATTGGTTGGGGTTTTCTTTGCTTTCTAGTTACATTAAGCAGAGAGAGCTCATATAAAAAGAATGTCTCATTGTGAAGGGCTTTACAAACGTGTCATAAATCAATTACTAATGGTATAAATATCTAATATTTATTACCTTAAACAAATCTTTGAGGTAGGCAACTCTTTTCTGGTTTCCAGATGAAGAAACAAAAACACAGGGAGGTTAAGTAACTTGCCCAGAGTCACACAGCCAGTGCAGGGTAGGGAAAGGATTTAGACCCAAGTAGTTTGACATGAGTGCTGGTATTCTTCTCAGGATGCCATGTTGCCTCTAGGTGACCTCTAACATTGCTTCCACTTCTCATTTTGACACTCTTCGAATGACCTCCCAATTCTGGAATGCGGGTGTCCTAGCAAGGCATCTCTTTTGACAGCTCTGCACCACACATATATCTCCTTTCCTTATTACACAGGATCCAGTTATTTCAACGATCCAAATCCTTGATGCTAAGGGCTAGGAAGGTGGTTAAGTTTTCCTAAGAGAGAAATCAAATATTTTATACATGACCTCCGAGAATAAACTACTTGAAATAAGGTCAGAACCTAACCCCTTAGAAATTCTGCAGAAGGCCAGTCTGTTTTATAAACCGATGTGTTAGCCATGCTCCTCTTTCTGAGATTACAGAGTGATTTACTGCCTCTGAGCATTATTCATTCTACCTGTAAAGCCCTTTTTGACTATTGGTCCTTGATCATATGCTCTGCCCAGCCTAGGTTTGGAATTATTAACCTCCTAGGGCTGTGTTTATGAGGACCTTGCGGAAGCACTGCTAAGGTTCTACCTTATATGTGCATTAACTCAAGGAGAACTCAGGGAAACCTAAAGACAGGCTTATGATGAATGTTGTCATGAGAAATGCCCAAGAAACACATGGGCATTTGAAGAGATTAGACACTTTAAAGCATCATTAATCCATCCTCAACCTGTTTGACTTTTGACCCAGCTCTGGCACCTGACTGCAAGAGGGCTGTAGGCAAGAGACCCCCTGCCTGGGTGGTAGCTGGCAGAGGCAAGGTGGCTGCCATGGGAAATGGAGAAGCAAACAGCTTCCCTAAAGGACACTGAGATGAGAAGCAGCTAGAAGGGGGCCAAGGGACCAGGATACCTGGCAGAGAAAAACAGCCTCCTTGCTCCAACCCCATCATTCCTCTCCCCAGCCTCTGCCAGCTCTGCCTCGAGGGTCAAGGGGCTCACGGGAGACTTCAGGGCTCCCGTTGTCCAGCTCCCTTCTTTCTCTCCAATTCTCCTCCCGGCTTCTTTCTGATTCCTTATGTTCCCTGCTCTCCTAGTGGCCTTATGCTGCACTACATACCAGCTGCCCTCAACAACATTCAATCTGCAACCTCCAAGTTACACGTTTTCCTTGTACACTCGTTCCCAGAAAGTCTTTCTTGATTACATACTGACATAGAAGAAAGACAGGACCAGGAAGATTGGAGAATGTCTTTATTTCTATTTAATTACTAAATTATTTAGGTTTTTATTTTCCTGATCCTGATTCTGGCTCTTGCTTAACTACTAACTGATAGCACTTGTTCTTCAAATCACTTTTTATACTTTCCCAGCAATTCACACCTGATGATTCCCATCACTCTAGAGCTAGGATACAATCATCAAGGTTTTAAACATGAGGAACTTCTGAGTAGCAGATATTTGGGATTTGGAGATTAGAGCGTGAAGCGAGGGTGGGTTGCATATTTCATTCAGTGAAGCTTGTCGCACTTAATCTGGTCTTACGTCCCTTACGATTAGAACAGCCTTGCTTTGTCAACCTTAAATGTATCATGATGTCGTGCTCTCCATCCCAGGAGAAATGCAGACTTTCATCGCAGTACCTACTCCTCTGGGGAATCTCTCACAGCCCTTCAAAACGGTCACCCTCCGATCCTCTCATGCTATAGTAGGACGATCTGGGAGGGTGGGTAAAATCCATCTGTTCTGACAGACAAGGAAACTGATGTCAAGGGGGAGATGGGGCTTCGTCAGAGTCGTGTACCTGAGGGAAAGGACCAAGCACAGAACCTAGAACCCTAATCTCCAGTCCTCTGTACCTCCTGCTGCTATGCACAGAGGGGTTCTCCCCTTCCTGAGCCTCCATGCTGACCTCCAGGCCGCTGCCAAGTGTCGTTCCCTGATGGCGTGTTCTTAATCTACCCCCTCCAGTATCTCCAGCAGTGAGGTTAGTGTTAGCTGGCCATTCCGTTTGTCTTTTTTTTTTTTTTTTTTTTTTGGCAGTACGCGGGCCTCTCACTGCCATGGCGTCTCCCGTTGCGGAGCACAGGCTCCGGACGCACAGGCTCAGCGGCCATGGCTCACGGGCTCAGCCGCTCCGCGGCATGTGGGATCCTCCCGGACCGGGGCACGAACCCGTGTCACCTGCATCGGCAGGCGGACCCTCAACCACTGCGCCACCAGGGAAGCCCCATTCCGTTTGTCTTTGGTTCTAATTATCAGCACTGCCAGGGTCCCTCTCTTAAGCAAGAGGCCTGTTTTCATCAGCATCTCAAGTTGGCTGATTTCTGAGAAGGATACAGTGGTATGTGTCAGAAGCAGCTTACCTCTTGATTTCCTGTCGGGATGATCAAAACTGATTTCTACCAGGAGCCTAAGAAAGATGATCCAGCCATCTTCTACCCCAGATGCTCCTCTGGGGTAGAAGACAAAGCCCCCGGGGTGCCACTACACTCTTTCTTTCAATTATATGGACTTTGAAACAAGTGATCTGTTTAGACCCTTGGACCAATTAAGGGATAAGAGAGAGAATGTTTGCTGTTCTTTGTTTCTTTGATGAACTCCATAAGGAAAAGAAAAAGAAGTAGGCGTCTATGTGACCCACTATTCCAGTGACCTGGAGAAGAGGTGTCATCTGTCAGGTCAGCCTCTCACCCAACTATCATGCTAGCCTTCTTGGAACACACTGATCCAAAGAAGGACCTAAAACAAAGAACGCATATGGGAGGTGCCCAATAAATGTTTGTTGAATGAATGAAAAAGAAGTTTGAACGTCCTACAGTATCTCTTCAGCTTTTAGATCACCCTCACTCTGGACCAGAGGCTAAAAGAAACAGAAAAGAAAGTAAAATGAGTTTGGCACCGAGACAGGGTAAAGTTGTGTCTAAACATGAGATAGAAATCGTGTTCGTTCTTAGTGTCCCAGATTCTCCACGTGCAACGACTCAGGAGATAGTATTGGCAGGCAGAAGAGAATGAAAACTCATTTCCAAGACCCCCAAACCAGTGAAAGTGTTCCACCTCCATGATCCAAACATCTAGGCCTATTCTTGACCAAAGGAAAGAGAGAAAAAATTCCCTCTCAGGAAACCCAAATTTTTGCAGAGCTGAAGAATTGTTTCACAGCTTTAGCTAAACAATGCCAGCTTGATTATCAAATATTAGAATTGGGAGAAACAAGCACTGATGCAAGTAGAAGAATATTCTGCTGCTGATTTAAAGACAAGTGAATCGCTAAATATTTTTATTAGCAGCAAATTTGCTGCTTGCTGGAACTAATTTCACGCCCTGTAGATATGGTGCTTAAGTTGGAAATGGCGTTAAATTGCTCTCTCCTTGAGGCGGGTAAGGCTTCTGGTGGCAACCACCGCTAAATGGCACAGACCAGGCCGCTCCTCTAAGACAGGCAGCTTTGGAGCCAATCGCAGGGAAGTCCGCAAGGAGTTCTTCCTTCTTCCCAAGAAATGTTTGTGTCTCAAATATCCAAAGCTTTCTACAAGGGAGTTGACTAGAAAGGACCATTCCTCTAATGGATTGGTCCAATGGACCGTTCCTTCTTGAATTTCCACCTCAATCTTTTCTCTAAACTCACAGAACGCTTTTAGTTAGTACATCCAACTGTCACTCAGTTGTAACTTAGAGGGTTTCTTGTGTGTTAGTCCTATTGCTTCAACTGTACCGTACAGCTCCTAAAAAGGAAAGATCACATTCTCCAGCCAGAATTGGAACCAAAGTGAGCAAATGGGCCCAACTTGCAGGTCAGGGAGGTGGAAAAGAGAACTGATGCAAAGACGGTAGCGCAAAGGGTGAGACCAGGTGAGACCAAGGAGGAACAGAAAATGCAGAGGTCGCAGCTGCCCCGGGGAAGTGAAAGTACATGAGCAACTGCAGTGGAGGCAAGGCCAGCTCTGAGGGTCAGGGAATTGCTGTGGCTCAGAGGTCAGAGCCAGAGGACACATTAAATAGTGAAGGTCAGAGCAAGCTGTGAGTGAACAAATAAAGCAACAGAATACAGAACACAAATACCTAAGGGGAAAAAAGGGCAAGAGGCCCAAAGGTCAAAGCAACAGTCAAAAATGCGGAGAAGCTGAAGAAGTAGGAGCAAAACACACACAGAAAGGGGGTAAGGGAGAGGGGTGGACTGGGAGTTTGGGGTTGGCAGATGCAGACTCTTACATTTAGAATATGTAAACAACAAGGTCCTACTGTATAGCACAGGGAACTATACTCAATATCCTGTGATAAACCATAATGGAAAAGAATATTAACAAAGAATGTCTATATGTGGATAACCGAGTCACTTTGCTGTACAGCAGAGATAGTCACAACATTGTAAATCAACTATACTTCAATTAAAAAAAATACACACACACACACAAAGGTTGAGGTGCTCATTAAACAGATGCTTAATAATTGGTTAATACCAGAGTCAACATGGGTTCACTAAGGATAAGTTTGCCAAACTGAACTCATTTCCTGTACAGTAGAGTTATGACCTTGATACATCGGATCACGTTGCTCAAAGACTTCTGATTTAGCTAAACTCTTCACCTACAGGCTAAAGCCTGAATTCCTTAACATGGCATTCATAACCCTTCACACGCTGTCTCATTTTCTGCCGCTCATTTCCCTGACACTGGCACTCCATCTACATTAGAATATTTGCTGTTCCTGAACCAAAGACATTCACTCTTCCATGGCTGGCTTATTCTGTTTCTTCAGTCTGGAATATCTTTCCATATCCATTCTCCACTTATCTCACAAAAATCCTACATATCTTTCAAGGCTCTGCTAAAATGTCACCTCTTTTTTTTTTTAATTAATTTATTTATTTACTTCTGGCTGTGTTGGGTCTTTGTTGCTGCACGCGGGCTTTCTCTCTAGTTGCGGCGAGCGGGGGCTACTCTTCATTGCAGTGTGCGGGTTTCTCATTGCGGTGGCTTCTCTTGTTGCGGAGCACGGGCTCTAGGTGCGTGGGCTTCAGTAGGTGTGGCACACAGGCTCAGTAGTTATGGCTCGTGGGCTCTAGAGTGCGGCCTCAGTAGTTGTGGCACACGGACTTAGTTGCTCTGCAGCATGTGGGATCTTCCCGGACCAGGGCTTGAAGCCATGTCCCCTGCATTGGCAGGCGGATTCTTAACCACTGCGCCACCAGGGAAGTCTAAAATGTCACCTCTTGTATGAAGTCTTTCTTTCTCCTCTTCCCCCTATGATGAAGTAACCTCCCCTTTCTCTGGGTTCTCTATATACTTTATTTATACTGCTAATATTAATATGAAGTTATATACATGACATATTATCTATTATATTTTATATTGAAAAAATATATATACCTCTACTACAACTTTGAGGTAATGCATATTTAATTATACACATCTTGATTTGGAGTTGGTGTATATATGAATGTCACCTCTATGAGTTCTTTAAGAATGATATCTTGATCATTTTTTGAGTCCTAAGCACCTAACACAGAACCTAGATGGGAGATCAACAATAAACATTTACTGATTTGAATGGGAGAAAATGCCAAATACAATGTATCTTTAAAGTAATCACATGAATAATGTTGTAAAATGGGTCATTAGGCAAAACTGAAGCTGTCTGAACACATATTCAGACTGGAAGGAGGTCTCCACTGATACCAAGGTCTATCCTAGACAATATTTTTATTAATGACCTGGATTAAAACATACAAAAAATGTTTATCAAATGTGCAGGGAGGCCGACTAATATCATAAGAAAGAGAATCAAGACTTGAAAAATGAATCTAATAGGCTGGAATCTAGTGGTCTAGAAAACTAAAAAGTAACATTTAAATAAATGTAAAGGCCTGTGTTTAGATTTCAGAAATAAATTGCACATACTGAGTACAGTGGAGAATTTACTTGGCAGTAATTAGTGTGCAGAAGAATTAGAAGCTTCAGTTAATCAAAAGCTTTAAAAGCAAACAGTGAGATGTGACCAGTAACAAACTAAGGTCTTCAGAGTCCCTGATGGTCACAGTGTGTCCAGCTCAAAAGAAGTTATCGCATCACTGTACTCCATACTTTTAGAGCTTATGTGAAGTATTATGAGCAATTCTAGTGCCAGATTCTAAAAGATGCTTTAATAAACCACAGTTCATCCAGATATCTGTGACGGGGATGGTAAAGGAGTCTAGAATCGATGAAATAAAGAATGAGGGAACTCTGTGTGTGCTTAACTTGGAAAAGTGAAAACCAAGGGAAGGTTTCACTGTATCCTCAAATATTTTTCAAGTGGCCTTTCATGTGTTGCTACAAATGGCAAAGCTTAGATAGAATGAGCAGGAATTATGAGGATGCAGAGTTTGGCTCAATGTAAGACCTTTCTCAGGTTTATAGCTATCCAACAATGAAGTGGGCAGCTTTGGGAGGTTGAGAGCTCCCCAACCCTGAATATATTCAAGCAGAGGCCAGAGAAGCAGATAAATATCTATAAGAGATTTATGGAAGAGCTGTCTCTGTGTATGTGTGTGTACCTTATACAAAAAGTATAAAGACCTTCTCTTGTTATATCTTTCAGTGGCTCATCAGAATCGGCAGGTCAATGCTTAGATTCCTTATCAGGCCACGCAAGCCCTTCATGACACAGGCCCCCGTGACCTCTCACTTCATCTTCTACCCTTTCCTGCCTTCCACACTGCCTACCACAGACACTGAACTCCTGTCCCCGCACCTGTTCTGCTAGTCTCTCTTATACTGCTAGATATTTGTATATGCTGTTCCTTGTGCCTGGAACCTCTTCTCTCTTATCCCTTATTCCAGTCATCCATAAAGGCCCAATTCAGCATCACCTTGGAAACTTTCCTTGGCCCCTCTAATTCCTCCCCTGTAGGTAGGAAGTACCTCAGATTTGCCTGTGATGTAGCCTTTATCACACAGGGTGTTTTCTTGTTTGTCTTGAAAGTAGAATGTGAACAAGCTGAAGAAAGGCACTGTATCTATCTCCACACCCCCATTTCTAGAACACCACCTGATGCATGGGGGATGCTCAGTTCTTAAAGTGAATAGTATCAGGCCCTTATTCCTTAGGTCAAAACACAACCAAGGTGCCAGGCAGAATCTGGAGTTTAATAAGTGGGCAATCAGTTCAGCTCCGGAAACAGAAGGTTTGGGGAAACGACCATTCAGGAATTGCCATCCTTCTCACCGCAGATGAGATCACACACTGTGCTTTCTTTTTCTTTAAGGAATCTGGCTTCACCCTCTTCATTCCTCAAGCTTCCTGCTCTTTGTCACTCCCCTCCTTCCTTCTCTCCTTGTCCCCTGCTCATGTCCTGACTCCCCTGTCTCAACCTGAAGAATATGTTGGCAAAGCAATCAAAGAAGCAATTCTGTTTATAATCATGTATTTATTAGATAAACTTAAGTCACATCTACTGCCCTCAGGGCCTCTGAGTTTGTGCATCAAACTCCTATATTAATATTTTCTATTGGGGATAGCTTGGTATGGTACCCAAAGGTTAGCAAAACAAGGTTCTGGGGCAGAAAATTCCAGAAATGAAATGTTCAAGGTTTGTTTCCTTCTTATGGACAGGGACCTTCACCAATTAAAAAATATGGGATATTTGTGAGCCTGCACTGTCATGCTGGGCCACACCTAGGTACTTGTGTGCCTCTGAGAGAATTAGATCCCTAATCCTGATTTAGCTCTTAGAGCTTCTTCCTAAGTATCTGGCCTTTCAATCCCAGAACACAGCACCGATCTATAAAAAGCCCTTTCAATTTGAACAGCTGAGAACTCAAATAAGAGTTGTACCCATATTTAAAAATCCCTCAATTCCGGGTCTGACCATCTCCTCTTGCTCAGAGCTCAAGAACCATGGCTACACTGCCCGCAGCCTCAGCTTGACCCTGTTCTAAAATACCCCGAAAGAAGGGATGAGAACACTCATTGGTGTGACCCCCCTGAACAGCAGCACTTTTCAGCTGCTCCTCGGGCACAGTGAACTCTCCATCCTGTAAGGCAGCGTGGGGCTCAGGCCTGCCATGGGCTGTAGAAATGTCTCAAGACTTCTGCTAGTCCAGAAACCGCACGGTTCTTCTAAGACTCTCGCGCTTTCCCACAAAGCCTCATGTGTTTCCTTCTCCCACCCACCACAGGTCCCGTATAGGCAGCAGCTGCGTGTTGCCACAGCCAGCCTCCAAGCAGCTGCCTGGTGTCCTGCCTCTGGGGCTGCAGTCCTCTCCTCCTTCCCCAGAGTGGAGGAAATCAGAACTCACGGAATCCTTCTCCTGCCAGCCGGCTGTCTATCAGCTCCCCGGACAGGATTACTGGATCACAAACCCAGCCCAGGGCGGGGCCGGTGGTAGCAGATTCTCTTGCTGTTTGATCCTTTGTATCCCCCTCCGTGTCTGTAGGAGGACAGAGGGACCTGAAACTCCACCGTATCACCAGCCCTGGCACTCTCCAGGAGAGGACTTCACAAAGAACAGAGAAATCCCACCCATCCTACAGGTGAGGAGAAATAAAATGAGCCCTTTCACTCGACATCCTGGGGAGGAATCACCCAAAGCCGGTGAGTGGCTTCGTGTTATGGGAATCAGGCCCCGTTCTGACCACAGACTACACTAACTGGCACCCAGTCAGTATTTTTGACAAGTCAGATCACGTCACTCCTCTCTGCAAAGATCCTCCAATGCTTCCCATGTCACCCAGGAGGAAACTCAAGCCCTACAAGGCCTGGGCAGGAAATGAAGCCTCCTGCCCTCTATTACACTCTTTAGAAAACAGAGGTCTAAAAGTGAAGCCTGAGATTCACATAAATCAGCCACTCCCCATTTACCAGAACTCCAGCTTCTCACTCGATGATGAGCATAATCAAAGTTCCACTCCCTCTCTGTTCACCAGCCTTTTCCTCTTTTTCAGTTTAAGAATTAGACCCTCGAACGCCTCGTCGGCAGGAAAGGCCTTTCCAGCTATCAAATAAGCCAAATGAACCCAGTCTTCTCATGGCTGAGGACCCTAAAACATTTCATTTGATACGTCTGAATGGTAAAGCTGACCAAGTTCTTCCTTATTTGGGCAAAACAGCCCTTGCAGAGAACAGACAAAATGCCTGGCTCCCAGCTGTTGAGCCAACAGGTTGAATTTTCTCTGAAGAACATTCTGATGTGTAAGAACTGGCAAATAAAAATCAGAAATCAAAAGCATGTTACTTGTCTCGTCCATTTCTGAGTCCCGCCAAAGAGGGACTCTCCCCCTTCTCCAAACCCCGGATGGCAGGGGTTTTCACAAGACACAGTGCTGCAGTAATTCTGAAGGAAGCTGTCCAGGTTTGCTTTCCGTTCTATTGTCTTATCCTGTCAGCTCCCTCATCTCCCAGAATCCAGGCTTAATAATTTACAGCGGAAAGACATTTAATAAATAAATGGCCAGATTGGAGCTGTCAGCTCTGCACAACGTGGCTGCTTGCATCTTCCGCTGGGCATCAGCGCTCATTCTCCCGGCTTGCTTCAGCTAAAACAATCCCATTTGCTATTTTCATAAAATTAGTTCCTCTGCAGTTTCTATTAATCAGAACGTTCTTTGGAGAGAATTATACTGGGATTTCATCACCCTCTGAGTTCAACGGTTATGTGAATCTGATGAATTTTTATCACCTCTATGAGTGGCAGAAGAGGTAAAACACACACACACACACACACACACACACACACACACACACACACACACACACAACTTGGGTGGGCCGATGTAAGCGAGCAAAGAGCTCTTCTCTTTATCTGCTGAAGTCTTACAGACCTGAGAACCTAGACCAGTCTCCCCACACACATCTGAGCAGCTTTCTCCCCAGAACACATCTTGGGGTTATGGACTCAAAATCTTATGAAAACCATGGATACCACCGATCCCCCCAGAAAAGCCCACATATGCACATATACAATAAACCTTACCTTTTGGTGGGTTTGTGGACACCCACCTCCCCTCTCCACACGTATGGCCCATCCATGGGCTCCAGAGTAAAAACTGTGTCTTATGCTTTTCTAATTGTCTTCACCTCCCTTAAGAACCTTAGACTGGAATAGAAAGTCAGCCGCCTCTGAATTCCTTTGTTGAAAGAGAAAGATTATTTTTAAAGAAAGCACATAAAAGTGAGAAAGTTTTTCAGGATGGCCATACTCCTTTTGAGAAATGAGAAAAGTGGAAGACAGAAGACAACTTATATTGGCTGAAATAATGAAAGTCCAAGTATCCATAAATTGATTATGGTGCAGTATATTTGGATGAGACATGAGATCAAAATCAGGAAAGTTTTTAACTCTCCTTGCCTCCAGATTATATAACATCGTTCCCATCATAAGTAAGATAAGCTCCATGTGAGAAAAGACACTTCAATGAAAAAAAAACTTAGACCAATGGAACCACGGTTCTAGTACCAGTTTTGTCCACTGACTATGTGATTTTTTTAAAAAATAAATTATTTATTTATTTTTGGCTGTGTTGGGACTTCGTTGCTGTGCGGGGCTTTCTCTAGTCGCGGCGAGCGGGGTCTACTCTTCATTGCAGTGTGAGGGCTTCTCATTATGGTGGCTTCTCTTGCTGCAGAGCATGGGCTCTAGGCACATGGACTTCAGTAGTTGTGGCACGTGGGCTCAGTAGTTGTGGCTTGTGGGCTCTAGAGCGCAGGCTCAGTAGCTGTGGCGCACGGGCTTAGTTGCTCCGTGGCATGTGGGCTCTTCCTGGACCAGAGCTCGAACCCGTGACTCCTGCATTGGCAGGCGGATTCTTAACCACTGCGCCACCAGGGAAGCCCCTGACTATGTGATTTTTAAGAAGAAGCAACTTATCTCTTTCAAGGTAAGATTTTTTTTTTTTTTTAATTAACACTACATGATTTCAAAAGTCTATTTCAGTTCCAACATTCCATGAAAACTGATTCATTAGAGACCTCTAAGATGGTAAGGAACAAAAATCATGGCAAGTTTTAGTTTGCAGTTAGGCAAGAGCAGTTTGCTAAAAGCATGGACCATTTCCAGATGCCTGGAGGCGTAGCTACAGAAGATTTACTTGATTTGACCCTGGCTCCTCTTCCCCAGTCTGTCCCGTGAGTAAAATGATCCTTGCTGCAGTGTACGTCGTAAGGCTAACGGAAGAATAATGGCAAATACAAAAAAGCGAGGTAAGGACGAATGAAAACGTGATGTTATTACAAGGTGGTTCGGACTCGGTTCTCTTCAGGAGGCTTGTTAGGGACCCTTGATGACTGGGCCTGATCCCCTCTCTGAGGCCTAATTTTACTTGCCCCCAAATCCCGCGGTCCGCCGGAGCCAGTAGGTCGGGAACTGTGAAGACCATTATACTCCGGAACAGGCACTAAGGTCTAGAAAGGAGGAAAGGGGTGGCCGGGACTCTCCGCCTCAGAGCGCTGCGGTCCTGCCTCCATGGTAACAGCGAGGCAAGCCGGGAAAGCAACTCTTCCGCCCAACAACCCGCCCTCAGGCTAGACTGACCAATGGTCCCGTGGGTTACCTAAGGGACGGTGTGATTGACAACGGGGTGGGGCGAGCGTGGGGAGAAGGACTGTCTCTATCCAATAGAACATGAGGCCGGTTCCAGGACCAACAGGCACCGACCAATCGGAGTGCGTAACGGAGGGCGACGTGCCCACCCACCACGCTCCGCGTTGCCTGGAGCCGCGGTGGTTGTAAGCAAATGAGGGGGAATTTGGGAGTTGAAAGAGCGGCGCTGATTAGCCAATCCGGAATTGCCTGGATGAAAGCCCACTTGTGATTCGCCCTGAGTAGACCAAATCCCCTGTGGGCTGAAACAGGCCGGACTGAGAGGTGTGAGTAGGGAACCCGGGAAATGGGGAGCCAGGTGAGGGGGGTGGGGGTGGAAGTGAGATGAGTGGAGGTGGCCGCGGAGAGGAGAGAATGGCAAGGGATGGGGCTGAGACGGCTAGAGGAAGGCGTGGGCGGATGGCGGTGCAGGGACCTCTCAGGCTACCCTCACCGCCGATATGGACCCAAGGCCTGGCGGCCAATAATTGCTGAATTGGGGGTGGAAAAGGCAGGAATGCTTTATTTCTCATGCTCTTAAGAAAGTGAAATGTCAGTGCCCGATTCGAAATACCTTGTGACCGAAACCTTAATCTCTCTCCCAACTACTGGTAGATAGCGGGCGAAAATTCTGAAGATGAGATCTGTGGGCACTGTTTTCCTGTCGCCAGTTTGAAGCTGCGACGGGGGGGGGGGGGGGGGGAGGGAAATTAGACTAATACCTTCTCCCAGTTAAGGGAGGACAGAGTTGGGTTTTGGGGGAGGGCTCCTTCTTATGAGAGAGAAAACCTAAAACGTTATCTCCATTCAGGAAGATGTAAGAAGTTTGCCGTGCTTCCTCAGTCATGCCCTATTCTTAGTTTATAATTTAACTCAAGTCAGCGTGATCACTAGGAGTATAAGAAGGTTAACTCCAAATGTCAAGCTTTTAAACACTTTCCCCCCAAATATTAAAGGCCCAGAACTGGTCCTGAACAGTTGGTCTACACAGTATTATTGTCCATTATTTGCCTCTGTTCTGGCTGAGGCCAGTCTCCACATTATTCCCCAGATACTCAGTGGCCAATCTTGTCTCACCCTCTTTGTTCAAACTATTTTCTCTCCGTGGATCCCCTTCCATTTCTGATTCACCTTTCCCATTCCTACCCATATGCCAGGGCCCAGCACTAGTTCTAGCTGTACCATGAAGACCCACAGTAACTCCAGCCAAAGCAATATTTCCCCCAAATAATACAAGTGAAGAAGTGCTCTGAAGACGACAGTGCTCCTGCAGATATGTAGTAGTAGTAGTATTTTTTTGGGAAATTAACGATAAGTTAAGTTTGGCACATTGTCATATCTTTCTTTAGTGTTTCCTAGTTGTTTCATGTGCTGTTGATGTTAAGAAACCACAGGCTATTAAGGCAAGAGTGACATCACATTTCTTTTGTGTCCTCAAAGTCCCTACCAGTGCTTAAATCAGACGGAGAAAGACAAATATCGTATGATTTCACTCATACGTGGAATAAACAAACAAAAATGAACAAACCAAACCAAACAAGAAGAAGACATAGATCCAGAGAACAGAGTAGTGATTATCAGAGGGGGAGGTGGGGAGGGTGCAAAATGGGTAAAGGGGATCAAATGTAGGGTGACAGATGCAAACTAAATTTTTGATGGTGAGCACACAGTAGGGCATATAGAAGTGGAAATATAATGTTGTACACATGAAACATATAATGTTATAAACCAGTGTTACCTCAATAAAAAATAAATCTTTAAGAAAGAAAAAAGGAAACAGTGGGTTACAGGAGTGAACTGCCCTTCTGGAAGATTCTTCTTCATTTTCCTTTATAGCTGTTCCAAACCTTCAAAGATAATTGGGCGGGGGGTAACTTGCACACTTTTTTTCTACTTTAAACACTTCAATAAGGTTTGAATTTTAAAATATTAGGATAATGCCTCTACCTTTATAATGAAATAAAATGCAAGTCTGGGGAAAATCAATTGTCACGCTACCAAAATGCCATCGATGTGTCATCATCTGTTAACGCGTTGACAGAAAATGGGGAGCAGTGTATCCGGATTACACCCTTCCACCCTTTTTCCTGCGTGCTTCTGTGATTTGAAAGCGCATAGCGACTGTTGTCCTTTAAACACACCACTCGGGCCCCCAGCAGGCAGCCCTCCAGTGCCAGCTTCTGCACTGGGGTCAGTACCTCCTAATTCCTGCAGATTCTAAGCAGGGCTCATTCTCGTTCCTTCCTCCCTCCCCAGAGACAAACGCTCTTCTGAAATTGCTTTCCATCATTTATGCCCATGTTTATGTTTACTGTATATGTGTAGCTCATAAACTATATGTATATTGCTATTTAGGTATTTTTAAAATTTTAAAGATACAAGTAGCATAGTACTGTGGGCTTCATTTTGCAACTTGCTTTTAGACTCAATATTGTTCTGAGATACATTCATTTCAATAAGGCTAGCTCAAGTTCATTCATTTTAAGTGTTCATTCTGAGTATATAATACCCATTCCCTTACTGATGGACATTTAGATTTTTTCAGATGTTTTGCTATTATGAACACCCTTCTACATGTCTCTTTATGCCAGAGTTTATCTAGGACCGTGGTTCTTTAAGGGGATGGTAGTGCCCCTTTGGTCATTTTGGAATTCGTGAGGGCACCTTTGGTTATTATTGTGATTTGGGGGACACTACCAGGGTTTACAAAGAAGGTCTGGGGACGTTAGAAGTCCTGCAGTACACTGGACAGCCCCTCATAGTAAAGAATTGTCCTTCCTCCTGCACAACTTTTGAGGGTCTCACAGGATACTCATTTATAATGTGAGCCTAGAACCTAACTCCGTTTTTTGTATAAACATAATGTATTTTTTGGCACAGTTTAATATAGTAAAATTTCCAGGAATGCACTCTAATGTAAATCAAGGGGAAAGTATGCTTATTTGTGGTTTGGAACTTTTTAACAAGAGTTGTTCATCACTGTAGAAAACCCCGTACCTGAAGGCAGCCCAGCTCGTGGTATTTGAGTTGCCCTATAACACACCTACATCAGCCAGCATTTGTAGCTTTTGCGTTCATGGTGATTCTAAGTTTAGGTGCGAGCATCTGAGTGCGTTACTTCCTTATGTATTCTAGTGTAGTCAGCCTGAACATTTGTATATTTAAACATATGCTGTTTTATTATGAATTACTTTCCATTTAAAATTGGCTTCTGCGTATGATATAAAGTAGAGATCTGGTTTTATTCTTTTCTGATTGGATAATCACTTGTCCCAACACTATCTATGAAATCCTCTACCCACTGAGTATAAAGCCAACTCTGTCTTGTGCAAAGTTCTCATAAATGCATGGATCTGCTTCTGGGTTCTCCGTTTTATTCCACTGGCTCACGTGTCTTTATGCCACTATCACACTGTTTTAATTACCTTGGTTTTATAATGTGTCTTGCGGCAGTTGGTAACACGAAAGGCAAGTTTCCATCCTGTTCTCAAAATTGTTTTCGCTATTCTTGGGCTTTTGCTTTTCCATATGAATTTAGGATCAGTTTTCAAGTTCCACAAAAAATTACTTTGAGATTTTGGTTAGAATTGCATTGAACTGATAGATTAAGGAAAATTGAGATATTTCAATATTAAACCATCCCATCCATTCAGGAACATGGGTTATTTCTCTATTCAGGCCTTTTAAAAATATGTATCTTCAAATAAAGTTTTATAATTTTTGCTATAAAAATCTTCATGGGCTTCCCTGGTGGCACAGTGGTTGAGAGTCCGCCTGCCGATGCACGGGACACGGGTTTGTGCCCCGGTCTGGGAAGATCCCACATGCTGCGGAGCGGCTAGGCCCGTGAGCCACGGCCGCTGAGCCTGCGCGTCCGGAGCCTGTGCTCCGCAACGGGAGAGGCCACAACAGTGAGAGGCCCACGTACCGCAAAAAAAAAAAAAAAAAAACTTCACATCTTTTGTTGGATTTATTCCTAATTATACATGTATACTTATTCATACACGCATCTTTTTATTGCAAAAGTTTCAAATATATTCAGAAGTACAGAAAATAGTATAGCAAACATTCATGTATTCGCCACCCAGCTTCAACAGTTAACTCATGACCAGCCTTGTTTCATATTAGCCCCGGTCTTCTCCTCTCCCCTGAATAATTATAAGGTTCCCAGACATCGATTTCTCTTATCTCTGGTGTGCGTGTGTGTGTGTACCTGTATATCAGAAATAATCTTTTAGCAATATAACCACAACACCATCGCATTTTTTAATTAATTATTTATTAATTTTTGGCTGCACTGGGTCTTCGTTGCTGCACGTGGGCTTTCTCCAGTTGCAGCGAGCGGAGGCTACTCTTCGTTGCGGTGCATGGACTTCTCATTGCAGTGGCCTCTCTTGTTGCGGAGCACGAGCTCTAGGCGAACTGGCTTCAGTTGTTGCAGCAGGTGGGCCTCAGCAGTCGCAGTACGCGGGCTCAGTAGTTGTGGCTCACAGGCTCTAGAGCGCAAGCTCAGTAGTTATAGTGCATGGGCTTAGTTGCTCCACGGCACGTGAGATTTTCCCGGACCAGGGCTCGAACCCGTGTCCCCTGCATTGGCAGGCGGATTCCCAACCACTGCGCCACCAGGGAAGTCCCCACATTTTTAAAAAAACAATATTTTTCATTTAAAAACTAAACAGCAATTCCTTAATATCATCAAGTATCCAGATACTGTTCAGATTTCCCCAGTCATCTCATAAACGTTTTTGTATAGTTGGTTTGTTTGAATCAGGACCCAAACAAAGCCCATATATTGCATTTGTCTGGTATATCTCTTCAGACTTTCTTTGAAGAAAACTTTTTTGGAAAAAAAAAAAAAGGTATAACGCACATACCGAAAAATATGCAAATCAGAAGTGTACAGCTAGATACAATTTAACAGAATTAACAAAGCCATGTAACCAACACCCAGATGAAGAAACAAAATTTCATAAGCACCCCAGAACCCCCTTCAGACCCCCTCCAGTCACTACTTTCTACAAGGGAACCACACTCCTGACTTCTAACCCCAAAATTAGTTTGACCTGTTTTTAAACATTATATATGTGGAATTATACGGTATGAACTCTTTGGCCTTTAGCTTTTTACACTCAATATTTGCGAAACACCCACATTGCTGGGTATAGTTGTAGTTTGTTCATTTTTGCTGCTTTCTACTATTCCATTGTATGAATGAAGAGATTGTATGTATAATACCACACTTTATCTATTCGACTGATGGATATTTAGGTTGTTTCAGTTTTTAACTGTTTCAAATAGGGCTGCGTTGAACTTTTGTACATGTCTTTTAGTGAACTTATGTGTATATGTCTGTCGGGGACACACCCAGGAAGAGAAGAGCTGAGTCTAGGGTTCATGGACATTCAGCTTTATTAGATATTACCAAGGAGTCTCCAAAGCGGTAGTAACAACTACTGGTAGTCTACTGGTAGACACTCACCAGCAGGGTATGAGGGTTCCAGTTACTCCACATCTTTGTCAACACTTGGTGTTATCTGTCATTTTCATTTTAGCCGTTCTGGTAGGTGTCTAGAGGTACTGCATTTTGGTTTTCATTTGCAATTTCCTGATGACTAATGAAGTTGGGCACCTTTTCACGTATTTGTTGGCCATTTGTATATCCTCCTTGTCAAGTGTTTATTCTTAGCTGCTTGATCTATCAGTTTCTGAGAGAGGTATATTAAAATCTTGCACGAAATTTGTGGGCTTTTCCATTTATTGCGGTGATTCAGTTTTGGCTTTATATGTTTTGAGGCTTTGTTTTAGGTTCATGTGTTTTGAGTTGTATTTTTTTGTTAAATTATTCCTTTTGTGACTGTGTCGTTATTAATAATTTTCAAAGCTTTACATTCCGTTTTGCTTGATACTGATATTGCTTTACCAGACTGTATTTTGTTTTGTTTTGTTTTGTTCTTTTTTTTGGTAATTGTGGTAAAAAACACATATATAAAATTTACTACCTTAACCATTTTTGAGTGTTCAGCAGTGTTAAGTATATTCACATCATTGTGTAACAGATCTCTAGAACTTTTTCATCTTGCACAACTGAAACTCTGTATCCATTGAACAATTCCCCTTTTCCCCTCTTTTTGTTTTGGTAGTATTTGCTTTGTATGTCTTTTTCACTCTCTTTATTTTCAGCCTCTCTCTCATTGTGCTTTCTGCACAGCTTTTATAAAGAGCTGTTCAAAAAAAAATCTAATATAAGAATCTCTTTTAATAGTCAAGTGTAATCTGCTTACATTTACTATGATTACTGTTATATTTGGGCTTATTTTTACAGTCTTATTCTGTATTTTCCTTTGTTTCTTTCCACTCCTGCCTTCTGCTTTCTTCCTTTATTTTTCTCACTCTACTAGTATGGAAGTTATTCATCCTATTTATGTTATCTGGTGTTTAACATGCATATTTAGCTTAACAAAGCCTATAGGTAAAATCATTAACTCTCACCTGCTCAGAGCAAAATAATAACTATGGAATGATTTAACTTTGAGCTGTCCTTTCTCACCTTTCACTTGTCGATAAATATTTTAATTCTTCCTTGTTTTTAACTCATCAAGAAATTAGTCCTTATCATTAAAGAAGTCTTTACTGTCAGTATTTACTAATATTTTTCTCACCTTTCCTCCTTACATCTCACACCTTCTTTCTTAGTTCATTTTCCTTCTTGGTGAAGTATATCTATGAGAGCTGAACTCCATTCCAGTCTTTGTATGTCTGAAAACCTCTATTTTACACTCACTCCAGTGGGAACCTTGCATGCTGACCTCCCTCCAGAGAGGTTTCCATCTGTCTGTGCTGGGATCCTATGGGCTTCTCACTGTTCGTGTAGTTTTCATGTTACTCTTACTACTTGGGATTCCCACACCTCCGTGCTAGTGTGATCCGAACCCCTCTCCCGCATGTGATGAAGGATGGGGATGCAGATTTCTCTTGGGTTGTTCTTTTTTCACCTATGGGCTCAGGTACTTGGCCCGCTTTCTTCCAGCCACGTCAGCATCAAATTTTTTAGTCCCTGTTTCAAAGACAGCTGAGCCCTTACAGAGCCCATTTTTATACCTTGTTCTCAGTTCTAGTTCTCTGTATCATGGGTCTGAAGCCTCACCTGTCGAGGAAAGGACCACTCCTAAGGTTTGCACCTGGTTCCAGGACCCCTGCAGGTCTTTGGGCTCAGCTCCTGCTTACTATCCAGGCTTTGAGTTACATTTTTGTTTATAGTACTTCAGGATTTCCCTTTATTGCTTTCAAGCTGCGCTGTGTATTAAATTCTTTTCATCTATTTTATTAAGCCTTTCTATGTGTTTGCTGTTGTGTGGGGTAATTCCCGTGTCAGCTCTGTCCAGCATATTGACCAGAAGCCACAGTCATCTTTCTCTAAAATTAGATACGACCCCATCACTCCTTCATTGGACTTTTGTGGGCTTGTTAGCACTGCTTCATGTATTCATCCAACAAATATCTATTACTTACAACCTCTGTAGAAAAGAACCGGCGAGACTGTAGTGAGCAAGATACAAAGTCTCTGCCCTCCTGGAGTTTACTATTCCAGCTGGAGAGACAGAAAGTAAACCTGTGAACAATAAATCAGAATGTGAACTACAGTTTGCGAAATGCCCTCTGAAAGGACTAGGGTGAAGGTGGGTTTCTTTAGCTATAGGATGGTCAGGGAAGACCGCTCTGAGGACGCTGTGTTTAAAGCTGGGTCAGAAGCATGAGGAGAAGCCAGCCCTGCAAATGGTAGACGGCTTCTTTGCGGTCAGGGCTTCATTCCAGGCAGTGGAAACAGCAGGCACAAGGACCCAGAGATGGGAAAACCCTTGGCATATTGAGTTACTGAGGACACCCGACACCCCTGTGTCTAATGAGGGGAGAATGGGCAAGGGGGCCACGCCCATCTGCTGCCAGGCCTCTCTGCCCACCTCTCCTTTACTCTGTCCTCTGGCCATGGTTCTCTCCTAAATGGGCCCATGCAGAGTCACCTCCTTTGTAAAGCCCTTCTCACATCTCAATTCCCATTGCACTTTGTTTTTCCTACTGATCAGAATGGAAAGTTGTCTGCATAACAGTGTTCTCCAATAGGTCTTAAGCTTCTGTCAGAAGAAATGTCTTGTTTACCTTGTGATCCCCAGCTTGTAGCAATGCTCTACAAGGTAGGTGCAAAATAAATGTTGACTGGGACTTCCCTGGCAGTCCAGTGGTTAACACCCCACGCTTCCAATGCAGGGGGCGCGGGTTCGATCCCTGGTTGGGGAACTAAGATCCTACATGCCTCTCCGTGTGGCCAAAAAAATAAATTAAATAAATAAATAAATAAATGTTGAGTGAATATATGTGGAGTTTTGTTGGTTAGCAGTTCATGCTTAGGACTTACTTTCCAATATCCTTATAACAGAAATTCTCATAGGTAATCATTTTTGTGGTATTTAAGCCATTAGGGTAAAGAAAACCATCAGCCTAAGGAGGAAATTGTTTGCTTAAGGCTCGCCTCTGATACTGAAAGGGAAAATCAGGGGAGGTGCTATATGGTGTTACCCTGGAGTGGGTTGAATGGTGACCCAAGAAAGATATGTCCACATCTTCACCCCTGGAACCTGTGAATGGGACAGGTTTATTTGCAGATGCAATTAAGTTAAGGATCTTGAGATGAGATCATGATGGATCATTTGCGTGGAACTAAATCCAATGACAAGTGTCCCCATAAGAGATGGGACAGGAAGAAGACAGAGACACAGGGGAGGCCACGTGAAGACAGAGGCAGAGATTGCAGTGATGTAGCCACAAGCCAGGGAACACCTGGGGCCGCCAGGAGCTGGAAGAGACAGGAAGAATTCTCTCTTAGAGCCTCTGGAAAAAAGTGTGACCTGGCTGACACATTAATTTCAGAATTCTGGCCTCCAGAACTGTGAGAGTATAACTGTCTGTTGTAAGCCACCGGGTTTGTTAATACTATCCCATCACATCATACCTCAGTTACGTCTTCTGTAACGTGGATATGGTACCTACCTCAGAAGCTTATTGCCATGATTGAATGAGCTGTATTTGTAAGGTACTTAGCACAAGTGAATGTTCAGGAACAGTGATGGCTCTTCTTCTTCTCCAAGGATTAGGAGTTCTGTCTTGTGATTGCCTGCTGAGTCACAGCTCGCACCACAGACTTAACCCGAGAGCTACGACTTCTCGTGGGCCCTGGAGCCCTCAGGTCCTGGTACCTTTTACAGCCCTCGGTTAGGGTTTTGTATCAAGGGAGAATCCAGCTTGTGGGTTGTGGGAAGACAAACTCAGATTCCGAATTTGAAATGACCCACATGGAGCAGAAAGCAGCTTCTCAGTCCTCACCAAAAAGAAAGGTTTGGGTTCTAAATTTGTAGTTCCTATTAAGGGACTCGACATTCCCAAAGACCTGTATTGACGAATCCTCCTACCACAGCAATCATCAAAAATTCCCCAGAATGAATTGGGACTTTCTGTGTTTGACCGCCCACCAGGAAACCCAGGAGCGCACGGAAGCCTGGCGGTACCCACAGCACCAGGGACAGACAGCTCATCGGGCCGGGGGGTCCAGGCCTGCAGCTCTCAGCTGCACCCCCCGCATGGCTGGCACCGTGCTGGGCGTGGGGGCTGGCGTGTTCATCCTCGCCCTGCTCTGGGTGTCAGTGCTGCTGCTGTGTCTGCTGCTATCCAGAGCCTCAGGTATAGCTAGGTAAGGCCTTCTCTCCAGCCAGGAGTCCCAGGTAAAAGCAATTAGAAGTTCAATCGTTGACGCTCATGAAACGTTTAGAATTCAGAAGCTCATTGTTGTAATTACTGGCAGTTTGAATGAGTTGCATTTTCACGTCATCATAAGGACTAACTGCGTTATTTATGCTCGGAAGCAGAGGTGGGAGGAGAAGGGGAGTGGTATCTGTCAGCTCTCAGTGTTGAGGAGATGGGGACACAGGGGATGGAAAGAGAATCCGCTTTCGGTGCCTGTTGAGTTTCTTGGGGTTGTATGTGTGCGTGTTTCTTAGTTGTTGAGATTTACAGCAGGCACTGGGTCCAGCCCCTAAGGCTCCAGACCTAGGCCCTGGGACGCTGAAGAGTCGTAGGTGACTTGGGCTGGCATTGACTTAAGAAAGAATCAGGCCATAAGCTGACTCTAAGGTCACCATGGAGTCACACTCCCTGGCCAGACAGTGTAGCAAGTTACATCATTTACTAAAGTTTCCTGGTTTAAAACACAGCACTTGGGGGATGAGCTGCTTCGCTTTTTCCTGATCATGACTGCACAGAGGCAAAGATAAAAACTACCAATTCCCATTCTTAGGAATTTGGAGTTCCCAGGAATAAACAGGAACGCATCCCGCTGGTACCTGTCTGGGAAGAAGGGTTTGGGGATGAAGGGGAAAACATTTCTAAATTCCCTGGGCGGTGTGGGCAGCACACTGGGCCTGTTAATGGACTGAAACAGGATATCCGCCCAGGGAAGAGCCAGTCCCGGCCTAGCTGAATAGAGAGGAGACTGAACAGTGCTTTTAACCCTCTGTCTTTCACTCCCAGGTTCTCCGTCATTTTCGTGTTCCTCGGTGCTCTGATTATCACGGCGGTTCTGTTGCTCTTCCCCCGAGCCAGTGAATTCCCAGCCCCTGAGGCTGAGATGAAGGTAAAACCATGGGTTTTGTTTTGCATCCTGAGTTGTGTCTCTTCTTTCTCTTGCTCTGGACCTCCATCCTGCCCCACATGGTCCCTGATGCCAGAAGGGCCGAAGTGTGTTAGAAAAATTGTAAAGTTGAAACCAGGATCGGGGGAGCTCAGAGGGAATTTTAACCCCCTCCCCCCTCCCCCAGGAAGAGACAGTTCTTCCGATGCCCCCTTGCGACACCCCCAGGCAGCTATTTGCCTAATCTGTTCTCGTCTCCAGTTTGCATCAAGTGGAAAGAGCCGTAAGCCCAGAAGCCACCTCGTGGTGTGAGGGCCGGAGCCAAGCAGACAGGCGGGAAGAGCCTGTCCTGAGTAAGAGGCTCCCACTCCTGCTGGCCTTGGCTCAGAAATTCGCATCCCGGGCAGCACGTAGGCAGTGCTCCCCGGTGCTGAACGACATGCTTTTTCACCTCCGTGTGTTTGCGTTTTTCCACTTGTGGCATGGAGCGAGCACTGTCCATAGAGAAGAGCAGTGAGGAAGGAGGGGCGCTTCTCTGGAAAGCGGAAGTTGTAGAGGTTGGTGCGTTTAATACTAACAGCCTTTGGCGAGGCCCCTTTGGTCCTCGTTTCTAGAACCACATCTCCCAGCACCTACCTGTCTACGTGGATTTTTACCATCTCTCCTAGACCCCACCCATTCTGGTTCATTCCTGGCTGGGGCTCTGGCTTTGCCATACAGAGCTGGTCTCAGGTCCCCACGCTCTTGATCACAGTATTGACTTCCTGTGTCCCATTACTTTTTCGAGCAGCTTCTTTCCTGTTTTAATTTTTAAGCTGTCACGGTGATAACAGCTAACGTTTTTTAAGGCATCACTGTGTGCCAGGTCCTGTGCTAAGCCTGTCGTTTACAAGCTCTCATTTAAACCTCAGGACAACCCTAAGTGGTATGACACAGGTGCTGTTAGTGTCCCCAGTTCATAGGTAAGGATGCCGAGGCTGGAAGGGGTTAGGGTAACTTGCCCAAGATCATACATGTATAGGAAGAGGCAGAGCAAGGATTCAAGCTGAGGTCTGTCTTCAAAACCTTCATTGTTGGGGACTCCACAGAATATTAGGGGCCTTCGCAGAAAGTGCAGAGGTGACCGTTTTGACACTAGACACTAGACTACACAAAATGATATAACTCCTGAACTAAAATCGGCACACATTTCCAGTTCTATCTAGGACTGACCATGGCAAAAGGGAGGAAATTCATTCTGAAAATTCCAAGGGAAATAATACCACACAAAACTGAGGAATTATTTTCATACATGCCAGGTTTTTTTTGGTCACCATTTGGAAACCACTCTGACTGTGTCAGGACTGTGTGTGTGAGCTGGGGCGCAGACTCCCACCCTGGTTTTCCTAAAATGGGGAGAGCGGTGAAGGCTGCGTATTTCTGGATTGCTGTGGATGTGAACATTGGAAGAAGGGCACAGAGTAAACGCTGTTTCGAAATCAATCCCTCTTTCCTCTGTCATATGAGTTTCAGACCCAGGAGAGCAGAATGGGCTTTGAGCAAAGTATGTTCGTCAGCATGGCCAGCAGGGTCTCATTTTCAGGTTTTGAGCACCAGCTCCTTCAGCAGCTTGGCTCAATACTGTATCAATAATACATGGCCTGGGCCTTGCTCACCCAGGCCTGCTAATTGGCTAATTAAAAAGGGAACCCTGTCGAACCAACAAACGTGCAGCTCGTGAGAGACTTGTGCAGTCCTGGAGCCAAGGTCAAGGTTATGTTAAAGCTATCTCAGCAAGCTGGCCTTTGTTGTAAGTCGGCTGTCAGGGTAATCTCTGGAGCAGCCCTTTCCTTCTTGGTGTCTTTGGAACTCAGGGATCACAGCAGAGCTCGGACTTGACAGGTGCTTTGTGTATCGCCACTGTATTAGTTACCTACTGCTGCTGTAACAAATGACCACGAAATTAGTGGCTTACAACACAAATTTACTATCTTATATAGTTCCGTAGATTAGAAGCCCCAAATCAGCCTCACTGGGCTAAAATCAAGGGGTTGGCAGGGCTGTCTTCCTTTCTGGAGGTTCTGCGGAAGAATGTTTCCTTGCCCTTTCCTGCTTCTGGAGGCCACCCTCAGCTTGCAGTCCCCTTGCTCCATCTTCAGAGCCAGCAAAGTAACGTCTCTCTGACTCTGCCTCCGTCCTCACATCCTTCTCTCTGACCCTCTCTCCTGCATCCCTCTACCACTTCTAAGGACCCTTGTGATTACATTGGGCCACTGTATTGGGCAGTTCAGGCCAATCTCCCTATTTTAAGGTCAGCTGATTAGCAACCTCAATTCCATCTACAACCTTAATGCTCCTTTGTCATGTAATTTAACATATTCGGACTTTCTGGAGATGAGGATGTGGACATTTTAGGGCCATTGTTCTGTCAACCGCAGTCGCCCTTCAGGTATTTTGGGTTCTCTTCAGGTACTGGGTTCTGGAATCTTCCGGAAGCTGTGAAGTCCCCAGTCACTTGGTTTGTGCTGCTTCTCCCTTAAGTCTGTAGATTAAACTGCTTTTTCCTGCCCGGACTTAAGCAGCACCATTTGGATCTGCGGAAAACAGAGCTCTGGCTGTGAACAGTAGACAAGCAGGGAGGGCCAATACCACTCATAGGTTTATGTCAGCAAAGACCAACAGTTTCGGGGCCTCAAGTACAACTGATTGCCAAGCAGCCAACTGTACGAATTGGGGCAAGTTATCTCTCCTCTTCGTGTTTCAGTATCTCAGGAAAATGACTGTTTTCCCCAACCCTTGGAATGCTGGGTTACGAATTTTAGGGTTCAGAACTCTTCTGATGAAAGTTTTAGAGTCACCTTTTCATTTTGAAAATGACATCTCCTGAGTTGGCAATGGGTTGATGATGTGAGGGCTTGGGTCCTGGGTGTGTGGGGTTTATTATACTATCGTATCTTTATGTATGTTTAAAATTCTCCATGATGAAAAGTTGACAGCCACTTAATGAGCCTTTCAGAGACCAAGCAAGCAAACTTCTCATTAACTCTTTCCGAGAACTGATTTCAGAACAGAAAAGGACTCGTCCAGGGTCTTCAGAGTGTTTGTGAACCTCCTACTGGAGCCATTTGTTCCCTGGACTTCATTAAGCCTCTCTTTATCTTGTATTTCTGGCTCAGCACGTTGAAAAAAGGTTCTTTCTTATCCATTTGCAGGGTAGACTCAGGGCAGGATGTTACTGTAAGTTACAAACATGGACAGACTCTGGGCCCATTCATCAGAGATTACAGATGAGCACAGCCGGGGTGCGGAAGCGACAGTAATTTCGTTTTTGATGTTTCTTTCTCCAGATTGTAGATGCCTTTTTCATTGGCCGCTATGTCCTGCTGGCTTTCATCACTCTTGTCTTCCTTGGGAGCCTTTTCTTGGTTCTAATCCATCACATCGTGGAGCCAATCTATGCCAAACCACTGCGGTCCCACTGAGCCATCTTCAGGAAAACCAAGACCCTGTTCTTTCCCTCGCTTTGATGTCATTGATGAGCAGAAAGGTATTGTTTGGAGTCTTGTTTTGACAGCCTTCCTGCCTAAAGATCGGAGGACCATCTCTTCATCACTAAGACAAATCCCTTGAGTCCTGGCTTCCAGAAACAGGGTTGCAAAATTGCCCCTGGGGAGAGATTCTCACCAGCTTAAGAGGGATATTGCCATCTTCTTAGCACCTGTACCTCAGATTTTCCATCTCTTTTGAAAAGGAAATAGCAACAGGGGTCTGCTTAGAGTAGGTTTTCAATGAAGACTTCAGTAAATGAATTTTGGGAAAAGGGGCACTTTGGCTTCTGCTGTCAAATCGACGGAAGAACTTGGTCCTTTTTGATACTATGAAAAATTGTTAGTTACGAGGTCAAGATCATTTGGGAAAGAAAGACAATCAAAGTTCAAAAGGTTATTTCAGTGTAATGACCTGGAGACGTATCCAGGCCCCGGTTATGGAGCACTCCGCATATCACGACACCGGGCTCCACAGAGGCCACGGTGTCGCTTCCCGCTGCTCCAAGAAAGCAAGCAACAGCAGCTGAAGGACTGGCTTGCACCTCGAACTCCTGGCCACAGCCTTCTAAACCTCGCATTGCTATATTTCAGGTTCACTCGGGGATTAGAGGCGGGGTATGGAAATGCCAGTTGTGTGTCCTGCTGCTCTGTCTCTCTGGATTCTTTTGCTTCCAGGATTTGGCGGCCTTTGTTGCCTTATTTGGTTACCATAAGAGTCCATTTGGGGTTACTGTCATCTCTTTCATCTTCGTAGCTCTTTCTCCAAAGCTGATGAGGAATGTATATGCCCAGGCTTAGGTATAACTTTATACCTAAGCCCCCAGACCAAGTGAAATTTGTTAGTAACTAGAGGGGCTCTAGGCTGGTTCCATTTTGGAAGTCTCATCCTGGCTCCCTAGAGCTATTTGAAGAAGGAATTTCTGGCTTAAAATTAAGAACCAGAAAACAAGTTGGAAAAAGAACTTTGATTGAGTACATGCTATAATGCCAGTAGTACACTAATCTTTTTTTTTTTTTTTTTTTTAACACAGATGTAAATGACAGGCTTGTGTGTTAAGGGCAAAAATATGCTTCGTACAAAGGGTATTTTAGCTCAGCCTGCCTTCTGTAGATCCTGTAACTCCCAGCAGTGGTGACATGAATGATGGGTCACCTTCTACCTTCATACGCCACGAAGTCATGTCCAGCCCTGAAAACGACCCTCACGGGGTTGGGATCAGAAGTAGAAGTCTGGGAGGGCACAAAATGAATTTCACTGAGTTCTACATGGGGGACCCCGACAATCAGTGGCTAATACGGCAGCCCTTGTGCTCACGGCCTTCCTGGGGACAGGGCTTAGAGGGCATCCCTTAAATACAAACAAATCATCTCAGGGTCCCATTCATCCTTCTTTGATCAATGGCCTTAGCGCAGGTGGTGCCACCCGGAGGGGATCCCGCGGCCACGAGACTGTGGTGATCCCACTGTCTGGAAGCGGGGGAGGGAGAATTCAGGGCTTCTATATAAGAAGACAGGTTATTTCACAGCCTCTTAAAATTGCATCCTGACGAAAACCACACGAGCAGGACGCCGCAACGTTCACAGCGGAGACGTTTCTCTGATCCACTAGGTGGCGCTGTCGCGAGCCGGCAGAACACACTTGGTAATTCTTTTGACAAGTTCCTTTTATTTCTCACTGGTAAAACAGAAGTAAAGCTAACATTCTTTCCTGATGCATGGTATCGGATATTTAATCTAAGAATTCATCAGAGTTATTGTACGCTGTTCAGTTGCTAGGGAACGCACTGCCATTCATGAATGCTGCACACAGCAGGTGTCGGCACTCACTCAGCGTTGACTGTGCTCCCACTGGGCGTGAAGCACGGTCCTGGTGGAGTAAATCCACCCCAGAATGAGGCTCTGAGGCATCCAGGCTGTCTCCCTCACTCCATCCTGGGATGAAGGGATCCAAACCATTTTTAAATGTTTTTATTCTAACATAAAGTAATCCATTTCTTGATCTGTTCTCTAAGACATCAACTTTTCTGTCAGCTCTATCCTGTTGCTGCTGCACTTGAAGGGTTTTGTTTTGCTTTGCTTTTTATTCATGTGTAAAGAAACCTGCTGCAATTATTTCACAGATGAGAGACAGGCAGAGAGATACAGGGGTTTAAAAAGTTGCCCAGGGGCTTCCCTGGTGGCGCAGTGGTTAAGAAGAATCCGCCTGCCAATTCAGGGGACACGGCTTCGAGCCCTGGTCCGGGAAGATCCCATGTGCCGCGGAGCAACTAAGCCCGTGCGCCACAACTACTGAGCCTGCGCTCTAGAGCCCGTGAGCCACAACTGCTGAGCCCACGTGCCACAACTACTGAAGCCTGCATGCCTAGAGCCCATGCTCCACAACAAGAGAAGCCACTGCAATGAGAAACCCGCACACCGCAACCAAGAGTAGCCCCCGCTCGCCGCAACTAGAGAAAGCCCGCGCGCAGCAACAAAGACCCAACGCAGCCAAAAATAAATAAATAAATAAAAATTTAAAAGTTGCCCAGCTTGTTAGTAGTGAGGCTCACACTTTGCATCGGGATCCTGACATTTCATTTCTCCGATGGTTTTAAGGATCCGTTTTGGCTTTCGAACAACTTCTTATTTTTACATTGGCTAACACTATTTCTTAGCTATGTGTACCCACCATTCCCCTGACCCGTATCCAAAAAATGTAAACGTTTCATTAAAGAATTCCTAATTAACATTTATGGAACAAATAAAAAGCATTTTATCATGACTTCTTGGCATAAAGCTTCAAGTATTTGGCTCTTATTACATAGGAGCAAGTTTCCAGACACGGGAATGGGAACCTCATGGAAATGAGCCTGGAGAAGCGCTGATTATCCTCGCGGGAGCATAAAAGCTCAGGATTGGAAGGGATGCTGTAGTCCATGGAGTTCAATCTTTCATCTCCATTTCCAACGCAATACTTCGGAATATTCTATTCTTCACTTGCTGATATCACAATTTTTATTGTATTGAGCAAACACATATGAGGCACTTTTCTAAGTGCCTTCTTAAGTATTAACTTATGTAATCCTTATAGCAACCCTGTGAAACAAGTGCTCTTAATACCCCCACTTCACAGATGGGGAACAGGCACAGAGGGGTGAAGGGGTTTGCTTGAGGTCACTCAGCTAGGGGTTAAACAGGACTCAGGACCTGAACTCAGGCAGCCTCAGTTCTTCACTTCCTTACATCATGTTGCTCCATAAGATGAAAACAAAGGAAAAGGAGGGACCAAGGAATACCAAGGAGAAGCAGTTGAATCTAGAGGAAAGTCCAGAATCTTAGGAATTGGCCAGGAATCCAGGGCAACACAGTTAGAAGCCACGTGGACCTCAGGGACAGCCTCACTGATCACGTCTGGTTTCGGGGTGGGGGGGTGGTTTCTGTGCTGTGAGACTTTGCTTAGAGATACCGGGGGAGCGGCTTGTGGACTGAGTATCAAGGATATACGCGGCAAGCTCTCTCTTCAGCTCTGTCTGCCCAGATAGTTTGATACTTGGGTTGCTTTTCAGAGGTGCCAGTGGAAGAATCAGAGCCACAAGCCAAGAATGTGTGTTTGTTTCTCGATCTCTGTCTCTAGCAGACCACATTGGTTGCTGTTTACTCAAGGAAAAAAAAAAAAATTTCCCAGTCCCCCCACTCCCAGCCTGCTCAACACACACCCTCCTGCCTCAGTTTCCTGGGACCTAAGAAATGACAGCAAGGATCAAAGCTGGGGCCCGGCACCACAGACGGAATGAGAAAGTTCATTTTTCTGGTTTTCCTCACACACGTTGGGTATTGTAAAGGGTGTACGTTTAGCCCAGGTCCTGCCTTCAGGGAACTTGGGGTAGTTACACATGTGGCATCTACGTGGTATCCGAATTCTCTATGGCCATCCTCTCCACTTTTTTTTTTTTAAATCTTTGCAGATTTCTTTGCTCTTGCTGTCTTCATATTGATGTTGGCCCCATTTTACACTGGGAACATGTAATAGTTTCCTATTGCTGCTATAACAAATTACCACAAACTTAGCAGTTTAGAAGAATACCAATGTATTATAGTTCTGGAGGCCAGAAATCTAAAATGGGTTTCACGAGGTTAAAATCAGGGTTTGGGAGGCTCTAGGGGAGAATCCTGTTTCCTTGTCTTTTCCAGCCTCTGGAGGCTGCCCGTATTCCTTGGCCCTGCATCCATCTTCAAAGCCAGCAACTTCCGACAGTCCAGTGGTTAGGACTCGCCGCTTTCACTGAACCTGAGGACACAGGTTCAGTCTCTGGTCAGGGAACTAAGATCCCGGCACGTCACTCCGTGGCAGCCAAAAATTTTTAATTTAAAAATTAAAAAAAAAAAATTTCTAAGCCAGCATCTTCTAATCTGATACCTGACACTCTTGCCTCCCCCTCTGATTTGTAAGGAGCGGTCCTTAACCACATCTGCCAGGTCTCATTTGCCATGTAAGATAGCATTCACCGGTCCTGGCAGCTAGGCTGTGGACCCCTCTGGACGAGGGGCATTATTCTGCCTACCCCAGCATATCCGGCCCCTCTTCCGCCTCTAAGGACTGCCTCCTTCTACCTTCCCTCTTCCATCCTCTCCGTACCCCACGCCTTCATGCAGGAGACCTGCCCCATTAGCTCCAGTGCCACTATCCAGTTCTCAGGGTGCCCACCCGACACCCATGATGTGTTGATAACTTCCCCCGACTTCACTCACAGTGGTCGCCTCCCAGTGCTGAGATCCGCCAGGAGCCGCTTTCCTCTTCTTGGCTTCTCCCCACCCCCTCACTAGCCCAGCCTCCCAATGGATCTCTAAAGGAGACATGCAAAGAGATACTGCTTTTTAATTACAAGTGCTATTGTAACATCTATAAGGAAGCACACTTTAAGCTTAATTGAGACCAAATGTGAAGTTAAATTAAATGAATAACTAATTAACGTAATGCTCATGCATTAGCCCCGAGTGAGTGCCGAGGCCCAGAGAGGGGGCAGGTCCTGGGCCTCCAGGGACCGTCAGTGCCCAGAGCTGCAGAGAGGTGTTGCGGGACAGGGATCCTGGGCCTGGGACCCAGGTGTGCAAGGACCGATATCAGGGCCCGGGGCCCCGGACTCCTACCTACACCCAGCTTTCATTTCTGAGGCCGGCCCCGAGCTCCCACACGCCCTGTGCATCTCCCTAGCGCCACACTGAGCCGCCGGCACCAGAGAATGTCTGTTCATTTTCCAGTCCCTGGGCCTAACACATTTAGGGGCTTGGTACGCGTCCGTTTTCACTTCCTTCCTGTTCATTCTTCTTTCTGGATGGTCACATTTGTTCCTCCATTGCCACTAGGATTGCCCTCCTGCCAGCCCTGGCCCTTCAAGGCTGGACGAGTGGACAGTGAAGTCTCTCAACTTGAGTCACCCACCCTGGTGTTTTCTGTCGCATCGTTTAAACGTTTCCCGGCTCCCGTCTTATCCCCTAACTAACCCCTGAGGGCAGGGCGTGCATTGTCACTGACTTGTCTCCCGGATTCAGAGGGAGGTAATGTCATCACTGTTTTCTAATGAGGAAAAGGCTCGAAGCCATCAGTGGTGAGGCTGAGAAGGAGACCTCCAGAGTGAGCGCCCAGGGAGGGACAACACCCTGCCAACACTGCCCCAGAAGTGGTGGGCGAGGGAGCCTGTCTCCCTGCAGGAAGCAGAAAGGGAGCCCAGGCACGGGCTCTACCGTGGGATGATGGCGCCATCTAGTGGCTTCCCTGAGTGCTGCTGGCAGGTAAACCTGATCTTTTTGTTTTATTTATTTTTGGCTGCGTTGGGTCTTTGTTGCTGCGCGCAGGCTTTCTCTAGTTGCGGTGAGCCAGGGGCTACTCTTCATTGCAGTGCGTGAGCTCTCTTGTTGTGGAGCACGGGCTCTAGGCACGTGGGCTCAGTCGTGGCGCACAGGCTTAGTTGCTCCGTGGCATGTGGGATCTTCCCAGACCAGGGCTCGAACCCACATCGCCTGCAATGGCAGTCGGATTCTTAAGCACTGTGCCACCAGGGAAGCCCCAGGTAAACCTGATCTTGAGAGACGCATTCTTGAACCTGAGCTGCAGCTCCGCCCTGGGGGCCTGAGGACTTAGACATCCCAACTGACTCCTGCTTTTAAAGCCAGAGTGGGTCTCGGGCACTTTGAGACTTGCTATTTGTCACCATTGGCGTGTGTATAACCTGTCTCAGCGTGGAGGGATTTGTATCCCGCCCATGAACTGCCCACAGGCTCGCCCGCGGGTCCCAGTGTCCTCACGACTGCGTCCTCTGGGCACGCCAGTTGTCAGCTCCCCAGCACACCACCCTGTGGCCCTGGGACGCTGCCCCAGCGGCCCACATGAGCCCTGACAGGACAAGCACAGGCACAGCTGGCGACATCTATATCGGGGCTTAATGGGCAGCTTCAGAAGGCAGACAGAAATGCCAAGCGCTGGCAGACCCAAGGGTTTGGGGCCAGCTGCAGGGGGCTGCGAGCTGCACACGTAACAGCTGCCTGAACGAAGCCAGCAGCACCCTCCCACCTTGCTAGTCATGTCACCCCCGTGCCTGTGCTTAGGGTGTCAGTCCTTTTTCTGTGTCCACTACCTACTCCATTCCTAGAGCACAGCTGGCAAACAGTGAGCACTCGGTAACCACTGGCATTTCATTATCAAAATATTTAATAATGTGACTGGTACTTTGGTCATGCCCTCCGCCCCACCCTTCCCCTACAGCAGCACTGCCCTGACAAGCCATCTTCCCTGGGGACACAGAGGGCTGGGATGAGAGCAGGCAAGGGGCCCTCACAGTCGGGAGTGACACCTCCCCTCTCTCCCTAGTCCTGCCCTGGAGGATACAGCAATAATGCTTTAATCAAAATGGGTCAGGAGTTAGAACCAGGATCAAATGGAGGGTAGATGGAGGAGTGCCAACGTGGGGAAACACACAGAGAAAACTGGCTTGTGGACAAAGGGACAAAGAGAGGCCGGGTGGCTCTGAAATAGCCACTTCTAGGTACAGGCTGATGACAGAGGTTCACGTTTAGCGTGAGAAGGAGAGACACGCTTTTCCAGGCCTCGGCCCTGCTGAACCTCTGCCTTCTGACTTGGAATCTGAACGAGCAGGAGTCTGAGCATATCCCTTCTTGTACCAAAACGCAGACACCGCTTAGCCCTGATCCCTTCCACTGGCGGCCTCCAGAGCTCAGGCCTTTATCGCTGTCGGTGCAACTGACACCTTCAGGGCCTTTACAGTTCCTCCTCTCCTTCCGCCCCCCTAGCCAGGACCGTATACTGTGTGGTAAATCACTTCTCTGTCATCAAGGGCTTTGTAGTTAATAGATATTGTTTAATAATCTTTAGGACCAGGCAGCCTCTATGCTCTGTTAGTCCCCAAACAATGATGAAAACCTCCCCTGACGTATTCCCGGCAGCCACGAGACTAGTTACCCATTCATAAATCTGAAGAATGCATGTCCTGTTTCCCAGTACCCGCCCCCCTGCCCCAGGTTAACTATAAAACTGTCCTGGGCCCCCAGGTGGCGTGGAGCGCTCCCAGACCGCCGTCCACCTCAGCCCGAGCCCCAACCCACCCCGTAAGTGACCCTATACTAAACTGGTCTTGATCGCATGGAGCTGCCCCCTCATTTCTTGGTCTCAAGGTGCCTTAGTTCAGTGGGCACTTTGCGTCCCCTCCGTCCTCCAACAAGGCCCTTGAGTCTTCCGTGGCCTCAAGCTTGGTGGTCCCCTTCCGGTGGAGAGTCTCCTAGCCCGTGGAAGCCTCGTGGGCTGCGCTGGCTGGTGCTGGGCCCGGAGGCTTTGCCTCGGCCTCCTGGGGGGGTGCACTGTGGGACCCGGCGAGGGCCCTCCAAGTTTCTGCTGCGATCGGGTCCTCACATTTCTCTATACCTGCGTGAGGAGCAGAGAGGCAATGGGAGAGAAAGTGAGGACGTCCCCAACGGTGGGGACGGGGAAGGCAGGTCCCGAGGGTCCCTTAATAATTGCCTTTCATCCCGTTCGCTATCATTAGGGCTCCTGTCACCTCTTCAGCAAGCAGGGAACACCAAGCCAGAATAAGGTGAAAAGCCTTACAATGCCTGTACCGCGTCTGACCACTCTGCAAAGCAGTACCGCATACCCAGCTTGTCGCAGCCTGAGATCAGCCCTACCGGGTAGTTAGAAACGAGCATCCCCATTTGACACACAAGGACGCGGACATTCAGAGAAGGTGCCCGAGGCTCTACAGAAGCAGGTGAGCAGAGAAGTCAGGATGGTCCAGCATTTCTGGTTTCAAGCCCCAGGCTCCCTCTGCCCAAGCAGGTGACTCTGCTTCTCCCACACAGGCCTTCCTCAGAGAAGGACCCGCTGAGGATGCAGAGAGAAGCCAAGCCCGCACACCTGGGGTCAAACTCAGGCTCTGCTGGGACTAGCTAAAGGCCTGAGGTACGCTCCATGAGCTCCGAGCGTCTGTTCTCTCACCTCTAAGTGAGAACATCTACCTCTCAAGGCTGCCGAGAGGGAAGCCAGTACAGCTCACGCCCAGAGCAGACGCTTACTACGCACTAATTCTTTTCCCTTTCTGCATCACTTCCTCTCCTCCCAACGTCCCCCCGGGCCTGGCCGGGGGACAGCAGGTGGAGGGGGCACTGGTCACGTGAGGTGCCATCCACTGCTCCCCCTCCAGGGCAGGGCAGGGCACAGACTCTGTTAATGCCTCCTGCCCTGCATTCTTCTCCCCCTGAACCCGGACGATGCCTTCCTCAAAGGGAAGCTCTTCCCCGGATACAGTGCTGGTTACCATGACCCCCGTGGGCTCTTCCTCACATTTACCATCCAGACCAGGTCCATCGCTCCGGCAGCTTCTCATTAGCAAGAGCTTCCTAAGGAGAGCCAGAAAGGCCACGAGAGAACATTGCCATCCCAGCGCCAGCCGCGCAGCCCAGCCTCTAGCGCCCTGCCTCAGCCGCGGGCCTATCTGCGCGGCCTCCACGCCCGCCACCGCTGGGCGACAGGCAGAGAGCACAGCAGGCCGGCTTTGGGTTTTGCTCCAGAGGCTTTGCTTGGTAGCTGCCTTTGTCTGCACACCCCAGGCAGAGGGGCAGGTGCCCTTGGTTTCTGAACTTCAGAGTCCAAGTTCAGAGGGAAAACGATTTCCCTGGATGCTGCCCCCTCTGTCCTGGGGTCTACGTCCAAAGCCCTATCGCTCTCCCTAAGGAGGAGAGGCTGCCAACCTTCGCAGCAGCTCCGGCCCCTTAGGAAACACTTCCCAAGCACCACACTCCGTCCAGACTCAGAGTCTTTGGAACTGGCCCCCAAGGAAAAAGCGAAAGTCAGAAAAATCGCACGGGAGGAGAGAGGCTTTGCATGCACGCTAAGGGCACAGGAGTTACAGACTCGAAGAAAATACTCACAAAAGTCACGGGACTTGAGGAAAATACTACCGCGCGTGGGTTAGGGCCACACTAGAGCTATGGAGACACATGGGGATAACAGAGGACAGGTTAGTGGGGCTGGGGGCCAGGCAGGGGTTCCCGGAGCACGTTCAGCTCCCGGCTCCGAGTTCCTGAGGTCTGGGCTGGAGCGAGGCTCAGACTGGTGCAGAGCAGCTGAGCGCCGGATTTGACTCCCACGAGAAGTGAGGCCGGGCAGGCGGGGCTCTGGCCCTCCCTCTGCAGGACTTACCCTCTGTCTCTACTCAGGGATGACCGCCAGCCCAGGATCTCTTTGTACACCAACCGGCAGAGGAGCTGAGGGGAGGGAGGGCGACCTCAGCGTGCAGCACGTGGCTGGTCCCCAGCGCTAGGTGACCGCTCGGCTGGCTCACAGCGTCACTCCGCAGGGGTTCACCCACGGGACGCAGAGTGGTTCCGAGCAAAGCCCTGGATGGCCGACACTTTGGACCACTTTGGACACTTCGGAACTTTCCAGGGTCCCAGCCCCGCAGGACAGGGCCCCTCCCCATACCCATCTGTGCACCCCAAAGCTCTTACCAAGCAAGCCAGGATGTCGGCAGTGATGAGCATGTAGAAGACGTTGTTCCAGCCTGTGGGGGAAATGAGCCCGGCCAGCAGAGGCCCCAGAGCCGCACCTGTGTGGAGCACAGCATGAGAAGGGCCCTGCACCAGGGACCCTGGCCTCCCTGCCCGCAAGAGGGCAGCATCCCAAGAGTGCGCCTGAGACCAGGCTTGGGGCGAGAGTCACAGACCTATGGATCCAGTGCCGTCGATGATGGCCGTGACGGTGGAGAGCGCCTTTGCGTTGCCCTTCAGGCTCTTGTGAGTCCCCTGGGGAGAGAGCAGAGTGGGGAGGCCTGAACCGAGAGGCGGCACCGAGCAGGACCGGGACCGGGACCAGGAGAGGGACTGGCTCAGGGAAAGGCAGCGAGGGGGGCTTGGAGCTGGGAAGAAAGGGGGGCCGATGGCGGATTCTGAAGGACTTTGAGGATCTCGTCTCTGCGGGCGGGGGGAGGGGGAGAGACGTGAAGATGGGTCTGGAGACAGAGGCCCTGGCCGATCCCCGAGGTGGCTCCGCTTACCAGGTCAGCCGAGACGGCAGTGGTGATGAGGGCATAAGGGCCGTTGACCAGGGCTCCACAGGTGAGCAGCATTACTGACGTGGTGATGGAGACGGCCCAGTTAGAGAGGAGAGGCCACCGCCACCCCCAGCCCCAAAGCGGGTGAGTCCCCCAGGCGTCAGGCTGAGAACCTCCACTTCCCCGAGCCTCCCACCCACGTCCCCAAGCCAGCCTCGCGGTGTCTCCACGGCAGCGCCAGCTCCTCACCTATGGAGATGCTGATCCCACTCTGGCCAACGTAGTTGTACAGGAACATCTGAGAGAGGAGAAGGCGGAAGACAGGATCACAGCCCGGCTTCCCCACGGGCTGCCTCTGTTAGACTGGAGCCCGGAAGTCTGGGAACCCCAGGGGTCCCCTTTCTCCTTTGCCTTCTCATACCCAGGCCTCTCGGTCTTCCGGTCCCAGGGATGCAGGGTCTAATACGTGGTAATCTATCATTTCCCTTTGCCCCCAAAGTCTCCTCTCATATCGAACCTCAATCACTTATTCTTTCCTTGGTCAAGAAGCTCAGCAGCTGGCCTGCCCCTTCTCGCCAAGGCCACATAACCACGAATCCCTTTCCAAAATCCTGTCTGGATCTCTATCCTGTGCTGACCCTGGCTTCTCCTGCCCTGGCCGCGCACAGGGATGTACCCACGCAAAGAGACGGGTGTGTGCGTGATGCCCAGGCGTGCACAGGGTTCAGCGGCCCACGACACACACACACTTTGCCCTTGAGGTTCTACGCACCGTGGGGGCAGCCAAGATCAGCATGACGCAACAGGTGGTGGCCCTGCCGTTGGTGTAGTCAGAGATGAGCCCCGCCAGGATGCCACCTGGAACACAACGTGCACACTGCCGCCCCAGGCATGTGGGACCCCGAGCACTGCCCCATCACTCAGCCCAGCACGAACCGGGGCCGGGCACCCAGAGCCAGCTGAGTGTCTCCCTCCGCAGCCTTTCCCGCACCCACTGCTCACGGGAAGACCACCTGGGCAGGATGCCACCTGCCTAGGTCACATCCCACTGGACCCGTCCCATTTTTCTGCACCCTGACAAGAGAAGAGGGGGATGCAGCCTAGAGGCAGAGCAGGGCATGGCCTCACCTGCGATGCCACCAACATCGAAGAGCGTGGACAGGTCCCCAGACTCCTTGGCAGTAAAGTGAACTGTGGAAAACAAAAGCATGTGTTCAGACCTGGGGGCTCCGGGCAGACATCCTGGAGGGCCACCGCTGGGAGCGTCCCTGCAGACACCTGGTCCAGTATCACCTTCAGAGGAAGGAGTGGGGCCCATGGAGAAGTGACTGGCCAAGGTCACAAGCGAGTCTGCAGCAGTTTGGGACCAGATGCCCTTTCCGGCCCCCAGTCCTGTCGGATGGCCTTGACCTCCCGGAAAAGCCCTTCTATGAAAGCACTGGGATCTGGCCCCTGAGGACCCTGTCCCACTGGGGGTACAACTGCTCTCACTGAGCCTCAGCCTGTCCAGCCCCATTCCTCCCTCCCCCTGACCGAGCGGCTGGTCCCCATAGAAGCTTGTCACCTCCATTTGAGGTCCCTGCTTATAAACAGAGCCAGGAAGGAGGCTTGCGGGAAAATGGGGACCTCAGGTCCCAGACCTCGCCCTAGAATTAGAAAAAGGGACGCCCAGAAGCTTGACTCGTAGCCCAGCCCTCAAGGTTGACTCACACTCTGTAGCCAGCATCAAGGCCACAGAACAGAGTCAGCGACCGCAGGGTTGCCCCGATGCTCTACCCCCGTCGTCGAGAGAGGCCCCTCAGATGGAGCCGGCGGCGGGGCTGGGGGGGTGAGTTACAGCTTGAGACCTGGCCCTGACTCATCCCCACCGCATCCTGTTCGGTGCGAGGATGCTGTGTGGAGAGCAGCCTCGTCCCTCCCACGGGGCCTGGAGGGAGCCCGGCAGCCCTGGCTGAGTGGTCCTTGGCCCTGGTGGGGCTCTGAGGCTCTGAGGCTCTGGGGGCAGAACTGCTCCCTGACAAAGTAGCTCCACGTGTGGAAAACCAGAGATCCAGGACAGGGGAACATAAACATCCTTTTCAACCGCAAGAGTGACCTCTCCTCATCTGTCCATCCTCGGGCAGGGGCAGAGGCAGGGGAGAGGAGGGCCACAAGGTGGGCAGCCCAGCAGACCCACGCACAGGGCATCAATCCCCCGAGGCTCCCGGCAGCCCTCCTTGGAAGAGAACAGCATTTACTGCCAGGCTACAGGCAGTGGGGGTAGCTCCTCAGGCCCTCTTCCTTGGGCTGGGGGAGGCTTAAGGGGCTCCTGGAAGCGCTCAAAAGGCAGACCGTTTCCAGCACCCTCCAGTCCCGCCCACCTATGAGCCAAGCAGCCTGGAGGGGAGCTTCTCCTATGCCTGAGGCTGGAGCAGTTAGGGAGGATTGCAGAACAGAGCTCTGAGTTCCTAACCCCGACTCAGCGCCAAGGGAGGAAGAGTGGCTGGAATCAGGGACTGGGTGGGGGGCGGGGGTGCATCTGCAAGGTTTAGCTCCCCATTAAAGAAAAAAACTTTCCCTCCTGCCCTAGGAGAGGTTCAGCAGAAATCCTGCCTATTCCTGGAGTCGTACGCGTCACGTGACAGGTTTCCTCCTCAGAGACCCCTCCGTCCCTCACCTCTTCTTCCCCAGGTACTCACCCACATTGAAGATGTAGAGGGGCAGCCAGTAGAGGAAGGTGTAACTGACCAGCTTGGCAAACAGCAGACACAAGGAGAACTCGACCACACCCTGGGGAGCATAACAGAGGGCGCGATGGAAACGGGGGCAAGACGCCCTTGGTCCGTCAGCGGAGCCCCAACCCAGCACTTTCCACCGCCCACTGCACAAAGCAGCCTCGAGGACCTCTCCAGCCTCAGTAACAGCAGTGTACCTGTGGCCTGGATATGCTGTGTCAGGACAAGTCTCCCGTGTTCCCCTCCCCAAGTGGGCCGCCCTCCCTAGGCACTGCATGTAAAGAAATTCTGGAAACCACAGGTCACCCTGAGCATCCCCATCTCCTGAGACCCAGCAAAAAAATCTAGAGAGCCTCTCTCCTCCTTCCAGTCCACAAAAGACTCACCGGGATCCAGAGCGCCCCAAAAAAGCTGATGGCAGCGGGCTGAGCACTTGGCTCCTTGGACAAGGTGACAGCAGACTCCCGGCCGTTCCCTCTGTTAGAGTGGGGTCCATTGCCAGGGTCCTCAGCGTTGTCCCCGTTCTCTTCCAGCTCACCCTGAGCAGAGAAGAGCCCTTGCTGTGGGCGCATCCACGTACCACCTCCCACCAGCTGGAGGGACAGCCCATGTGAGAGGTAGGGGCTCCCACGCTGGAAGAGGTATGTGTCCCCTTCCTGGACTGGACTAACATCCTGCCAGGCCCGTCAGGCTGTCGGGGAGCCCCCCGAGGGCGTGACTTTGGCCCTCACCCAAGGGCCTGTGAAGTAACTGTGGGCACACGGGCCCCTCCTCCAACTCCCCAGGCCTCCCTGGGACCAGCCCCCGGGTGGAGTGGAGGGCAGGGATAGGACTGGGGGCCACACTCACATGGTGCTGAGGGGGTGAGCAGTCCACGTCCTCTGGGTCTGAAAGAAAAATCTTCTAAGAAGCTTCCCAGCAGGCCAGGCCCTCACCTTGCATGGCGTGTGGTCCCCACCCCTCCTCAAAGGGGGTGAGTTGACTTTCCAGCACAAGGGAGCATGGAACCGGGGCTCCAGAGACCACCTTCGAGGTCTGGGTCTCCTAACAATAAGTTGTGTCACTACTGCCTCGTGGACTTTCGTTCTCTTGCTACAAGTGACCACGGCCCTGACTCCCTGGCCCGTCTGTCAGGGAGCTGGGAAGAGGCAGCAAAGGTGGAGAGGTCCCCCCAACCTTTCCCTCCTCAGTCTCACGTCTCATGGAAACGCTCAACAGCCCAGGGAAGCAGGCGTCGTTATACTTCTGTCACACATGAGAAAACTGAGGCTCAGAGAGGTTGTCTGTCCCAAGTCACACATCTGTGGCTCTGACCCCATGATCCCACGCTACCCACTGCCTTCTCCCAGGGCCTGACCGGGAGGCTCGGCTCCGGCCCTGTGAGGAGGGAGGGCTCCACTCACATTCAATTAAGAAGAAGAAGGTGACGAGGCCCATGACGGCGGTGATGATGCCGGGCACCACAAAGGACAGGCCCCACTGCTCATCCACCCAGACGCCGGCGATCAGGGAGCCCAGGATGTTGCCCACGGATGTGTGGGAATTCCAGATGCCCATGATGAGCCCCCGCCTGGAGGGGAGGGAGGGAGGGAGGGAGAGAAGAACGGGAAAAGTGAGAAGAGAAGCACAGGGCTCCTGGCGACCGCCGACCAAGTGCAAAAAGCTGGCTGCCTGCAGCCTCTGAGCTGCAGACCCCCCTCAGGGAGGAGCGGGAGGGTTTGCTGGTGTCAAGGGAGTGACAGCAAGGCCGGGGGTCCCGCTCCCCAGCCGCTCCCTGAGCAAGCGCTCTCTGGCTCCTTGCTGCCCCAGGGCCCAGAGCCCCAGCCCTTTCTTCTCTTGCCCTAAGGCCGTGACTCTGAAGTCCTCAACCAGGGGTGACTCTGCCCCCAGGGGACACGGGCACCGTCTGGAGAGTTGCGACGTCCCAGCTGTGGGTGCGCTAGCGGCATCTAGGGGTAGAGGCTGCTGAACACCCTACACTGTGTAGGACGGTCCCACAACAAAGAATTATCCAGCCCCATATGTCAATAGTGCCAGGGTTGAGAAACCCTGCCCTAAAGAAACTTTTGCACAAAAGCCAGTTCAAGGAAAAAGAAAAAAAAATATATATATATATATAAAAATATATACAAACGCATATATATGTGTGTGTGTGTATACAAACACAGTTTTATAGGCTTCATTTTTGTCTTCACGCAAAATGGAAATTCATCTATTAAGAGGAAAAAAGCATACCTGAGGTTGCAGGTTTTAAGGATCAAAACCTTAGCAATGAGAAAATCAGTACTGCTTTTAGTCACTAAAACATGTGTATCTCGGCCTGTGAAAGTCAGCAAGATGGAGGCAAGTTTCTAATCTTTGACCCTGAAATCACATCAGGGGCCACGAGGGACCCACCAGCCCGGCCCCCCAGGCACCGCCCACCCTCCTGTCCCATCACACTCACTTCCCCTTCCCGAACCAGTTGCCCACACAGGTCACCACGGAGGGCCAGCCCGTGGTCTGGACGAGTCCGTTGCAGATCTGCAGGGAGGGAGGAGAGAGGCGGGACAGGCCTGGGCTGAGCGGTGCAGCCTCTGGGACGGGGGCCCCTCCGCAGCGCACACTATGCACCCCCTTCCTTCACCTGCGTGCACGCACCCCGTAACCCACCAGCTGATTTCTCCTGTGGCCCCAGATCCCCACGGCAGAGACCAGGCCTCGCAGGCACCTCCACGGACCTCAGGGTAACGCTCAGCGCAAACTCACTGAGCCCACGAGGGTGACCACAGGCAATGGGCAATGGGACCCCGCATCGTGATAAAGGAGCACAGGGCTGGATGCGCCGGGACCTGGGGTGGCTGGGAAGGACCTGCAGCCTCTACTATCTTTCTGTGCCGGGAACAGAGGCCTGAGTGCAAGGCCAAGGCTCGTACCTGGATAAGAACAAAGTACCAGAGCGCGTGGATGTTCCAGAAATACCCCAGGCCAAAGAGCGAGGTGAAAAGGCCGCTGAGCAGCATTCCGGCTGTAAGGTAGTAACGGAGGGGGAGCCGCTCCCCAAAAATGCCACTGCAGAAGAGAGGGTTGGATCCATGGTAATCTCTGCTACCTGCGCCCTTCGGCTCTCTACCTCCTATCTCTCCGCCCCCCCCACCCCAAAGCCACTGAAACGACTCTGCTAAGGTGATCACCAGTGACCTCTGTGTTGTCACACGCCAGGGACACCCTCGGTCCTCCACTCGCTGGGCTCCTCCGCTTTATTTGACGCTGCTGACCAAGCGCCTTGAAGTGCGCTCTCCGTGGCCTCTGTGAGGTCACCGTGGCCCACCTGCCTCCCCCCTTGGCTGACCAGCGCTCCTCATGCATTTTCTCTTGCATCACTTTTATGGTTTTAACTACCAGCTACATATACGTTACACAGCCCAGCTGCATAGCTACAGCCCTGAACTCTCCCCCAGAGCGTCACGATCATATCCAGATGCCTTCCAGACATCTTGACTGGGATGCTCCACAATCAGGACTCCTCTGCCTCTGCCCCCCACCCTGCCCCGTGTCCTGTACCCCTCATCTGAGTGGATGTCGCCACCACGTTTGGCCACTCAAGCCAGAAACCACGGGGCTACCTCCGTTTCCTGCCTCTCCGCCCCACCCTTCACAAGCAACCTCCAAGACCTGTACCTTCTACTTACATCTCTCCAGTGCGGCGTTACTCTTTCATCTCTATTACTATTGTTCTCAGGTGTTGCTCAATGCTCAGCTGAGCTATTATCAGATCTGTTCCTTAGTGTGACGTGGTACTCAGTCCTACTCTCCCTCAAATCTACCTTCCGTCACCCTCACAGCGATCTGTCTGACGTGTTAATCTGAACATGCCACCCTTCAGAGGTTCTCCTGTGCCCATGGCCTGGTACACAATGACCTCATTCTTCAGCCCCATCTCCTGCATTTTACACTCTGGTAAACCTGTTACTTGTCCCCCCAGATCGTGCTGTTTCACACTCGCCTTACTCTGCCCATGCCATTCCCTCCACCTAGCCATTTCTGCATTGCCAAGCCCAATTCTTCTTCATTAGTTCAAGTGTCATCTCCTCCAAGAAGCCTTCCCCAACCCCTCTTCTCTAATCCCAGCTCACATTAAGTGACCCCTCGGAGCCCCCAGGGCGCCCCGTGTGAAGCACCTGTCTGGGAGCCACCACTCCCACACTGCTCTATAACTAGCTGCTGTTATCGGTCACTCCACTAGACCGTGAGCTCTCTGGAGGTGGTACCCTGCCTCAGTCATCTTTGATTCCTGGGAACAAACATCATGCTTGCTACATAAAAGCCGTGCTGGGGTCTTCCTAGCATCCAGGGCTATCCTTGAAGGACAAACCATTTTCCAGCCACACCGCTGACACTGCCATCTGAGTGAATAAACTCAAAAGGACATCCAGGAAAGCCTTTCCAGGGAAAAGAGCTACTAAAAGTGGGAGCTGGCCAGGTGAAGGAGCAGGCTCGGTAACCGTGGGAGCATGCTGGCTACGGGCTGACAGGACGTGTGCAAGTCTTGTCGTCTCATTTCCACCTGGGGGGGGGTCCCCAGCTTTTTCCCTTTGACCCTGCTGCCCCCAGGTCGGCCAAGGGGAGAGGCAGCTCTGAACGGTTCTGCTGCGGGCAGTCACAGGCTCCGCCTCTCTCTTACCTGATAAACATGCCGATGGCATAGGCCACGAGGAAGGCGTTGTCCACTGCCCCCAGGAGCTCCTTGTAGTTGCTCTGGTCTGAAAGCCGATGGGAGAGGCACAATGCTGGCTGGCTGCTTGGACAACCCTGCAGGAAGCCCCTTCTGGCCCCGGCTGACCCTCTCCTGGGTAGGGGGAGTGGGCTGTGGGGAAGAACAGCTTGCCCCGCTCTTACCAAACGGGGCCCAGTTGCACCACGTGGTGTCGTTGAGCCTGTGGGTGTCGCCGATGGGCTGGATCATCTCTGAGCAGTTGTGGTGCAGACGGCTCTGGAGGAGTCACGGGTGCACGGGTCAGGGGCATCCTGTGGCCCCGAAAGGAGCAAGCAGCCTCCAACACACCAGCCCCGCTGCCCCCTCGACCGGACCCCACGCTCCCTCCTCCCGCAAAAACTGGCTCCAGGGGCAAGTGGCCACAGCAGAGCCTCGGTGAAGGGCAACGGGGGTCGACGCGCAGGGTAGACACGGGGCCCAGGGTGTCTGCTCTCTGGCTCCACCCGCAGCCCCCGACACCACCGTCTTGGTGAATAAACCCAGGAAACTCTCCTGGGAAAAGAGAACTGCTGAAAGTGGGACTCTGCCAGGGGGAAGGAGCGGGCTCAGTGACCAAGGTAAGGGAACAAGGATGGTTATACGCCAAGTTCCAGACCATTCTACGGAAGTGTATTTCCGCTGGGGCCCAGCATCTCCTGCTTTCTTCCTTACGCCCAGGCCAGCCTCACCTTGACGACACTGATGGGCTTCCTGGACATGTGATAACAGGTGTAGATGAGGAAAGTGATCAGCAGGATGAAGCCGCGGTACCTGCAGGGAGAGGTGGGCAGCTGGGCTGGCAGGGCACTCGGACCTCCGCCTCTACTGTGTCCAGGAAGCATGCACCTGTGCCCATTCTAGCAGCCTCAGAGCCCCAGCACCGCCAACTCTTCTACATCAGGCTCCCCTCCAGACACAAGTTCCTCGGGGCAGAGGCCAAGGGGAGGGTAGGAACAGACGCCAGAGGCCAGAGTGCTCCGGGGGGCCCCAAGTCCCTGCTCCTGCTACCGAGGCCTCCCGACAGAGCTAGCCCAGCATCAGTGCCCTAGACAACACCAAAGTACCGCCTCCTGCTCTTACCACTGCCCATCACCTCTGCTTCTCTCTGGCCTCACTAAGATCGGGGTGCCTCTGTGTGTGTGAGAGATGGGGGCAGGGAGACAGAATTGTATTTAAAATACTGGACATGCTGGGAGCCGGCAGGAGGCTGATGTGGGAGAAGGGTCTGTCTTTAAAGTGAGGTCGGGACTTTCCTGGTGGCGCAGTGGTTAAGAATCCGCCTGCTAACGCAGGGGACACGGGTTCGAGCCCTGGTCCGGGAAGATCTCACATGCCGCAGAGCAACTAAGCCCATGCGCCACAACTACTGAGCCTGCGCTCTAGAGCCCGTGAGCCACAACTACTGAAGCCTGCGTGCCACAACTACTGAAGCCTGCGTGCCTAGAGCCCGTGCTCCGCAACAAGAGAAGCCACCGCAATGAGAAGCTCGCACGTTACAACAAAGAGCAGCCCCTGCTCGCCGCAACTAGAGAAAGCCCGCGCGCAGCAAAGAAGACCCAATGCAGCCAAAAATAAATTAATTAATTTTAAAAATAAATAAATGAAATAAAGTGAAGTCGACTATGCTCTCAAGCCTAGAACACGGCAGAAACAGCACCTGCTGTAGCCCAGTAGGGGCGGAGCCCAAAACCTAGCTGGAAATGTGGCAACAGAGGGAAAGCTGGTGACAGAACCCAGGTCCTCTGCCCTAGTCCGTTCCACTGGACAGAGGGGTCATCCTTTCCATCTGCGGCTCACACATCACATGGGCCCTCTCATACAGTGCTTCTCATCCCATGCGCCGGTCTGGGGCGGAAAGAACAGTTCAGCCAGGCCCCACCGAAGTTTCCGCTGTGCGCTCCCCCTTCCCCTTCTGCCGAGGCTCTGAGGAAGGGCTTCCAGGTCCTCCTGAGTCACGGCATCAGCTGAGACGAGTCAGCAGCCGGGAGCCAGGAAGTACATGGAAAATAGACCTCAGCACGGACTCCAGCCCAGGAGAAAGACCAGAGCCTTGGTTTCTTAAAGAGCCCACGGAGAAGGTGGGGAAGAAGGGGAAGGGGGCCTGAAACCCTTTCTATCTCTGGATCCACGAACCAAAGGGCCAGGACGCTGGAGGCTCAGTCTGCCCTCTCCAGGGATCTGCCTCCAAACCCCAATCCCTTCCTCCCAAGCATGTCGTGAAGGCTCCTGCTCGTGAGATGAAGGGGTGTTTCAGCAGAGGCTGCATTCAGGCCGGGCTACCGGGGCCCTTCACCCCTGGACTCGTTCTCTGCCTCGTTCCCTCCACTGCCTCACAGTTTATCTTCTGAAGAGACTGAAGGTACATGTGCCCCCGCCGTCACCTGGCTTAACGTTTCTCGGTGGCTCTCCGTTCCACTAAGAACGAAGCTCTCTCTAGCTTGAATCTTACGGTCTCTCTACCGCCCAGCCTCTCTGGCTCCCCATTGCCGAGGGTGCATGGCTCGGGGGGAGTCACCAGGGGTTCTCCAGGGAATCTGGGGTTACTCCAAGGGACTGTCACAGTGACCCTGTGACATACACAAGCTTGGTGGCAACAATGTTTTCCACTTGGCAAATGGCTCATGTGACTCCTACCTCAGGAACTTGCAGAATCTGGTGGCAGGGTTGGGGGTGTCTCTGAGAGAACTGGAGAGGCTGCCCAGTGAGGCTTCTTCAAAGTGCACAAGATGGAAGAAAATCACAGCCCTACAGATAACACTCACCAGTGTCCTGCCCGGGGAGCTGCTGAGTCCGGAAAAAAGCTGGAAGCTTTGAGGGATGACTCTAATTTACTGTGTAACCAAATGAAAGTTCCTAAGCCTTTTTTGCCTCCGGTTTCCTCATCAGATGCCCACGGAGGACAGTGCCAACCACATCCAGCTCAAAGACCAGGGAACACAATGTAACTCTCACCCTAGTCCCTACGTGTCTGTTGGGCCACCTTTACGACCCCCGGGATCAGCTGAGTCTATCTCGGCTGCCACCTGGATACAGCCGTTGACCCTGGTGACAGATGAGATCTCCTCTGGGCCTGAAGGATCCCCAGGCCCCACTGAGCGCCCCCAGCACTGACTGTCCTTCCTTGACAGGCCAGGCAGGGAGGCCCAGGCTGCAACTCAGCCATGCCGAGCCCACGCAGGAGATGCTCAGACACAACGAGGGATCGAAAGGCACAGCCCCGCTGGCAGCCACCTCGCTCCTCCCTCGCTCCTCCCACCACGACACTGCTTCAGCCCCAAGTGCCAACACCTGCCCACCTCAGGTCACCTGCCCTGGCTTTCTCCAGCCTGTGGTCCCCGGTGTGCTTCCTTATCTGCCTTCTGGAGTCCTGTCCCTCCCAACCTTGCGTGGCAGAAGCTAAGACAGGACAGCAGGCACACCCAGGCCCATTTCTGACATCTCGATTCTCTCTGGCAGAAACAGGACTGCCTTCCCATCCACATCCTGCCATGTGCCAGGCACTGTGCTAGGGACCCAGAGAAGCTGTAAGAGAGACCTCTGCCCTCCAGGGGCTCGCAGGTCAGCAGGGAGACAAACAGAGTTGGTGCGACAGTGCCGTAAGAGAGGGCAGCCCTGCATGACACGGAAGCAGGGGCGCCGAGGCCAGCTGGGACGGGAGCAGTGTCAGCAAAGGATTCAGGAGGTGAGGCTTCAGCCGCATCTTCACAAACAAGCAGGAGGTGGCCAGGTCCACCAGGGCTGGGGCGGGAAGCGGCGCCAGGGAGAGGGAAGTACGTGTGCCAAAGTGCGGAGGCGTGAACAGCAATGATACCTGACTGGGGAACGCTATGTAGCCAGAGGTCTGGAAGGTGGGACTGGGCCAAGCATGGAAGGTGAAGGAGTGGGGAAGGAGGGAGCGGACAGGTCATGGAGGGCCTAGGGTGAGTTTCAAGTGTCTCTTGGGGTGATGGGGAGTCACTGAAGAGGGGTGGGATTTTCTAGGTCGGAGGGTTCCGGACACCTCCCAGGCTAAGCTCTGCCCTGCTGATTAGTTTGGGAAGCTCCAGACAAGCTTCCTCGCAGAAGGTAGGGCTGGTTCCCTCTGCCTCATCCACACTGCCAGCCACCCTCTATGGAGACCCTCGGTGGTGCATCTCAGGGAGCTGGTGTCTGTAAGAGAAAAGAGCAAGGACTTAGGAATCAGGCGAAACCTGATTTCATTCCTTACACCTGTTAGCGGTCTGCAAAGTAGTGTTTATCACCTTTCTCATAGGGCTATTGACAGGTTGATGAGACGATGCATAGGACAGCTCTTACATGTTCCTCACACCCAGCGGACACTTAAAAATGACAGCTACTACGATTTCAGATTTTGAGGAAGGAAAGCTGGAGGCGGCGGAGGCAGCCCGCGCTGCTCTGTTACGGGAGGTGAGCAGGGTGTGGGTTAGCACCAAACTCCTCTGAGCGGTGGTGGTTCCAGGCCCTGGATTTGCCTGTAAGGTAGGGATTTGGAGGCCAGCATGGCCACGCCTCCCACATGCCTAGTACACAGAGGTGGGCTAGAGGAACACGACGATGCCCCGAAGCTACCAGTGCGCATGCGGGAGCCTGCCACGGGGAGAGAGCAGAGGCTGGTCCACTGGGCCCACCCATGTTCTCCCTTGGGAGTAGACAGGGAGACTTAGCAGAGATCCACAGTCATGCAGATCTGCCAGGTTCCAGCCCTGTCCAGAAGCTCGGCCTGACCTCTCAGCTCTAACCCCATCCCTCAGTAGAAAACCTGACACCCAAGATAGCAGGAGAGTCACAGGGAGGGAGGCGGTGGGGCAGAAGGACCTCAACCTGCTGTGCGATGCTAGGATGGGCACTGGCCTCCTCTGGGACTCCCTGCCTGGACCGCAGCACCATGGCGGCATGAGCCCAGAGGGGCACAGCTAGCTGGGCAGAGCATACCCGGGGCCTCCCCTTAGTCAAGTCCTCTTTCCTTTCCACTCTGGCAGCTCTTCTGAGAAAAAGGCCAAGGTGCCATAGTTCAAAGGGGACTGGGGACATGGGTCCGGTGAAGGGCTGGGCTGACACAAAGGCTGTCGAACTCACAGTAGCTCACAGGGAAGATAGCTGATGTGCTCCTGCTGCCTGTAGAACCCGCAAGTTTCACTTCTGCTTTCACAAGCCCTTCTTGCAGAAACAAGAGGCCCCAGAAAGGGAGCAGGGGGGAAAATACACAGTCGGGCTTCGCCTGGCTTGCCCCAGAGGGGGAGGGATGGCAGCCCAGGTGTTGGCCAGGCTGGGCAAGCAGGCCAGAGACCCAGGAACGTGCGTGGCGAGGCCCACAGACTGTTCCGGGCAGGGTGCCCACCCCATGACCCTCTAAGTCTGTGTTAGCGAGAGGTGGCACTTTGAGAGTCTCACCTCCCCCTGCACGGCACTGGTTACTGAGTAACCAAGTCAGATAGAGAGGTGGACTAGCTATCTCTTAACTATTAGCTGACAGTCCAACTTATTCTTCCAAATGAGCACGCTAATAGCTTTATGGACCTCATTAAGACTCTGCACTAGAAACGCTTCTCAGGTTAGGGGCAAAGAACAACGACTGCCAAAGCAGCAACAGATGACAAACAGAACCCCCAAAGGACCTACTACCACCACCATCACAACAACAGAAAACAAGAAGTAGCCCAGCAGAAGAATGCTGACCTCAGGAGACAGTGGGAAGAGGTGCCTTCTCTCCAGTGTCTGCCCAGTCAGCCCCCGGTCCCTGCACCCCGCTCCCTGCTTTGCAACCACATTGCTGACGGTGCTGATGGCTCCTATCCCCATGGCAGGCCGACAGGGAATTAAACTCCCTCACTGACCAATCCCTACCACTTCCTGCCTCAGCCCAGTCCTTAAGCCAAGTCTGGGGCAGCTGGTAGATGTCTGGGGTAGCTAGTAGATGCCTGGGGCAGCTAGTAGATGTCTGGGGCAGCTAGTAGATGTCTGGGGCTACTCAGGTGGGGGCAGACTGGACTGGCTGTAGCTGCAGGTGACCTTGACACTTGCCCGGAGGAAAGTACCACTTGGTGGCCTGTCCTTGGACGTGCCTGTCCTGGGACTCAGCAGATCTGAAAAGGAGAGAGGGCTGGGGACGGTAAGAACCAGGCTGCTGGTGACAGTGCCATCACCCCGCCCCCTGCCAAGCCCTCCGCTGCCCCTGGGACACCCTGGTAGGGAAAGGTCAGCCTGGAACAGACAGCACAGGGCAGAGCCCTGAGCCAGGCCTTCCACTGACAAGATGGGACGGGGACAGGCCAGGTCTGGGAGGGCCTCTGAGAACAGAGGAACAGAGCCCTCTCGGGGCTGAGACCCAGCCCAAGGACTCCTCCACCTGATGCCCCTCCTCCAGATGGAACCTGGGCATTTGCTCAGAGACATCAGGTTGACACAGGGCTCGGTCCCAAGATCCTTCCCAGAGAAGGGGAGCCATTGGCCAGTAGCACAAGGAGCCCGGGACTTTCTAGAAGGAATTAGTAGATAAGATAATGGTCTTTTTTAGGAGAGAGGAAAATATAGGCTAGATTGCTTTGCCTTGAGAAGGAATCTCGGCAGGGGAAGCCTGGGTGCTCAGACAGAATAAAAAGACGTGGCTTTTAGCTACAGCATGTGGTTTCGTTTAGGTACCTGGAAAAACTCTGGAGGAGTGTGAGAGCTGGTAGGGTTTGGAAGAAGTGGTCAGCAGGTAGTTGGTGGTCTCTCTTCTGAAGAGCCGCTACACAAAGAGCACAGGCGGGAATGCGTTGGTGGTGGCGGGGCCCTCCTCCCCAGGGAGCTAAGATGAGGACTCTCCTCTCGGGATTCCCTGGAGGCTTAGCCCGTGGCCCACCCTCACCTACTCCTTCTCCCCAGCATGAAGGACCCAGGGGAGGAGGCACGAGCCAGACGGCAAAATGAGAGCAGTGATGCCGCCCACCCCGCGCCCACCCCGCACACCAGTTTGGGGGCAATCAGATGGGGGCGTTGTGGGCTGCAGGGACTCCGACCCTGGTGTCTGCCCCCAGTTCTGGCGTTGCTTCGGGACCGCTCAGCTCGGACCTCAGCACTCAGGTGGCACAGCTTGACAGGAAGAAGTAAGGTCTTGGCCATCCATACAGACCATCCCCAAAGCCCGGCTGCCTTCTAGACCAGTGCATGTGCGTGGCCTCTGAGGCCGACCGCCCCACCCAAAGCCAGGGAGGTGCGCATCAGTCTGCTGTGTAAGGAGGGAAAGAGGAAACAGCGGAGAGGAAGAGGAAGCAGAAGGCGGCTGGGGGAGAAGACAGCAGTCATGTGCGGGTGGGGGAGGGAGCCACGCAGGTTCACATGCTCTTTGGGGGTCAGCCTGAAGAGCCCGAGGAAGGGAAGGGGGTGGGGACAGGGACGGTGGGCTCAGCCCTCCATATCCTCCACCAGGCTCTCTCCTTCCTTCTCGGAGCTGCCTCTCGCCATCACCAATCTTTTTTTTTTTTTTTTTTTTGCGGTACGCGGACATCTCACTGTTGTGGCCACTCCGCACACGCAGGCTCAGCGGCCATGGCTCACGGGCCCAACCGCTCCGCGGCATGTGGGATCTTCCCGGACCAGGGCACGAACCTGTGTCCCCCGCATCGGCAGGCGGGCCCTCAACCACTGCACCACCAGGGAAGCCCACACACCACTCTTTTTAAGGAGCCCTTTCTGATGCTCTTACCGGGCATCTCTGGGCAGTTACCAGGAAGAGAAGGAAGACAAGAGAAAGCTACTTTGCAGCATCTGGGTCCCTGGTCTGAGGCCATGGCAGAATAGGGAAAAGGACGTTAAACCAAAAGACGCTGCGTCTTAACTTCTGGGTCTGTTACTGTGACCTTGGGCGAGCTGTCTCACCTCTCAGCCTCAGCTTGAGCTTCTTGTAAATGGGATAGTAAACTCCTGTCACATGAGGGTGCCCTAAAGACTAACTGAGATAACATTTCGCCTCTCAGCCTCACTTTGATCTTCCTTTGACTAAGGTAGTGAAGTCCTGTCACATGAGATGTCCATAAGGGTTGATGAAATGAGATGCGATGCATCCGGCAGCAGGACCTCAGCAAACTCCGGCGGGCAGAGCCACTGGTCCCCGCTGCAGCCTCCAGCCCACCTCGGCCCTGGCGGGCTTGGGGGAGGGCAGCGAGCTGGGAGCTCACGGCCCCTGCTTTCCTGCCTGCCCAGTGCCCCACCCATTCCTGCTCATCCAGCAGGAATGCCACCTGGCCCTCCTCCACAGGCTCCTCTCGTCGAGCCCTGAACTGCTCCCTCCCCACAGGCCCCAGGAAGCGGGCCCAGCCCCAGAATCAGCAGCCATACTCATCTCTCTGGCAAGATGCCCACGTTGCCATCTGTCCCCAGACATGCCCACGCGGACGCTGGCACAGAAGGCGGGGCACCGGCCAGGCCCAGGGCTGGGGAGGACTCAGAGGGGCTGTGGCTCCTGCGAGGACACTGCCTGACCCCGGGGGCTCTGACGGGAGAAGGAGGGGCAGTGCCATCCTCCTGGGCAGAAACTCCTCAGTCTCTGCCTTCTGCTTGCACACCTCGTGCCGCCTGCCTCAGCCTCCTGTCCGCGGACCGCGCCTTCAAGCCCCAGGCTCCCACCAGCTGCGGCTGCACGTGACCAGTGCTGACGACACAGGCTACGTCCTCACTGCCGTGCCTTCGCCGGCTCCACGGCTCCACTCAGAATACCTCCAGGTCCACCAAGGCAAATGCTACCTGTTCCTCCTAATGAAGATGAAACCCTCCCGCCACAGAAACTCACAAGCACCGTGCAATTACCAAGTACTAACTGCACACCAGGCACTGGGCTAAGTGCTTTAAATATCTTCTCACTTAATTTCACTAAAACCCTGGGATAGAGGTATATTGCTATTTCCATTTGAAGACAAGGACCTGGAGCCTTAGAGATTTAGTGATTTGTCTCAAGTCCAAAGGCTATGTTTTCTTTTCCCCTCCCACACTCTAATCGGGAGGAAAGACCGTGGGCTTGGGAGTCTAACTAACCTGGATTCAAGTTCACCTCAGTTACTTACTAGCTATGCGGCGCTTGACCAGGTACATAACTGCTCTGTGCCCCATTATACCCATATAATGGGGAATTAGGTGGGGAAACAAATAAAGGCCTTGCAGTGAACCACAAACACAATGCCTGGCACAGAGCAGTAGGAAATGCGAGTAGAAAAATAGTCAGTAATTAATGTTTAGTCAGTGCTTAATATGAGCCTGGCACTGATCTAAGTATTTTACCTGCTGCATCTCGAGACAATCTTTAATCCTCACAACGACCTGACGAGGTAGGTGTTACAAGTATCCTCACGGTACAAACAAGGAATCCAAAGCTCAGGGCCAGCCCACCCTCTGGTGTCCTGCTCCAGGACCGTCTGCTTTCTTCACTTCTGCTTAAAAGCCCTCCTTGGGTACAGGTGGAAGCAGCAAATGTGATAATGAGAGAACACGCCCTCTCTCCAGCTGGAGCCTTAATTCCGAGAAAGTAGGACCGTGTCTTAATCATCTTCGTAGGCCTCACAGTGTAACACGATAGCGTGCCTACGGTAGGAACTACACTGACGTTCGGTGTCTGTTAGGAGTCCAAACCTCCATGCATCAGGAAGGAAGTAAAGGAACACTTATCGTGCGCCCTCCATCAGCCACGGGAGGTCAAGGATGTTCACGGATCACTTTTGCCTTCAAGAACCCACCTGACCTTCACCCACGAGGGAACTGAGTCCCAGAGAAGTTAACTACACAAGGCACACAGTGGTGAGAGGATTTCAATCCGGATCTGTCTTAAACCTGGGAGATGTGGGAGAACACAGTGGTTGGAGTCACACTTTAACAAGTGTGTAAGTGACGTGTGTGCCTGTGGAGAGTTGTGCCTTCCTGAGCTCTTCTAAAATGCTGGAGTGGGACAGGCTGTTTACAGTGATCCACTCTCCCTGCCCCTCATTTTCTCTGAAATATAAGTTACTTTGGTTAAAGGGTATAATTAATGTATACGAATAAGACTCTACCAGGAACAATAGTGGCAGAGAGATACAACTTTGAACATATATGGTAATGAGATCTATTTTTGTTTATTATGGGAAAAAAAGAGTAGTAGAATATTTCACTTACATAAGTGTCTCAGAAGTTGTTTGCTGTGTGAGAAAGTTCTAAAGGTTTCTCAATGCCCTCTTGGTCTATGATCTGTTTCTATGCATCAGCACCCTGGTGGTGCTTTGCCTGGTGATAACAGTAGAATGTTACCAGTCATGATTTCAGCTATGATTTTAAATGTTACCTGGCTGCAACCTTACTTCTTTAATTTGAATCTAGCATCTTCTAGGTCAGTGGTTTTCAACTGGGGATGTACATCAGACTTTCCTATGGAGTTTTATTAAAACATAGATGTTTAGGACTTACTCCACACTTACTAAATCTCTTCAGTCAACATTCTTGGTATCTCCTTGTATATTATGTAAATTATGTATTGGGGTTTTTATATATCTCAAGATTTTTTCCTCTATAAAAATTATGCTCATCATTTTTATGAATCAGATATAATGTTCACTGTCTTCTTTGAAATTAGCCTTAGTGTGTTTTTAGACATTGTCTAATTTTTTTTTTTGGATTGGCTTTATTTTGTTTTACATACCTCAGGAATAATCAGACTTCCTTGTTAGCTGCATTTTTCTTGTCATGAATTCTCATCATATCATTCACTTTTGAAAATTATCATTAATAAGTTAATCCATACCTCTTTAGGTCTCTGTCCCTTACAGATAGTTTTTGTTCTACTCTGATGCTCCCTAAAGGTTGTGCAGTCAGCTATAGGCCAAAGGTTTTACCTTCAGCAAACAAGAACTGTCTCAGAAAAGCACAGGACCAGGTACATACTCGTGGGTACGGACTCCTGATGACATCACTCAGATATCTTTAAGAACATACCAGTGGACTGAGTCAGGATTTCCAAAACTCTTCAGCAAAGAAGCTGACCAGATTATGTGGTTGTGAACCCAAGATTCAGCAGAACAAGAATTAATCACTTAGGACTGAAAGAACTGATAAGGAATGACTGTCACGTTTGGAATATTACTGATGTTGTTATAGTGTTCAATCTTCTGAATATATAAGAAAGCCCTTTCTCTTTCTTCTTAAGTTGTCTGTAACCCATAACAATTTAGGAGACCCTGTTTTTGTAAACTGAAACATTTGTAAATACCTTATTCTCCCTGCCTGACTCCTCGGAATTCAGAAACCGTTTTTGAGTCTTCTTGCTTTTTATAAAATATGGTTATTTGCAAAAGTTCAATAGGAATTTTTTTCTTTTTTTTTAACCAGAACATATTAGAAAACTTGGTTTTACAACCAAGGCCTTGCCTGGAATGTCGTACTTGACAATGATGCTCATTTAATCAGCTATTGCTGCCACTTTTAAGGAATTAAGGTTGACAGCCAATACAAAACCCGCCTAATAAAACCGGCTTACTGTGTTCCCTTACACACAAATCAGGAAGGTCACTCCCTGGCAGGTCCAGGAAACTTAGGATATTTGGGGACCTCAAGAAGAGAGGAGTTTGCCTAAATTTATAGGCACAGCAGGTAAAGCCTAGTGGAGACAGCTTCTTGGCTCGGCTTCCTAATCTCAGAACAGTAAATAATAGAAGGATTTTAAAAGTCCAATCCAAGATCCCTTATGAAAACTTGCAGCAAAGTGAACGTAACAAGGCCTATACAGTAAATTATGTATATAGATGATCAGATCAAATCTAAGGAGACCAACCCTATTTCGTGATCAAGAATAATCTTTCTTTGAGACTATTTTTGATCCCAGCAGGGCAGACTGTAGGGGAAAAAATGTGTTTCTCTGGAGAACTGTGCGTTGCCCAGAGGACACCCCTCCAAGTTATCTGATTCTTGTCTTTCACTGAGCTTGAATTCCATGAAGTGGTAAGTAACTGGTAAGTCATATAAAATATGTCCATGAACTTACAGAGTTTCAATAGTCTTCCCTCCCAATCAGTTTTGCCTCAATATGCCTAACTTACAAATGGGGACGTTCTTTGTATTCTCTCTTTTCAAAACTGTGGTAAAATATATGTAACATAAAATTTAACGTTTAACCATTGTAAAGTACGCAGTTCAGTGGCATCAAGTACCTTCGTATTGGTGTGCCGCCATCATTACCATCCACCTCCAGAACCTTTTCATCTTCTCAAGCTGCACCTCTGTACCCATTAAACAATAACCCCCCATTCTCCCCTCCCTGGGTTTTTCTTTTGTGCCAATTATAACATCTTCTGGCACCCTCATTATGAGTGAAATAAAATCTTTTTAACACATGTTCATTTTTATATCCTTACGAGAGTCATGATCTTATCTTTTTCTCTGAAAAATATCTTTTAAGAGTCCTAAACTCAAAAAGGACCAAATAAATAATCTAATGAGTGGGGAAGGTTGGGAGTGTGAGGACTGTCCCCAGTGAGGGCTGTCACCAACTGACCATCCTGATTTGCCCGGGACTGAGGGGACTGGGGATGCAGGATTTTTTGTTTTAAAACGGGAACAAGCTGGTCATATTAAGAGCTTGCACCCCATCTAAAAGGGGCTCCTACCCCTAATGATATAATTGGGGAATTTAGGCCTGAGACTGTTACATCAGAGAAGCGAGGAATCTGGCTATCTACGTTGTTTTATAATTTGTAAACGATGGCAACTAACACAATATTAAACAAAACAAAAACACTGTGCAGACCAAGCAAACTGCTCCAGTGTGGCCTCTGATGAAGAATGGGCTGAAAGCCCTCCACCCCACCACACCCCCCCTGATCCGCGGCCTCCTCAGGACTCCTTGGTCGGGAGGAAAACTCCTGCGGAAGCCGCCGGCCCGCCGCTGGGGTGACTACCCTGCTGCGGCGCAGCTGCTGCTCTGATCTGAGACGCATGCCCTCCCGGGAGCGTGTCTCTCAGGGCCCAGAACCCCTCAAGGCAAGTCCCAGGACCACTGGGTTCTGGCCTTCGTGTTATCCAAGGGCCAAAAGAGACCAAAAGGACCACTCGACAACTCCAATGGCCACTTTTTCAGCAACTCCGCCACGCCCTGACCTCGGTTCCCTAGCCTGCAAGCCCGGCTCCCCCGGGTGCTCAGCGATAAAGGAGGCGCTCTGAAGGTCTCCCCGGGGTCGGGTGGGGGTGTGTGCGTGTCTGGAAGTGCGGACGCAAACGGGCATCGGTGGAAACTCTCCTGGGCAGCCTCCCAGGGAGGGGTCCTGCGGAGGCGGAGCGAGCTAGGGCGTGCGTGCCACCCACCTCCCCGCCGACCGGCCAGATCCTGTCAGAACCCGCCGCCGCGCCGCCCCCCACCCCCCACCAGCACGCTGGGACTCCCGGCCGCCCGAGTTGGATCCGCCAAACCCGAGGGAGAGGGAGGCCGTCCTGGCCCGGCGCCCCCCACCCCGCAGGCCCTCTCACCAGCTGTCCCTGGAGAAGGCGCGGAGGAACCAGACGCCCGGCGCCAAGGAAGACCGCATCTTGCCCGGCGATACCCGAAGCGAATCCGAAGCAGAGGAGGATGCAGAGCTGGGCACGCGCCCCGAGCTGGCAGTCCCCAGAGTTTAAATGCCCCGCCGGCCGGCCCGCCCCGACGCCGCAAACCGTGGCCTTCAGCCCCCGCCCCCTTGCGCCTGACCGCCCTCGGGCCCGGCCAAGCGCAAAGCGCACGCCCACTGCCCATCCTCCGGCCGGCCTCGGGCACGGACTTTTCTCGTGCTCTGCCTCCGGGCTAGGGACCCGCGGCCCTCCGAGCCTCTGGGGCCTCTCCTTCGGCCTGCGCTTGTCGGCTCACTTCCCTCCGGGGAACTGAAAGCTGCGATCCCAGATTCAGTCAGCTCTGCGTGACCGACCGTCTACCCTCAGCTGCTCCTGCAGTGCCTTCCTATCCTGATTAGCTGTGGCGCAGACACAGATCGGGAAACTGAGGCAGGCTGGAGGGCCAGCGTCCCAGAGGACGCTGATTTGAGGTCAGCGCCCCCTGGGAGCGTAGGTGTCCCAACAGGGACTTTCTGTCCCACTCAGATTCCAGATTACGCAGTGAGCCAGACAAGACCCTACCGCACCTCGTCCACGGACAGACTGATACCCCCCGCCCCGCCTCTACTCCCCACGGTGACTGTGCAGCGGCCACTCCTGCTCTCCCTTCTGAAGGCCCGCAGCCATGCAACAGTGAAGGGCCCCTCTGAGGCAGAGTTCCGTGCTCTTAAAAGTGCTCTGCAGACCTCTGGCCTGAAGATTTCCAGGGTATGTTTCCACCTATAAAAAGCAGTGATTGTGAGATCTTTGTCTATGAACCCAAGGGTGAACTAACTATAGAGGGAAGCATTGGCCTGGAGAATAAAATGGTTAATAGAACGTAAACTAGGAACTTGTCTGGGCAAATAGATTTCAGCCCTAAGCCCACCCTGCCCCTCACTCCTAGGAGTGCCCAGACCCAAAGTGCAAGGTCAGAGAAGGGCAGTAACGGCTACACCAAACAGGTTCAGACCCAGGAGAGTGCGCTTGGCCGCTACCAGCCCCGGAATCAGGCAAAAAGAGGTAAACAGAGTTGTAAAACCCTCCGGTAACGCCAGGCAGTCAGGGGCAGGGGTCTCGTGGCAGAAATGAAGACAGCAACAAACAGAAGAGGGCAGGAGGTAGACGACTACAAAGGAAAGGGGACAGGGGATAGAAGGAAGAAGCTGTGCTGGGTTATGGAGCTGAAACACTGAGGAAGAGCACAGCTACCAGCAGCTAACTCAGCCCTTAATTATACCACACAGGGTGCCCAGACGTACATTCATTTCGTTCTTACAGGTCAGGGAGGTGGGCATTATCCATCTGAGAAGACTGACTACCCATGCTGGTTGGCCTGGGACAATCCCAGCAGACACCCGCAGTCCCAGAACGTATGATGGACAGCTCTGGGGTCAGTAACACCCAAAAGACATTAGGCCTGAAAGAAGGCAGATTAAGGGTGGAAAATAAAATGGGATAATGAGCTGATATCACCAGGAAGAGAGCTGCCTGTGTCCAAAGGACTAGAGGGAAGGAGAAAGTTGAATACAGAGGAGCCAGGGAAGCAGCTGAGGTCACTTGAAGCTACACGGGAGGAGTACGTGGATATCAGCAAGGGCTCCAGGGGTGCTATCCAGACTTCAGCAGTGGGGAATGTCTGTCTTTCCATTCCAGACAGAGAGAAGCCAACGCATAAGACGCATGAGCGCTCATTTTACATGCCCCTCTGGAGAAGGTGTGTTTGTGCCCCTCAGGGGACCATGCTTGTCTGTGGCTGGAACCCTCAGAGAGGCATAAAGAATACGCCCTCGTGGTGGTATGGCTCTTACTCATGCTGTGCCAGTGAGTGGTTGGGAGCAGGGCCAGTCCTGAGACAGTCTTTGCCTTGTCCTAGTGGCTTCCTGTGAATTCAGGGGCCAGGATGGCAGCAGGGACAGTCCTACCAATGTTCCTCACTTGCTCCTGTGTGTGACCTGACAGTATCCTCGCTTCCTGCTGCTTGGGGGAGTGACAAAGAAGGATACTTCTTTCACTCAGCTACACAAGCTCTCTGCCCTCGACTCACCTTCCTGTTATCTGGCCCCCTTCACATGCTACCTTCTCGTACCTGGCAGGGTGTGGACAGTAGTATCTGAAGGCAATAAGGAGGGAAGGGATGAGCGACTGAATCACACACTAAAGAAAGAGAGCCTTAGTTCTTATTGTGGGTAGCCCTATAATTGGTCAAAAATGCTTACTATGCCTTAGTATCAGACACCTGAAAACAGGAGCCGGCAGATAATGACCTTTTTGCATCAAATACCAGTTCCTATTGCTAGCAGGTTTCATTGACCATCCATGGGACTTTTTTCGGTAGTCAGTTATCCGTTTAGGTCCTTCTAGATATAGCAACGAGTGTCCTCCCTGGTTTTTTCAAAGGGACCCAGGGACCTGAATTCTTGAGAAAGTCTGTGAGAACAAGCGCCACGAGGACAAGCCATTAGGCAGCGGAACCCTCGCGTTTCCTGCACACACACGATCATCATTCTTTGAACACATCTCCGTTCTCCCACTTCTGTCTCACTGAACAGAGAATAGCACGATTTTTTCTGTGATAGAGTCAGAACCCAGACCCTTGATTAGTGGGGTAGGAGTTGAGATATTAGGAGAAATTGGGATTACTCAACCTTTTAAAGGTTCAATTTCATATTAGGCCTGTTGGTTGAGATGCCAAGTGTAGTGAAAAGAACACGGGTTTTGAGGCAGAGCCAGCTCTGGCTCTCCTACTTCTCCAAACCTCAGTTCTCTCATCTGTAAAATGTGGATAATAACATTGATCTTGCAAGGTGGCTGTAAGAATTTAAAATTATGCATATAAAAAGTGTCTGGCCATATTAAATAGGTTTGGTAAGTGGAGCAATTGTTATATGTGCATGAGCAAACATACAGCTTGAGGATTAGATATTGACTACAACTGATGGAAACAGATGGCCCTTAAAAATGAGAACAAAATATAGGCGCCGAAGGATCAGAGTCCTTAAAAAGTATCAATGGGTGTAACAGAATAGATCTGACCTGCAAAGTCTTTAATATCCTGTGTGTGTGTGTGTGTGTGTGTGTGTGTGTGTGTGTGTGTGTGTATGTGTGTGAATGTATATGTATGTGGGTGTCTGTGTGTGTGTATATAACTTCACTCACTGAGTTATTGTAAACATTATGATAATACATGTGGAATAATTTGGGCTTGACAAGGATGGATGTATGGGTTAAGTAAAGTGTCATAAAAATGAAGGAAGCTATTATTATCTCAAATATATCAGATGCTGAACTCTTGCTAAGAAGAATTGCTTTTAAACTTCTTCCAGCCAACACAATCAAAAGATAAATAAGCAAGGTGCCCATGTATCCAAAAAGATTTTGTTTCTCAATAAAAGACAATTTTTCGGAAGGGCTTGGCAAAGAAAGCCCCAGCATTGATACGACTGGTCAAAAGGAGGGGCTTCAGTCTATGCAAGACTGGACTGATGGCTCATAATGGCCTGAAGAATGGGCTTTGGGGACCACTATCAGCCAAACAAGGGGACAGTCCTGCTCTCAAACAGTCAACCGGGGTGGCAGCAGGTATATATACGGACAACCTGAAAGGAGGCAGTCCTTGGGAAGGGAGGAGCAGATTGGGCAAGTGGTTAAACTATTATGGTCTCCCAAAGTTGCTTTGTTCAGGGGGAGAAATAAAAAGGAATATAAGGTAACGATAAAAGGCAGACTCAGGTAGTCTGTTCACACAAGCTGAGGACAAGTTTTGGTTGCTCTAGTATCTGAAAGTAACAATTCATTAATATATTCATTTAATCAACACTGTCGGAGTGCCAACTATGTGCCAGGCAGGATGAGACAGGCACAGCCCCTAATCTCAAAGGAGTCACAGTTGAATGGGACAGACATGTATAGGGATGTAATTCCACCTCAAAGAGCCCTAGAGGAACAGGTTGACTCAGACAAGAAGCAGGTTAAAGAGGTATGTTCATCCTCCTAAGGAGGCCCTGAGAAAGGATCAGATGACCCTGGAAGAGGCTTGAGATGCTCCACAGTAGGTAATATGAGAAGCAGATGTGAAGCACAGCTGGGCGCGTGCCAAGTAGAGAAGAAGAGAAAGGTAGGACCAACAGAGCGCATGGACACAGGCATGTGCAAAACAGCAGAGCATGAAAAAGCGTGGTCTATTTAAGAGATGGTGCATAAAAAATTCTGTGTAGCTGGAGAGCACACATGCGCAGTGAGGAGTTGCTGAAGATATGACCGTTTTTACTTGTGGTGAAATAGCAAACAGCCTTCAAAGCCAATGTTAAGGGGTTGGGATTTTGTCCTTCGGACAGTTGGGAGTTATGAAAAGGAGGTTTTCAAGAAGGGTTGAGACACAATCAGATTTATGTTCTTAGAGGAAAAATGGCCATTTAAAAGCCCTTGCCGACCTCTGATTCTGGATCAAGATGGAATAGACTCGCTTCTCCCTATTCTTCTTGCTAAGTGCTAAAACCCTGGGCATTGTATGTACAGCAACATAAGAAAATTCTGAGAAAGTGGAGAGAGGAAGGAAGATTAGCTAGGAAACTCGAGATCTGAGGAAAGACACAGTAGTGGTTTGTCTGGGTTGCTTTTTATTTCATTTATCCTGGGCTGGGCTCTGGAGAAGCCAGCACCCAGTCCAGAAACATCAACAGCACAGACAAAAAAGGAAAGGAAAAAACACCAAGAAAAGCTAGCCAGCTAAGTAAAGGATCAAGAAAGGGGCAGCCCCTCCGCCCAAACACTACAGAGAGCACAGCAGCCCGCCCCACTTCTATCAGCAGAGGCAAAGTGGAGGCCTCAACTTCCATTTGCACCTGGCTGGAATGAGGCGTCCTCCCAGCCCCGCCATCAGGACATCAGGGTGGTGTCAGGGAACTCCGAGTTCTGGGAAGCCAGGACTTTCGCCACCTTCCAGTGGTGATGAGCACGCCCCCACCCCACCCCCATGATGTCAGCAGAGATCATATGGGGAGCAGTAAGGAGGGCCCCTCCCCCTCTCACGCAGGGTGGTGTCAGTGGAGGCACAGTAGGGACCCTGATCTCCCACTCTCCAAGCTGTAGCAAGATGCCCTTCTCCACCACCCCACTGGTATCAACTGAGGCCAAGTAGGAAACCTGAATTTCTACCACCCACCTGGAAGAGAGGATTAAAAACATGATCCAACATGCTGTCACTTTCTTTAAAAACTAAACATACATTCACCATACAGCCCACTAGTTGCCTTCCATAAATGAAAATTTCTGTCCATACAAACCTGTATACAAATGTCTGTAGTGGCCTCATCTATAATAGCAAAAACCTAGAAACAACGAAAATGTCCCTCAACAGGTGAATAGTTATGGTACACCCAATACTACTCAGCAAATAAAAGAATTATTACTACACACAATTTGGATGGATCTCAATGGCATTGTGCTGAGTGAAAAAAAATCTGTCTCAAAAGGCCACGTACTGTATGATTCCATTTCCTTGAAATGACAAAATTATAGAGATGGCAAGGAGCTTAATGGTGGCCAGGGGTTAGGGATGTGGGGACAGGGAGGGGTGCGAGTGTCACTTTCGAGGAGTAACATGAGGGAGGTCTTTGCGGTGATGGAATAGTTTTGTACCTTGATCACGGTGGTGTTTATATGAATCAACACATGTGGAAATGGCACACAGAGAGCCATACATACATTCTGTACCAATGCCAACTTTCTGCTTTGGATATTGTGCTATAGCTATAGGAGAAACTGGGTAAAGTTTCCTCCCTGAATTATTTTTGCAACTTCCTGTATATATATCATTGTTTTTAAAAAAGTTTTTTAAAAAGTGGAAAAAAAAAAGGAGCTCTTTGTCAACTTTTTAGTTCTTCCTAGTAGTTCTCAGTTTGCTAATTCTTGAAACAGGGGATGGTACAAATTTACCTTTTAATATAAATCTTTTCTTTTCGGAATATGCTGTGGAGTGGCAAGGTCAGCTATCCATGCTAATTCAAGTTAACATCTAACTTGCCTTCATGAGTACAGGTTTCAGCATTATTCCCTTGATTCCAAGTTATTCCACCTCTGCTTTTATCTAACACCTTCTTCTGTACCACTTTATGGCTAGGAGATAATACTCCTCCCCATTCCAAAGACAAGAAAATTTAAGCTTATAGAAGAAAACAGGCATGTTCTGAATCACATAATGGTGGTGGCGGAAAGATAAGATACCAGCTCTCCCCAGGGCCACTCCATAAGATCAGATTCCTTCTCAGCCCCTGGGGTGACTGTGGACATGCCTCCCTGCCTTTCACTGCTGCTCTCTTGTATCTACAGTTGGGAGCACAGTTTTACTGCACCACTGTAAAGCAAGAGGAATGAAACAGGGAGAACAGGTTGGACAAAGGAAAATTGGAAAGTGGATTTAGAAATGAGAAGCATGTGACTTCAAAGAACTGTGATGCTTTTCACAGACAAGAATGGGAAGGTCTTTTATAGGGAGAAGTTTACTAGTCAGATTAAAGAAGTTCTGGATAAACAAACTAGTGCCGCACTATATAAACTGGAGATGTTCTTGCTACCCTTCGGTGTCCATGGCAGCAAAGGCAGGCCCCAGATCTGGAAAAACTCTCTTATATCTCCTTTGGCCCAACAATACCTTCACCCTATAATTTCTCCACAAAACTCTTTTGCGCTGGTCTCAGATCCCTGGCTTAGTGTGCTGTTGGCATTCCTTGTAAAATATGTGAAGGACAGGCAGGCTGCAAGATACAGGAACTGAGCTCGAGACTGAAATTCCTGGGAGAGAGACCTAAACCTAGTCCTAACCCTAACTTAGATCCAAGTCTTCCCTTCTTCTGAATTCAAGATCATCTAAATGCTCACCGTATGCTTCTAGTAATTTCTATTGACTGAGCCCTATTTCTAAACCTTTCCCCCCCACCCCTACTCATGAATTTGTACAGGTTCTTTCCAGTTTATAATGACAGAGTTTCAGCCAGAGAGAGGGGCATATGCCCAGGCATCTCTAGGGGAAAAAAAAGCAAAACAGAAAATTCATCAGTTTCTTTCAAACTCCTTGTGTGACTTTGTCAAGTCCTTCAAGTCTTATAAAGTCCTCGTCTATTTATTGCACGGTAGCAGGTTTAAGACATACACACACAAGCCTCAAAATTAACAAATACAATCAGGTTGAAAACAGATGAACTATGAATAAACATTCGGTCTGGTTAATTAACAAATATTTAAAAAATCAAATCTGAAATTCCTTATAAAAGCTTCCAGTAAAGCAAACTTAAGAAGACCTGGATCCTAAATTAACACTCTTGCTGCACCTATATGAATAATTAGACCCAATCTAATGAGACCAGCCTTAGGTTGTGATCAAGAATAGCCTTTCTTGGAGACTATTTTGGATCAAAACAAAGGAAGCTGTAGAAAACATTTTATGCTTCGGTGGAAAATTACACATTGGCTAGAGGACTCCCCTCCGGGTTATCTGATTTTAGCCGATAGTTGATCTAATTTACAATTCTGCAAATTTTAAATAACTATAGAAGAAAATCAGTTTTGTCTCCATTTGAACTTTCACAACGTTCCTTTATTCATATAAATATGAGTATTTTTTTTTCTTTTGCCTTTTCTTGGAACCAGTTATAACAGCGGCTTATTTTCCTTAGGGGTTTAAGTCTAACACATGCTCACTTTAATATCAACATGTTCATTTTAATATCTGTATGAAAGTCATGAGTTTACTTTTTTCTGAAAACTGTCTTTTAATGTATATAAACAATTATCATGTAAGGCAGAAAAAATATGTACTGCATACAAGTGGGATACTATGGCTGGGCAGGAGGAAGAATTCCTTCTGATTGAGAGAAATCAGATAGCTTTTCATAGAGCGGGTGGCAGTAATCCTTTGCCTTAAGGGTGAGTAAAATTTTAAGACTGAGAACTGGAAGGACAATTTCAGGCAAACAAAAGGCCTATTAATCCTAAGGGGCTCTCCTGACCCAAATGTTATTAGCCTGCACCCAGCACCCTACAGTCCCAAGAAGAGGCCAGACTCAGTCCTGTGATATTCACACAGGAGCAATACCCAGTTTGGAACCAGTCCCAGGGAATCTCCCTGTATATCTGACCTGGCAAGGCTTACAGTCCCAACGCTAGCTGATGAAGGACTCCTGGCAAGCACAGAAGCACGAGGTATGATGAAACTGGGATAACTGGCTCATCAATTCAAAGCAGGGTGTCTTGAAATGAGCATCACAGCCTATTTCCTCTATGTCAGATAGAACTATACCACAGCCTAGACGAATTCCCTACCCTGTGCCGCCTGGCAGGCCAGGTGTAGGGTTGTATGGATCTAATTGCATCTTACCCCTGGAGTCAAATTAAGTTTCATTAATGGCTATTAATCCAAACATTTCCATTTTGCCAGTGGTGAAGAGGAAGAGGTAGGTATGGAGTTCAGAAAATGTAATACAAAGAAAACACATATTTAGTAGAGCATTAACTAAGTCTCCAGCTATCACTGTTTATCTGTGCCTGATGACATTCCTTCATGAATGGATTTTCCAGCGTAAGCCACTGTGTGTAAGTCTATACCTACTGTAGACTGACTGACTACAGACACTACAGTATAAGCCACTTACACTATATTAGTCTCCTAGACTAATAACAAACACCTCCACAGTTTTCAGAAACCCATGCCTAGCCGAACTTCCGATTGTGTTGGCTCAAGCTCCAATCCCGTTCTACTTCAAACTCTCTTTTCCCTTGATCCTCCATTGTTAATTTCAGTCTCAGCCTGTTTTTTTTTTTTTTTTTTTTTTTCAGTTCGTGGGCTTCTCACTGTTGTGGCCTCTCCCATTGCGCAGCACAGGCTCCAGACGCGCAGGCTCAGGGGCCATGGCTCACGGGCCCAGCTGCTCCGCGGCACGTGGGATTCTCCCGGACCGGGGCGCGAACCTGTGTGCCCTACATCGGCAGGCGGACTCTCAACCACTGCGCCACCAAGGAAGCCCCCAGCCTGTTTCTTGCTTTATGTCTATGTGGTTCCCCCTCCCACTCCCAGCTCTGTTTCCAGGTTTTTGGTTTTTGTTGTTGTTTGTTTTTGTTGTTTGTTTTTTACAGAGCAGGGGTCACAGGGAGAAAGGCCCTCATCTACCATCCCTGAGCCAAGTCACTTGTAAGGGAAGAACAAGGAGTTACCTTATGTGGAAAAAGGCTCCTGAGGCTGAACCCTAAAAGACCGAGCTGTATGACAGTCAGTCAGGTTTCATGCGTAGGATATAATGTCCCAATAGTGACAGGAAAAGATGTATTGCTCAGCTCTGTAGCAATTGCTTTGAACTCCTTAGAGAAAACACAGAGTCCCCCTGGGAAAACAGGGTAAGACATGTTCCTCCTGTAGCTGAACCTGTCAGGTGAGGGTACCTACAGTTTTAAGCCAGGAAGGACTTGAAGATAGGCATCATTTCACCCTCTGGATGAGCAATAAAGGAGACGTGCTAATCTACAATTTAAACAACACACCCATGCATTTGGCAACTAGGCAAAGTCTCTTTCCTTGATTCTCCACCTTAAAAAAAAAAAAATCTGGCTTTAGTGGTAAGACGGCTCAGAGTAGGATGGAACAATGAACAAAATCAAATACCCAAATGCAAATCAAATGTAAATGTCATCATGACCTAGGGACTTAGAAAACCTTTTCTCTTAGGCATTAATACGAAAGGGCAAATGAAATGTTTGAACTATCTCATCGAATTCTCACAACAACTCTATGAAGTAGGTACTATTATTATTCCCATTTTGCAGATGATGAAACTGAGGCACAAACTAACACAGCATTGTAAAGCAATTATACTCCAGTAAAGATGTTAAAAAAAAAAAAGAAAAAGAAACTGAGACACAGAGAATTCAAGTAACTTGCTTAAGCTCACACAGCTGATTTGTGGTACAATCAGAATTTAACCTGTGACTGTGACCTTAACCACTGCACAAACTATCCCACAGCAGTAGGGCCTTTGAAGACAGAGCAAGAAAGAGCTTTGACAGCAAAAAACAATGTTTTAATCTCTAGAAGATTCTATTCAGAGGGAAGATAGAAATCTAAATGACTTTTCCCATCCCTAACTTAAACCACATAAATATTCACCCCAAGATTTCAAAGCTTCTTTTACTAAATTACCATTTTGGTTTTTTGTAATTTCTACCCTGTTTTCCATGGTCCTTCATCCCTGAACTTCTCAAATTTTATATGCCTGGTATTCACCAGATAATAAAACCAGGAGACTAGGTGCCCAGTCTTTCTTATAGAAAGACCACAGAATGCTGCAGCCTCTAGGTTCTAATCACCACCTGATAATAACTATCATGTCAGAAGTCCCACAGCTAAGGGATATTACTTTCCTACCTAAACCTCCTATTATTGGGAGAGGGGGAAGGGAAGGAGAAAGGAAGGGAAGGACATTCATAATGCTAACAAGTTTATTTCAGGCCCAAGGTGTTTTTTTTTTTTTAAGTAAATTGCTTAAAAAAAAAATTCAAACATACACAAAAGCAGAGTGAATAGCATAATGAAACCCCAATATACCTGTCACTGAGATTCACTATTATTAAACTTTCGCTACACTTACTTCATCTACCTCTCTTGTCTCATTTTGTTGAATTATTTTAAAGTAAATCTCAAACATAATTTTATTTCATCCCTGTGTACTTCAGTATCCATCCCTGTATAGATATTTTCTTATATAACTATAATGCCATTGTTATACCTAACACAATGAACAGCTCAGACTCTGTTCAAAATTGCTTCAAACACACATTTTTCGGACTGTTTTTTTAATTTTTCATATCAGGATCCAAACAAGGTCCATACATTATATTTGAGGTTTGTAATCTCTTTAAATCTGTCTAAATCTAGAGCCACCTCCCCATTTTTAAAATTCAAGCCATTAACTTGTTGAAGGAAGTTTTGTTTTCCTACAGAATGACCTATCCTCTGGATTTCTGCTTTCTCATGGTATAATTTGTTTCCCTCTCTCTCCTTCCTATAAATGGAATCCTCATGGCTTTTCTCTTTACGTATTGTTTTCATCTAAACTAGAAAACACAGAAAATGATTTGAGGGGCTATTTTCTCAATTCTCCCAAGGATGGTACACAGCTAGTGCCGTTCTAAGTGTGTAACTGAATTGAACTTGGGTCTTACTTGCCCGCCGTGCAGCAGAGCCAACTTACTAACACTGCGTTGTGATGAAGGAAATTCCAGCGTTTATTTGTAGGGTGCAAAGCAAGGAGTATGGCGTGGCTCGTGCTCAAAAGACCTGAATTCCCTGATGGCTTTCAGGGAAGGGTTTTCAAGGCAACATCAGGGGTGGAGGTTGCAGGGTGTGTGATCAGCTCATGGGCTTTCTTCTGATTGGTGTGTAAGGTAAAAGGGTGATGTTTCAGGAATCTTTATCATCAACCTTCTGGTTCCAACCAGTCTGGGGTCTACGTGCTCGTGTTCAGCATTTAGTCCCCATGGGTGGGAGGGCGGTCTTAGCTCCCGCAGAACAACTCAAAAACATGTGTCAGGTTGTAACGTGTATCCACAATGAGGAACTCGGACTCCGTTTTGTTGCTGAACTATTGTTTCTTGACTGCTTTTCCTTTGTTCCTGCCTTCCCTCACTTCCCTAATTAGCAACTTCTTGAGTCTGCTCATTGGAACTCAGGGAAGCCTTAGGAGACTAAAGCCTTTTTCCGCAAACGAGAAATGGGGGACACAGAGGGACTTTTGTACCTGGCAGGACCCCACAGGGTGCTGCTTACTTTCAATCCCCTCTTTTCTTTGATACTCCTCAAGTGTGAGGGGACCAGGGGCAGGACCAGAAAGGAAATCAAGTTTTAGATAAAGAGGTTAATCACAAACTCGGCAGGGGAACTCGGTTTTAGGGGCACTTGGTTTCAAGTGAACCGGAGAGAAGTTAATTTATTATATACAGTGGATTCCGTATAATGATTTCCGTAGGTGTTTTGAGGCAGGGGGAGGAACCTAAGACAAGAATTGAGTAAAACGTTTACCAAGGGTGATCTCATCTTGGGGCCTGGAAGGGATGATGACTCGTGCAGTAAGTACAACACCAAACTGTCTTAATCGAAAGGAATTGACTTGACTTCTCTTTGGCACACCCCTCTAATAGTGGTCAGTAATACTGGGAGCAAGACCAGACATGGACCATTCATTTCTACCTTAAGAGACCTTTAAAAACCAAAGTCAGCATATTCAAAGTCTTTTGCTCAGTGGAAGGGGCCTAGCATGCCAGGAGAACATCTGCTTTTATCTCTCTCTATAATATATCCAATCTGCCAAGTCTTCTTTTCGGAGAAGCATGGGAAAATGCCCAAGATGGGACACAAAAGCAAACTATGCTCACTACACTTAAAGTGAAACTAAAGGAATAGTTTGCTTCCAAAACCAGCATCTAAGGAAGCAAACAGAAGAGTAATACCTGCTACCTATCAGATCTTAAATTGTTGGAAGATGTGAAAGCAGCAGTTTCTAGCCTCTGCACCCAGTGGGTAGTCAATAAAGTTACTGATAATCTCATTCCTGCCCATCATAAAAGGGCTAAAAGATAAGGGTAAGTAATATTGGACAGTTACCAGTAATACACTGGAACAATGCCAGGGAGAAGCCACAGAGTTCATTAGAGCAAGCCGTTTTAGGTAGAACTGCCTAGGAAAATACATCACGTGCCAGCTTTGTGATTGTTACTGCACAAAAACTAGTACATGAATATTCTCCGCCACTACCGTAATCCTGGAATTGCCTCTATCACATGTATATTCCGTCTTTCGGCATGAATTCTGTAAGTTGATAAAGTTGCCTCTGGGGAATAGAACAGCTGAGCTCTTCTGGGATCGTGGCCCTCTTGCTGGACACATGCCCATACTTTGCTATATCCTCCTGCCCTGCTCTCCTATTCCATTGTGACCTACTGAACTCGCATCTACTCTGACAAGATCAGGGTTGGAATCAGAGTTGAAGAGGATGAACGGGTCTGACACTACCGCATCATCTACAAGTCAAATGTACCACGAGTCCACAACTCAGCATGAAGAGCGAATGAAATGGAAAACTGGTGAGGTCAAAGGTATAAAACATAATTAATACATTCATAGAACATTAGAGCCACAGGGGAGATTGAAGGTCCCTTAGTATAACTCTCTTTACAGAAAGAGAAAACTGTAGCCCAGAGAAATTGTCTCAAATCACAGTCACAGTTAAAGAATGAAAAACAAAGTAAAGTGATGTCTAAGGACCTTTAAAGATAGAAAACATTAGGTAAAACTACTAATCATGTAGAAGCATTTGGAATTTTAAAAATTCAAATCTGCATATCTATTTAACAAGTATTTTCTGAGAGCTTGTTACATGTCAGATAGAGCACTGAACAAAAACAGACAAAAATCCCTGTGCTCATGGAGTATACAATCTAGTGGGGAAAGAAAATAAAACATTAAGTAAAATATATAGTATGCCATACAGCTGTAAGTATCATGAAGAAAAATAATGCAGGGGAAGGGGAGACAGAGCACCTAAGCATGGGGGTGGGTAGGAGGGTCATATTTTAAAACAGCGTGGTCAGGGAAGGTCCTCTTAATTCTGATACACTTGAATGAAGGCTTGACGGAGGTAATAAAGTGAGCCAAACATTATCTGAGGGACAAGTGTCTCCAGGCAGAGAGCTAATGAAAAAGAAGAGTCCCTGGAACATCCATCGAAATACAAGGTCAACGAGGTCCAGCAGAACAAGCAAGGAGGAAAGTAGTGGGAGATAAAGTCTCAGAAGTAACTGGGACCAGATTTTACAGGGCCTCGTATGACACTGTAAGGACTCCGGCTTTTTCTGAATGAAATGAATAGCCAAAGGAGACTTTGAGCAGAGGAGTGACATGATCTCACTTTTTTGAAAGGACTGCTAAGTGGTCCTAAGTGCTAAGAACTTAGGTGGTGCTAAGAACAGTCTATAGTGGGCAAATAGAGAAACAGAACCAACCAGGAGGCTACTGCAGTAACTCGGGTGAGACATGATGGTGACTTAGAACAGGGTTGTAGTAGGGCAGACATGGAAAAAATAGCTGTATTTTAAATATATATTCAAGGTAGAGCCAACAAGGATTGGATGTGGGCTGTATAAGAAAGACAAGAGTGAAGGTTGCCTCCATGCTTTTTTGGCCAGAACAACTAGAAGGATGGTGTTGTCATTTGCTGAGAATGGAGAAGACTGCAGGAAGAAACAGATGTTTTTATAGTTTGGGATGTGTGTATGTGTGTGTGAGAGAGAGAATGTGTGTGTGTGCAGAGGGTGGAAATCAGAAGGTTTGGTTTTAGATGTGTTAAATTTGGCTGCTGTATTGAGAAAGTACACAGGTGCAAGAAGAGATTACTTAGGAACTCTTAAAATAATCTATGAGAGAGATGATGGTGGTTTGGACCAGGCATCTTGCAGTAGAAGTAATGTGAACTGGAAATATATTTTGCAGGTAGAGTTGCCATGATTTGCTGATGAAGTGATGAAAGAGAGAGAAAGAGGAAAGTCAATGATTTCTTCAAGGTTCTTGGCCTCAGTAACTAGACAAATGGAATTACTATTAACTGATATGGGGGAGACAATAGGAAGAGCAAATTGAGGGAAACCAATGATGTGGAAATGTCAAGTAGGCAGTTAGGGTTAAAAGTTTGCATTTTCAGGGAGAGGTCTGCACCAGATATATAAATGTGGGAGTTATCAGTATATAGGTAATATTTCGAGCCACAAGACTAAAACAGATCACCAAAAGAGAAAGTGTAGATACAAAAGAAGTCCAGGGACTGAGCCCTGGGACACTCTCAAAAGCTTTGGGGTTGTGGGAGCCATGTGTAAGGTACCTCAAAAAAACAGAGTGATCAATTGTGTTTAATTCTGATGACAGGTCCAGATAAAGTCTGAGAATGACCATTGGATTTAGCAATGTGGATGACATTGATGGCTTTGAAAAGAGCACTTTCATTGGAGAGGTAAAGGCAAATAGTCTTACTAGAATGTATTCAAGAGTGAACGTGATAAGAACAGGAACAGGAAGTATAGACACGCAAGGAGTTTTATAAAGAGAAGCAGAGAAGGTTGGTGGTACATGAAGGAGAATGTGGGGTAAAGAAAGGCAGCAGGTGGCTTTCTTTTTCTTTCTCTCTCTCTCTCCTTTCTTTTTTTCTTGGTTAGTTTTCAAGATGGGAGAAATTACAGCAAGTTTATATACAGATAGGAACACTCTAGTAGTCAAGGAAAAATTATGATGCAGAAGAGAAGGGGAAGAAATGCAGAGGCAATGTCCTTTAGTAGGTAGAAGGGAACAGGATCCAGCCAGTAGTCAGAGTAGGCCTAAGACAGGAGAGCAAACAGCTCATCCATATTAACAGGAATCAACACACACAGGTAGGTAGGTAGATATGACGGTGGGAGCTCAGGGAAGTTCCCTTTGACTGCTTGTTTTTTCAGTGATACAGAAAGCATCGTCACCAACTGAGAGTAAGTGTGAGGGAAAACCTACAGGAACTTTGAAGAGAGTCAAAAAAAGAAACGGTTATCTAGGAAAGTGTTCATTCTTAATCAATTGTTTTTCACTTGAAATGTCTGTCACCTACGTTATTTGAAATAGTGGGCCCAATTTTAATCCTGTCCCTCACCGCCTTGCCCTGAAATCAAAATCTATCTCATTTAGGCTCAATCTTATCTTCAGGCCTCTTCTTCCTTATTAGTCCCTGCTAATTTAGAAAACTTGTAGAATTTGTCCTCCCAACCATGACTTCAGAAACGTGTAAATTCAGGCAAAGTCTTAGAGTCCAGGCTCCTTTCCAAAGCACATTCATCCAATTCAAACAGGATTCATTGCCCTATCATCACTAAGGGTCATGAGACCCAGGCTTCCTCCTTGGTAGCTGCTAGTTATCCCAGTATTCTCTAACCCCACAAAAATAAACCTTTAGATACTGTCCACACATAACCAAACTACAATACAAAAGCATACTCATTCTCAGGTGAGTTTTATATTCATAGACTTAACCTAGAGGAAGAAGACTTGAAATTTCCCTGGTCCTGTGTAAGACCTAATCCCATCACCATTCTACCATTAACCTGATGTCAGACAAGTCGATTCACCTATATCAGATAACCAAACTAAAAAAGTAGAACAAAACCAGCAGAAAAAACAAAAAAACAATCAAAACACGTTAGACGAGACCAAAGAAACAAATAAAAACCAATACAACTTATCCTAGGAGTGAAAAACTTTAACATCTGAAAATCAATTAATATAATACATCTTATTAATAGAAAAAATGACAAAAATACATGATAATCTGAATAGATGCAAAAAAAGCATTTGACAAAACCCAACAACTTTTCATGATAAAAACACTCAACAAACTAGTAATAGAAGGGAACTTCCTTAAACTTATAAAGCCTATCCAAGAAAAATGCACAGCTAACATCCCACATAATAGTGAAAGACTAAATGCTTTCCCCCTAAGATTAGGAACAGGACACAAATGTCATCATTCCTATTCAACATTGTACTGGATGTTCTATCCAGGGCAATTAGGCAAGAAAAAGAAATCAAAGGCATCTAGATTGGAAAAGAAGTAAAACTGTCTCTATTTCCAAATGAGAAAATCTTATAGATGAAAAATCCTAAGGAATGCCCTAAAAAACTATTAGGTATAAAAAATTAATTCAGGAAGGTTACAAGATACAAGATTGATATACAAAAATCAATTGTATTTCTATACACTTGTGATGAACAATCTGAAAATAAAATTAAGGAGATAATCCATTTAAAATAGCATCAAAAAGAATAAAATACTTTGGAATAAATTTAACAAAAAAGTACACATTTTATGCTCTGAAAATTACAAAACATTGTTGAAAGAAATTAAAGACTTAAATGAGTGGAAAGACATCCCATGTTCATGGATCAGATGGCAATAGCTCCCAAATTGACCTATAGATTCAACACAATCCTTATCAAAATCTCAGCTAGCTTTTTTGCAGGAAGGTGATCTTAAAATTTGTATAAAAAATGCAAGGGACTCAGTATAGCAAAACAATCTTGAAAAAGAAGAACAAAGTTGGAGAACTCATGCCTCTCGATTTCATAACTTACTACAAAACCACAATAATCAAGACAGAATGTACTGGTTTAAGGATAAACATATAGATTAATGGAATAGAACTGAGAGTTCAGAAATAAACCCTAACATTAATGGTCCAACGATTTTTTTTTTTTTTTTTTTTGGCTGCATCGGGTCTTAGTTGCGGCACACAGGATCTTTGTTGTGGCATGTGGGATCTTTTGTTGCGGCGTGAGGGCTTCTCTCTAGTTGTGGCGTGTGGTTTTTCTCTCTCTAGTTGTGGTATGCGGGCTCCAGAGCAAGCGGGCTCTGTAGTTTGTGGCACGCAGGCTCTCTAGTTGAAGGGTGTGAGCTCAGTAGTTGCGGTTTGCAGGCTTAGCTGCCCTGAGGCATGTGGGATCTTAGTTCCCCGACAAGGGATCAAACCTGTGTCCCCTGCATTGGAAGACGGATTCTTTACCACTGGACCACCAGGGAAGTCCCAATGGTCCATTGATTTGTAACAACAGTGTCACATCAATTCAGCGGGGCAAATAATAGTTTTTAGAACAAATGACGCTGGGACAACTAGATATCCTCATGCAAAAGAATGAGGTTAGACCCCTATCTAACTCTATATACAAATATTAACTCAAAATAGATCATAGACCTTGGTGTAAGAGCTAAAACTATAAAACTCTTAGAACAACACACAGGAGTAAATCTTTATGACCTTGGATTAAGTAATGGCTAAAGCAACAAAAGAAAAAGTAGATGAATTGGACTTCCTCAAAATTAAAAACTTTTGTCCTGCAAAGTAAACCATCAAGAAAGTGAAAAGACAATCTCCAGAACAACAGGAAATATTTGCAAATCATAAGTCTAATAATGGACCTTATGGAGAATATATTAACAACTCTCATAACTCAATAATCAAAAGATAAATAACACAATTACAAAATGGCAAAGGATCTTAAAAGACAGCTCTCCAAATAGGATATACCAGGGGCTAATAAGCACATGAAAAGATGCTCAACATCATTAGCCATCAGGAAAATGCAAATCAAATCCACAAGATACCACTTCATACCCAGTAGGATGACCATAATTAAAGAGACAGATAAGGACAAGGGATGGAGGTTGTGAAGACATCTGAACCCTTATACACAGCTGGTGGGAATGTAAAATGGTGCAGCCACTCTGTAAAACAGTTTTCAGTTCCTCAAAATGTTCAACGTACAGCTACCATATGACCCAGCAAATCCCCTCCTAGGTATATACCCAAGAGAAATGAAAACGTCTGTCCACAGAAAAACTTGTAAACAAATGTTCATAGCAGCCTTATTCATAATAGCTAATTAGTAGAAACAGCCCAAATGTTCATCAATTGATAAATGGGTAAATAAAATGCAGTACATCCACAGAGTAGAATATTATTCAGCAATAAAAGCAATGAAGTACTGATACACACTACAACATGCACAAATCTGAAAAACATTATACTAAATTAAAGACTCCAGTCACAAAAGACTATATATTATATGATTCCATTCATATGAAAAGTCCAAAATAGACAAATCTGTAGAGATAGAAAGGGGGCTGGTGATTGCCAGGGGAGTGGGAAACAACTGCTAATGGGTATGGGATTTTTCTTTTCTATATTTAAAAAAAAGTTTAGGACTTCCCTGGTAGTGCAGTGGTTGAGAGCCCGCCTGCCGATGCAGGGCACACGGGTTCGTGCCCCGGTCCGGGAGGATCCCACATGCCGTGGAGCGGCTGGGCCCGTGAGCCATGGCTGCTGAGCCTGCGCGTCCGGAGCCTGTGCTCTGCAACGGGAGAGACCACAACAGTGAGAGGCCCGCGTACAGCAAAAAAAAAAAAAAAAGTTTAATTGTGGTAAAAAAAAAAAAACCCACACATAATCTAAAATTTACCATTGTAACCATTTTTAAGTATACTGTTTAGTAGTGTTAAGTATATGCACATTGTTGTGAAACAGACCTCTAGAACTTTTTCATCTTGCAAAACTGAAACTCTACTCATTAATCAACTTCCCATTTCCCCCTCCTCCCAGACCCTGGTAACCATCACTCCACTTTGTCTCCATGAATTTGACTACTCCAGGTTCCTCATATGAGTGGAATCACACAGTATTTGTCTTTTTGTTTCTGGCTTACTTCACTTACCATCATGTCCTTAAGGCTAATCCATGCTATAGTACGTGACAGGATTTCTTACCTTTTTAGGGCTGCATAGTATTCCACTGTACGTATATACCACATTTTGGTTATTCATTCATCTGCTGTTGGAAACTCAGGTTGCTTCCACCTCTTGGCTATTGTGAATAATGCCATTATGAACATGGGTGTGCAGATATCTGTTGAAGGTCCTGCTTTCAATTATTTTGGTTTGTTGGATCACAGGGGCATCTCTTTAGAGTGACAAAAGTGTTCTAAAATTTGTTAGTGGTGACAGTTGTACAAGCCTAGAATATACTAAAAACCACTGAATTGTACATTTCAAGTGGGTGAATCAAATGGTCTATGAATTATATCTCAATGAAGCTGTTAAAAAATACAACTCAGAAAGGCTAAATCAAGGATATAGTTACATAAGGATTTTGACTGAACTGAATAATTAATCTGGTTAAATAACCAGTCAATCTTGTCACATGGGTAATTCTGACTCTTATTTGCAATGACCTGGCTAGATATTTAGGTGTTTTTTGAGACATAACCTAAGTGCTTTTTTAACACTGACCATTAGAAGACATAGGAAAAAGAAAATGTCAGTACCTATCTTTAATTCACAATATTAAACCTTTTCATATTTTGTGTCAAGAAACACTGTGAAGAAATAACAAATTCATACTAACTATAGCAATTTTTATTTCATCTGCTCTGTAGGTATGGCATTCACCAGATTTTTTTAAAGATAGGGAAATAAGGTAGAACTTTATTCACTTTGACTTCAGATTCACTTTTTGAAATGTCACTCACAATTATTTCACATAAAAGATGCCCAAAAGACAGAGTTTATTTGCCTTTCTCTTTTTTGCAATAAAAATTATAAAATTAAGAAGCCCTGGGCTTCCCTGGTGGCGCAGTGGTTGAGAGTCCGCCTGCCGACGCAGGGGACGCGGGTTCGTGCCCCGGTCCGGGAAGATCCCACATGCCACGGAGTGGCTGGGCCCGTGAGCCGTGGCCGCTGAGCCTGCGCGTCCGGAGCCTGTGCTCCGCATGGGGAGAGGCCACAACAGTGAGAGGCCCGTGTACTGCATAAAAAAAAAAAAAAAAAAAATTAAGAAGTCCTATGTCCATTGTCACCAAATGGGGAAAGAGGGAATAAATTAAAAAACAGGAGAGAAAAATTTTTGAGAAAAGAAAACATACATCAAATTCAGATTGTTCTCATCTCTAATTGTTATATACAACTAGAAAAGTTAACAGCAAAACAGATGGCCACTGAGGCTCAGAAACTCATTTCATCATCTTCTCTTTTGCTTCATCCAGACATTTTCAATTTTGTCAAGACTCAAAGTACAGATATAGAAAGACAATAAATGAGATAATCTCAAAGATTTCTAATAATCTCTTCTGATCAGAGCGGAGCAAAGTGAGAGAAACCTTACCAGTCTGACTGATCATTTTTAAAGCAACGTGGTCCATGTGGTTTACAGCAAAGAGACAAGTTTGGAAGCCAACTTTCAACCTTGGTGCCAAGCACAGAGTGAAACAATGGTCATGATCTAATTATAGTGATAGCTGTTATTATGTGGAACAGTCTTTCTTTTCAGATTACACATCTTATAAACTTTAACGGCTTTTTGTAAATAATCTCTCAGGGTTGACTTTAAATGAAGGTTGAAATACTAAGTTGATTTCAGATTCTTATCACAGATTTTTCAAAGTCCGTCTGTGTGCAGAAGCAAAATTATGAATGGCGACTCGAAGAGTTGAGTTCCCTTCAGGGATATCACAGGAATTGATGACTGAATACAGTGCCCGGGTATATGCTGCAAATAAAGATTTGAACAGTGGTGAATGAAGTCAGATTCTAAACAATTCTCCCAACCTTTTTCTATTAGTACTGTTTCTCTGCCCAGTCTCATAGGAATTAACTTTAACCCATTCACTGAATAAATATTTATTGAGTACTTACCACATGCCAAGTACTCTGCGATTACAGAAAAGATAAGGGAGAGGATGGACACAAAAATTAAATTGCAGTGTAATATTTCCAGACCAGAGGCATATACAAAATGTCATCACAGAATGAAGTTTGGAATGAAAGAAAAACTAGGAGAGGATGGAAAAGATTTCCAGAAGTGGTAACATTTAAGATGGTCTTGAAAGATTAATAAAAATAAAGGAAAGAAGGCATTCTAGGCAAAGAAATGAGTGTGTGGGGTGCAAAGGTATAAAAAAATGTGGCATGTCCTGGCAGTAGCAAGTTCGATAAGGCTGGAGTGTTGCCCGGAGCCAGAGAGAAAATATGCCAAGTATGACATGTATTTTGTACTGTAATGGTAAGTCCTACGGGTTTGATGATAGGGGAATGGCATGATCAGATTTGTGTTTTTAAAATATAACTCACAGGACTGATAAGGAACTCTTATCACAGGGCAACAGGAATACAAATACTTGCAGTACTTTCAGTGTGTGTATGAAGCCTATATAATCTCTACAGTATGTAAATCAATATATTTAAGAATGGACAGGAAACAGAAATACTAGTCACAGCAGGAATGACTCATCTTCTCTAGCTGGGATCCCTGTTAAAGGTAGAGTTTATATTGGTCCTCATTTCCCTCAGTGATCCTTAGCAGAACTGAAAGTCTAATGTGGACATCTACACATTATAAATAATATATATATATGTGAAGATAAATAATAAGTCTATGTTAGATAAGGCCTAACTTAGATGGCCGTAAGAGGCAAGCTCTAATATTCTTCATTTACAGGAGGACCTGAAACCCTAGTCTCACTACTGTGGAGTGAGCTAGAAATATTTCCCCAGCATAAATGGAGACAAGAAGATAACAGATCTCAAAGAGAAATATAACTCACTATAATTATTTTTATTGCCTCACAGTTGTTTTGCAAAGGGGGTAGAATAGTCTCTGATATATAGTAAGCCCTTAGTCAATAAATGCTAAATTACTACAATCACTACTTTTACTGTTGTTGTTTTCTTAACTGCCACCAGGCCCCAACCATTCCTTTAAGAGACTTACCTTTGTGGTTTTTATAGAAAATACAATTGTTGGCACAGGTATCAGGATGAGCATCCCAAAAATCAGGACCACAGCAGCATAGTGCAGGTAAAGTAATATTATACAGCTGCATTTTCTCCTGGATCTGGGCTCTTAAAGCTTCTACATATCTATAAAAATACAGTATGACCAGGCAAAGTGAACCACTAGGAAGAGAATGAGTATAAGTCCTTATTTTACTACCAGCTTTAACTGTTAAACTATTTCATATCTCTGTGCCTCAACTCTTCCTCTTGGTCCTGGGAAGCAGCACTAGGAAAAACGTAGTGCGATTCCAGAGAGGTATTAGGCAATCAAGAAATGTGATGAAGTTCTGTACTCCCCAAAGTATGAGAAGACACAGTCAACTCTTCTGTAAGGAAAATGAGAACACTGACTTCCTAACAAGTTTCCTCTAGAGCCAAAATTTCACACAGAACTTTTCAAAGTACCTTTGGTGTTCCTTTTCTTTCTGTTGTTTTTCTCTGGCTCCTTCCTCAAGTTGGAGCTGGGCTAGCATCTCACTCATCTTCTCCCCTGAATATGGCTCTTCATGAAAGTTCATTCTTAATATCCTCTGCTCTTCAGCATAACGTTGCTGCTCTTTCTTTTTCTTAATTCTGAGGATAAAATCATAACGTGGTTAGGAATTTCATAAAATCATTATTTAGAATTAGCTTCTAGATCCAAATAACTCAAGAAATTCCCAGAAACAGGGGAGTCAGGAAAGCAGTTTAACACCCCTAGAAAAGCCTCAAAAACTCCTGCTGGTTGATTTGAGTTTATCCCGTAGTTCATGTATACACATAGCCTCCTGGATGGAAATGACCAATGGTTACTACTAAAAGAGTTTTCCTTTAAGAATTCTAAAACAAGAACTTTCTCAGGTTAAAACTACAAGTAGACAGGACTTCTGCTTTGGGCTAAAATAGAGTAATAGGGACTGGGCTTGTCCTCCCACCTTAAACAACCAAATAGATAAATAAACAAATCAACCCAGAAATCAACCAGACCAAATACAAAAAAACAATGGTTTTTAAGACACTAGATATTAGACAACAAAAGACAGTGATCCTTGACAGATGGAAAACAAATGAAGTGAGCCCTACAGGTGCCCCAGCTTACTGCCTTGAAAGTTTCGAGGCAGCAGCACAGGGCGTTGAGGTGGAGCCTGGTAGACTCCCTGAGTCCAGGGACACAAAAGCAACTAGAGTTCCTAAGACAGAAAACCAGGGAGAGAGAGCTGCTCAGAGAGAGAACCCTAGAGATCTGCAGAGGGTCTCCTTCTAATACACAGCAGAGCACTGTGCATGTATGCGAGGAAATGATTTGGGGCCAGGGACAGGACCATCTGAAAGAATAACAGGGAACAGTGTTCTGTGCTCACACAGAGCACAGAATAGAGAGCCTGTTCCCACCAGTCAAGACTTGAAAAACTCATAATGCACAGGACATTGGGTAAAGTTCTCAGAAAGATTTTACCTCAGTAGTGGGAAATAATGATTAGTCCTAGACTGAGCACTGCTCCAGACACACCCAACATTGTAAAAGCAAAGCCCCAAAGTAACTTAACTGCATCCCAAAACAAAGCTCAGGAAAATTTATGAGAATACAAAGATATCCAGTAACCAACAAGGTAAATTCACAATGTTGGACATCTAATCAAAGATAAGAAGCAGGGCTTCCCTGGTGGCGCAGTGGTTGAGAGTCCGCCTGCCGGTGCAGGGGACACGGGTTCGTGCCCCGGTCCGGGAAGATCCCACATGCCGCGGAGCGGCTGGGCCCGTGAGCCATGGCTGCTGAGCCTGCGCGTCCGGAGCCTGGGCTCCGCAATGGGAGAGACCACAACAGTGAGAGGCCCACGTACCGCAAAAAAAAAAAAGATAAGATGCAAAGAGTCAGGAAAATACAACTCATAATGAAGAGAATAATCAATGAATCAAAATCAACTTAGAATGGACAGTTATTAGAATTAGCACAGAAGGACATTAAAACAGATAGTACAACTATATCCTATATGTTCAAAAAGTTTAGACTAAAAAGGCTGAAATCAACTTCTTGAGATGAAAACTACAATTTCTGAGATGAAAAATACATTGGAGAATAAGCTTATATATTAAAGAAATGGAATTAATAATAGGTAACCTTCCAAAACAGAAAGCACTAGGCCCAGATGGGTTCACCAAACAATTAAGGAAGAAATTATACCAAATCTCTTCAATCTCTTTCAGTGGGCAGAAACTGAAAGAATATTTCTTAACTCATTCTATGAGGTCAGCATTACTCTAATACCAAAACCTGACAAAGATATTACAAGAAAACTACAACAAATATCTCTCATGAACAAGAGGCAGAAATCCTCAAAAGTATTAGCAAGTCAAATCCAATGATGTACATATATTACATTCCACAGCCAAGTGGAATTTATGCCAAGAAAGCAAGCCTGGTTCAACATGAAAAAGATCAATTAATGCAATAGATCACGTCAATAAGCTAAATAAGAAAAATCACAAGATCCTATAAATAGATACAGAAAAAGCATTTGACAAAATCCAATACCATATAATCCAGCAATCATACTCCTTGGTATTTACTCAAAGGAATTGAAAACTTACACCCACACAAAACCTGCACATGGTTATTTATTTATTTATTTATTTATTTATTTATTTATGGCTGTGTTGGGTCTTTTTTTTTTTTTTTTTTTTTTTGCTGTACACGGGCCTCGCACTGTTGTGGCCTCTCCCATTGCGGAGCACAGGCTCCGTACGTGCAGGCTCAGCGGCCATGGCTCACGGGCCCAGCCGCTCCGCGGCATGTGGGATCTTCCCAGACCGGGGCACGAACCCGTGTCCCCTGCATCGGCAGGCGGACTCTCAACCACTGCGCCACCAGGGAAGCCCTGTGTTGGGTCTTTGTTGCTGTGTGCAGGCTGTCTCTACTTGCAGTGAGCAGGGGCTACTCTTCGTTGGCGGTGTGCGGGCTTCTCACTGCCGTGGCTTCTCCTGTTGCAGAGCACGGGCTCTAGGTGCGCAGGCTTCAGTAGTTGTGGCACATGGTCTCAGTAGTTGTGGCTTGAGGGCTCTAGAGCTCAGGCTCAGTAGTTGTGGCGCACAGGCTTAGTGGCTCCGCGGCATGTGGGATATTCCCTGGCCAGGGCTCGAACCTGTGTCCCTTGCATTGGCAGGAAGATTCTTAACCACTGCGCCACCAGGGAAGCCCTAAAGTAGCTTTACTTATAATTGCCAAATCTTGGAAGAAACCAAGATGTCCTTCAGTAAGTGAATGGATATATAAACTGTTGTACATCCAGACAATGAAATATTATTCAGTACTGAAAAGAAATGAGCTATCAAGCCATGAAGAGACATTGCACATAAATGCATATTACTAAGTGAAAGAAGCCAATCTCAAAAAGCTACATACTGTATGATTCCAACCATATGACATTCTGGAAATAGTAAAACAATGGAGAAAGTGGTTGCCAGAAGCTGGGGTTGGAGGGAGGGAAGGAAAGAAGGGTGAAAAGGCAGAGCATAAAGGACTTTTAGAGTAGTAAAACTATTCTGTGTGATACTATAATGATGGATACATGTCATTACACATTTGCCCAAACCCATAAATGTACAACACCAAGAGTGATCCCTAATGTAAACTATAAACTTTGGGCGATAACGATGTGTCAATGTAGGCTTATCACTTGTTAACAAATGTACCACACCGGAGGGGCGGGGGCGGAGGGAGGATGTTGATAATGGGGGAGGCTCTGAATGTCAGGGGACAGGGAGTACATATGGGAAATTGCTCTACCTTCCTCTCAAATTTGCTGTGAATCTAAACTGCTCTACAAAAATAAATTATTTATTAAAAATACACTGGATGGGATTACCAGGAGATTAAATGCTGCAGAACAAAATCTGAAAGCATAATGATATAAATCATCCAAAATAAACCACAGGGGAAAAATCCAAAAAATTAAGAGGAACACAAAAAAGCAGTCAATCCAATTAAAAATGGGTAAAGGACTTGAATAGACATTTCTCCAAAGATGATCTATAAATGACCAACAAACATGAAAAGATGCTCAATATCACTAATCTTTAGGAAAATGCAAACCAAAATCTCAATGAGGTATCACCTCATACCACATTCACAGCAATGTGAATATGTTTATTTATTAACACTACTGAACTGTACACTTGAAAATGGTTACAATGGTAAATTTTACATTATGTGTTTTATACCACCAAAAAAAAAGGCATGTCACATAAATATATAAATGAACACATGGAGGGGGAAAAAATGAAACAAAGTTGTTTTTAGACATACAAAAACTGAAAGAATTCATCCCTAGTACAGGCATAACCCAGAGATACTGCAGGTTTGGTTCCAGACCACTGTAGGAAAGGGAATATTGCAATAAAGCAAGTCACATGAATTTTTTGGTTTCCCAGTGCATATAAAAGTTCTGTTTAGGGCTTCCCTGGTGGCGCATTGGTTGAGAGTCCGCCTGCCGATGCAGGGGACAAAGGTTCGTGCCCCGGTCCGGGAAGATCCCACATGCTGTGGAGCGGCTGGGCCCGTGAGCCATGGCCACTGAGCCTGCGCGTCCGGAGCCTGTGCTCCGCAATGGGAGAGGCCACAACAGTGAGAGGCCCGCGTACCACCAAAAAAAAAAAAAAAAAAAAAAAAAAAAGTTCTGTTTACACTACACTGTAGTCTTTTAAGTGTGCAATAACACAATGTACATGCCTTAATTAAAAACTAATGCTATTGGAAAAATGGCACCAGTAGACCTGCTCAACACAGGGTTGCCACATACCTTCAATTTGTAAAAAATGCAATATCTGCAATGTGTAATAAAACATAGTGCAATAAAATGAGATATGCCTGTGTATCCACAACTAAAAGAAATGTTAAAGGTTGTCTTTCAGACCTGAGCAAAGTGATACTTTAGGTAATATATATAAGATTTTTCTTATTAGTTAAATCTCTTTAAATAATAATAGACTGCTTTAACAAAAATAACAATGTATTTTATATATAAAAGTAAGATGGGGCTTCCCTGGTGGCGCAGTGGTTGAAAGTCCACCTGCCAATGCAGGTGACACGGGTTCGTGCCCCGGTTCGGGAAGATCCTACATGCCGCGGAGCGGCTAGGTCCGTGAGCCATGGCCGCTGAGCCTGCGCGTCTGGAGCCTGTGCTCCACAACAGGAGAGGCCACAACAGTGAGAGGCCCGCATACCACAAAAAAAAAAAAAAAAGTAAGATGTATGACAATAGCATAAAGGTTGGGATGAGAGAAATGGAAGAATATTACTTTAAGATTCTTATATTAAGATTTTTATACTATATGTGAAGTCGTATAATATCATTTGAAGGTAGACTGTGAAAAGTTAGAGATGTATGATATAAATCCTAGAACAACCAATAAAATAACAAAAATGTCATAGCTGACATGCCATCAAAGGAGATGTAATAGATATAAAAATATAAAAGTAATTCAAAAGAAGGCATAAAAAGAGAAAAAGAGGACAAAGAACAGATGGGGCAAACAGCAAGATAATATACTTATATCAAACCCTACCAAAAATCACATTAAAAGTAAATGATCTAAACACCCCAATTAAAAGGAAGAGATTGTCAGATTTGACAAAAAGTCACAACCCAACTACATGCTGCTGACAAGAAACACACTTTAAATACAAAGAAACAAATAGATTAAAAATACAAGAAATATAAAAGATATGCTAGCACTAGTTAAAAGAAGGTTGGAGTAGGTATATTAGTATCAGACAATGTAGATTTCAGAGCAAACAAAATATCAAAGATAAAGATCACTTCATAATTATGGAGTCAATTAATTGAGAAGACATAACAATCCCAAACAGTTATGTATCTAATAAAAGAACTTCAAAATACATGAAACAAAGACTGATGGAACTTCAGGAGATACAATAAATCCATAGTTACAGGCAGAGATTTTTAATACCCTCTCTCAATTACTGATAGAACAACTAGGCATAAAAATGGGAAAGATATGGACTTGATCAACATCATCAACCAACTTGACCTAATGGACATTTATAGGACACTCTACAACATTTATAGAATAGCAGAATACACATTTATAGAACAAGAGAATACACATTCTTCTATTATAAGCTTATTGAACTTAGAACATTTACAAAGATAAATCATATTCTGGGCCATAAAACACATGTCAGTAAATTCAAAAGATTTCAAGACATACATAGTACAATAGAATTAAATTAGAAATCAATAACAGAAAGATCCTTGAAAGATCTCCAAATACTTGGAAATTAAATAACACACTGCTAAATAACCTATGACCAAAGAAGAAAAAAGGGGAAATTAGAAGGTATTTTGAACCAAATGAAAATGAATGTATTGAATGTGGCTAAAGAGTATTTAGTATGATATTTATAGCACTAAATGCCTATATGAGAAAAGAAGGAAGGTATCAAGTAAATGTCCTAATCTTCTACCTTAAGAAACTTAAAAGAGGAGGAAATTAAACCTAAAGTAAGCAGAAGAAAAGAAATAATAAAGATTGAAGCAGAAATCAATGGATTAGAAAACAGAATAAAAAAATTAATGAAACCAAACACTAGGACTTTGAGAAGATCAATAAAACTGATAATCTTGAGCTTATCTAATCATGAAAAAAAAGAGAGAGAGAGAAGATACAATTTTTAAGAGAAAAAATAAGAGAAATGAAACTACTACAGATTCTACAGATATTAAAAGGATAATAGGAGAATACTAAGAATAATTTTATGCCAATAAATTAGACAACCTAGATGAAATGACAAATTTGTTGAAACATACAAACTACTAAAGCCTCATCAAGAAAAAAATAAATAACCTGAATAGCCCTATTTCTATCATCAATGTTGAAACTGTTGTTAAGAACATTTCCACAGTGAAAAGTCCAGAAACAGGGAGAGTCACTGGCAAATTCTACCAAACAGTTAGGGAAGAAATAATGCCAATTCTACATAAACTTTTCCTCCCAAATACTTCCCAGCTCATTCTACGAGGCTAGCATTTCTCTGAAAACAAAACCTGTCAAAGATATTACAAGAAAAGTAAAAGCCAATATCTCCTAGAATATATATGTAAATTCTAAACAAAATTTTTAGCAAATCTTACTAAACAATACATTATAATTTTATTTATTTTTGGCTGCATTGGGTCTTTGTGGCTGCGCACGGGCTTTCTCTAGTCGCCACAAGCGGAGGCTACTCTTCGTTGCAGTGCTCGGGCTTCTCATTGTGGTGGCTTCTCTTGTTGCGGAGCACGGGATCTAGGAGCACGGGCTCTAGGCGGGCTTCAGTAGTTGTGGTGCGTGGGCTCAGTAGTTGTGGTTCGCGGGTTCTAGAGCACAGGCTCAGTAGTTGTGCCGCACGGGCTTAGTTGTTCCGTGGCATGTGGGATCTTCCCAGACCAGGGATGGAACCCATGTCCCCTGCCTTGGCAGGCGGATTCTTAACCACTGCACCATGAGGGAAGTCCCTCAAACAATACATTAAAAGGATAATACATTATTACCAAGTGGGGTGTAACCCCAGGAATGCAGGACTGATTTAACATTCGAAAATCAAACAATGTTATTCACCATATTAGCAAACTAGAAAAGAAAACCTATGATCATCTCGCTAGAGAGGAAAAAAAAGTTGACAAAATCCAACGTCCATTCCAGATAAAGATTCTCAACCAACTAGGAAGAGAAGGGAACCTAAGAAAAAACTATAGCTAACATCATACTTGATGGTGAAAGACTAAATGCTTTCTCTCTAAAATCAGGATTGTCCACTCTCATCACTTCTATTCAACATTCTGGAGGTTCTAGCCAGTGAAATCAGGCAAGACAGAGAAATAAAAGACATCCAGATTTAAAGGAAGAAGCAAAACCGTTTTTGTTTAAAGATGACATGATTACCATGTAAAAACATCCAATGAATTAATAAGTGAGTACAAAGATCCATATCCAAAAACCAACTGTATATTTCCATATACTAGCAATGACAACAACAGAATCAGCAACTGACAATTTTTTAAAATACCATTTACAGGGCTTCCCTGGTGGCGCAGTGGTTGCGAGTCAGCCTGCCAATGCAGGGGACACGGGTTCGTGCCCCGGTCCGGGACGATCCCACATGCCGCGGAGCGGCTGGGCCCGTGAGCCATGGCTGCTGAGCCTGCGCATCCGGAGCCTGTGCTCCGCAACGGGAGAGGCCACAACAGTGCGAGGCCCGCGTACCACAAAAATTAAAAATAAATAAATAAATAAAATACCATTTACAATAGCTTCAAAAATATGAAATACTTCAGGATAGACCTGACAAAAAATGTGAAAGACCTATACACTGAAAACTATAACTGAGAAAAATTAAAGGAGAGCTAAATAAATGTTCCTGGGTTGGAAGACTCAATATCATTAACATGTCAATTCTCCCCAAATTATCTATAGATTCAACACAATCCCACTCAAAATCCAGGAATGTTCTTTGGTAGAAATTGACACACATTTTAAAATTCATATGGAAATGCAAATGGCCTAAAATAGCCATGGTGACTCTGGGGAAAAATAAACTGGAGGGCTAACACTACCTGATTTCAAGCATTATTATAAAACTATACCAATCAGAACAGCATGGTATTAGCATAAAGATAGACAAATAGATCAGTAAAACAGAAGAGAAAGTCCAGAAATAAACCCACACATATAAGAACAGCTCATTTTTTTTAACATCTTTACTGAGATATTATTTGCATACCATAAAGTTCACATGACCATAATGTAATTTGAGAACATTTTCATCATCCCCAAAAGAAACCTTGTACACTTTAACAGTCACCTTCCACCCACTCCCACCTAGCCCTAGGCAAATACTAATTTTTCTGTCTCTATAGATTTGCCTGTTCTTGATTTCATATAAATGGGATCATACAATATGCAGCCCTTCATGACTGGCTTCTTTCACTTGGCATAAGTCCATGTTGTAGCATGTACTGGAACTTCATTCCTTTTGGTTGCTGATATTCTACTGTGTAAATATTATCTATATCTATATATTTTATTTATCTATTCATCAGTTTATGGACATTTGGGATGCTTCCACTTCCTGGCTATTTTGCATAATGCTGCTATGAACATTTGTGTAAGTTTGTGTGTGGACGTACATTTTTAGTTCTCTTGGGTATACACCCAAGAATGGAATTTCTGAGTCATATGGTAACTCTATGTTTAACCTTTTGAGAAATTGCTAAACTGTTTTCCAAAGTGATTGTACCATTTTACATTCCCCACCAACAGTGTATGGGACTTCTAATTTTTAGACATCCTCATCAGCACTTGTTATAATTTGTCTTTTTTATTAGAGCAATTCTTATGTGTGTGAAGTGGTATCTCATTGTGGTTTTGATTTGCACTTCCCAATAACTAATGATGTTGCATATCTTTTCAAGTGCTTATTAGCCATTTATATATTTTCCTAAAATGTCTAGTTAAATCTTTTGTCTACCTTTTAATTGGGTTATCTTTTTATTATTGAGTTGTAAGAGTTCTTTTCTATATTCTGACTACAAGTCTCTCATCAGATATATAATTTGCAAATAATTTCTCCCATTCTGTAGTTGTTTTTTCACTTTCTTGATGGTTTTCAATTTTGATGAAGTCCAACATCAATCTTCTCTTTTATTGTTTGCTGGACAACTGACTTTTAACAAATGCACAAAAGCAATGCAATGGAGAAAGAATAACTTTTCAGCAAATGGATATCCACATACAAAAAAATAAACTTCAAACTATATGTGAAAATTAACTCAAACTGGATTGCAGACCTAAATGTAAAACCTACAATGATAATCTTTCTAGAAGAAAACGAAAATTTTTGTGACCTTGGGTTAGGCAATGATATCTTAAATATGATGCCAAAAGTACAATATATTTAGTCATTCAAGGAATGTAAACTAAAACCACAATGAGATGCCACTACATACCTATTCAAATGGCTAAAATGAAAAAGACTGACCATACCAAGTGTTGGTGATGATGTAAGGGAACTTGAACTCTTACAAGTTATATTACTCTTCCTGGTAGTAATATAAAGTGGTACAACTACTTTGGAAAGCCTTTTGACAGTTTCTTTAAAAAATGAAAATATATACCTACCATGATGATCCAGTCCACTCTCAGGTATTCACCCAAGAGAAAAGGTAACATTTTCCAAAGACTTGCACACGAATGTTCACTGCAGCTTTATTTGTAATAGCCAAAAACTGGAAACAACTCAAATGTCCATCAAACTATGAATGGATAAACAAATTGTGGTATATCCATACAATGGAATACTATCCAGTAACAAAAAGGAATAAACTCTTGGTATCATAACAACAAGGACAAAATAATTACTCTGAATAAAAGGAGCTGGGCCCAAGAGTACATGTTGTATAACTCCAGAAAATGCAAACTAATCTATAGTGACACAAAGCAAACCAGTGGTTGCCTGGGGAAAAAGAGGTGGGGAGGGCAGGAAAGAGGTGCTACCTAGGGCATGAGGAAACTTTTGAGGATGATATATATGTTCACTATCTTGACTATGATGGTCGTTGTGTGTGTGTGTGTGAGAGAGAAAACATCAAAGTTTACACTTTTATATGTGTAGTTTATTGAATATCAATTATGTTTATTTAAAAAAAACACCTACTTGCAGAGAGGAAATGAGTTGCTCAGTGAGAAAATTGTCAGAAAACCTAATTTAAGAGCTTTTGTTAAGAAATATAATTAATTCAAGACTAGAACTTTGAAACAAATGAGCTATTGTTTTCTGAACAGTAGTGTGAGGTCAATTCATACTCACACCTCTTCAATAAAGCATGAACTGCTGAAAATTCTGGGCTTCTATCCATTTGTAGCAGGCTATTTGCTCCCGGGGAATTATGGGCTTCCTTTTACTTAGATTAACACAGGTATATACGAAAACCCAGGAAGCTGTCCTATAAAGGCTGAAAGATCAGGCACTGGAAAAGCACAAGAAACTTGTATGTGCAACTAAGTCCATCCAGATTATTACAGCTAATCTCTGGCCACCTCTAGCAGAGTGACAAGGCCACTTTGAACAAGGATTTTCTTATAACTGTTCTGCCACACTTGCTATTCTTTCTTGAGCTACAACTGTTAAGTCTAAGTTGAGTATTCCTCAAAGAGTATAGAACATAAATATAGCTTTTATGGTATGATTCAAACTCAAATGCAATATAAAGTTGTAATAGGGTAGAGGTAAGAAATCTCACTATTGCCACTTGGGCAGAGAGAGAATGTTTTTATAACTAGCAAGGATCAAGATTTAAAGGCATATAAGGTTGTGTACAATTGACTTTTTTTTTTTTTTTTTTTTGTCTGAGCCGCAAAGTATGAGAGATCTTAGTTTCCCCAACAGGGATCGAACCCGTGCCCCCTGCAGTGGAAGCTTGGAGTCCTAACCACTGGATCACCTGGGAATTCCCCAAAATTGACTTTAAAATACACGTTGCTGTGCTCTCTTAAAATATAATGCATGAAATAAGAGAATAAAAGGAAGAGATTAAAAGAGTACAAAAGTTTAAAGATAAGCCTAAGATCATAGGTGCCCTTGGCTAAAGATCTTCTTATATAAAGATCTTATTCCAAAGAGATCCAGTAAAAAAAGTAAATGTTTTTAGGACATTCATATTTGATTAGTTCAATAACTCCTTAGCTTGTGAAAAAGGCGAATGTGAAAAGATTTTTCCGTAGGTAAGAAATTAAAGTGAGGTTTTCAATAGTGAAACAAATGGAGCCAAGTGAATGACAACAGAACAGCTTAGTTACTGGTATAATTCTCTATACCATTTATTCTCCATACCAGTAAACTGAGAGCTAAGGAAACACACCAGCATTGTTTCTCAAATATTGGTAACAGGACAATTACTAGAAATGATGGAATCAGCCCTTTCCCCCTTCTCCCCCATAGCTACTCCTCTCCTCACAGTCAAACATCTTAAGAGTTGTCTAGCTTTCTCTCTCTATTTCCTGATCTCCTCTCCCACTCCATTATGGCTTATTAAGACCCATCAATCACTCCACCAAAACAAGTCTCTCTAAGGTCAGTGGTGGCCTACAGGTTAATCCATCTAGCATTTACATTCTCAACAGGGGCAACATTGTACCCAAGGCAGCAAAAATTGATTCAAGGGAGCAAAATATCTTAGATATTAAAATAGTTTGGGGCTCTCCAAAAAGTCATAGTACATAAGCAGAAATACACTACATCTAGGCATTCTCCATATCTTACACTATGCCTTCTTCCCAGGTGACTTTACGCATACCATATGCTTCAGTTACCACGCACTACCACCTGTAACTCATTAAGCTACGGTTCCAGCATAGACCATTCCTCTGAGATTCAAACCTACTTAACTACCTGCCAGTTTGACATTCCACTTGAGTGTCTCAAAGGTATTTATCTGGGAAAAAAATCCGCAGCTTTGGTCAGATTCTCAGGTTAAGAACTACTGCCATACAGTAGTTTCAGAAAGGATCATAAAAATAAAAAATGGCAAAAACCAACTAAAAAAGTTGATATAAACAATTATTCTATAAACAAGTTTATTCTTCTCGGATGTCTTTAAAGCTTCTTGCATAAATATACCTTTTAGCTGACACACAATAGAAACTAAACTAGGTTGGAAATCAACATGTCAACATATCGGTTTTTCCCAGGGCACTGACGTGAATACAATTATACTGGTTCTCTGGTTATGCTAAAAGGTATTCTAAAACCAGTGTCAGACTTTCAGTAAAAGAGAGTAAGAATACAAAACACTGCAAATTGATTTGTAAACTTGCTACACTGGGTGTTTGCAGAACTAAGCAACAAGTAGATGTCAATATTTACATTTTGAAGAGAATCCTGAAAAGAAAGTGATTATCACAGGCAAACTGCATTAAAAATATATTCTTTTTTTTTTTTTTTTTGTACGCGGGCCTCTCACTGCTGCGGCCTCTCCCATCGTGGAGCCCAGGCTCCGGACGCGCAGGCCCAGCGGCCACGGCTCACGGGCCCAGCCGCTTCGTGGCACGCGGGATCCTCCCGGACCGGGGCACAAACCCGCGCCCCCTACCTCGGCAGGTGGACTCTCAACCACTGCGCCACCAGGGAAGCCCTAAAAATATATTCTTATAATTACAACAACAACTCAAAAACTCTTTGTTAGCTATGTTCCGTATAAAGCCACACCACTAATCCTTTACAAAGTTAAAACAAGATAGAGACCTAGAACTAAAATCGAGGGCTATCTTTTTGGCTCTATGGATTCATACTTCTTGAGCAATCACAGAAATTTGCCAACACTAACACTATCAAATAAAGGAATTCTGCAAACAAGAACAAGAAATAGATTTATTTCAGGAGTTAAAAGAGGTGCTCTGTTAGGTGGTGGTGATGGGATGAATTGGGGGATTGGGATTGACATATATACACTAATAAGTATAAAATAGATAACTAATAAGAACCTGCTGTATAAAAAAATACAATAAAATAATATTCAAAAAAAAAGAGGTGCTCTGTTAGAAAAATAACTTCTCAAGGAGATGAAAGAAATCTTCCTCTTTGGTACAACATGATTAAGGTCTAACCTAGCACAGTCTAAATCTTTGCCTGCTGATCATGTTTTTCTGCTCAACTTTTTTTCTCTGTCTCTCTGTTTCTTGATTCTGATAGTATTCTTCCTTAGTGATTTCTGAAATCATTACTAAAAATAATATTTCCTACTGGACACTCTACTTGGATCTCCTTTAAGAACTTCAAATCCAATATGCCCCAAACTAAACTTATCCTCTCCACCTCCACCTCCTTTCTGGAAAATGTTTCATAGTACCCCATTTACCTGGTGGCCTAAGCCATAAACCTGGGACTTATCCTTGAATTCTCCTCTGACAATATTTTATTAATTCTATCTCTTTCGCTCTTAAAACTGCCTCCTCCTCGCTGCCTTCCTGGCCTTGGCTTATAACTTACTGAAGTTACAGCCTTCAAAGTGCTGAGGTGGGGCTTCTCTGGTGGCGCAGTGGTTGAGAGTCCGCCTGCTGATGCAGGGGACACGGGTTCGTGCCCCGGTCCGAGAAGATCTCACATGCCACGGAGCGGCTGGGCCCGTGAGCCATGGCCGCTGAGCCTGCGCATCCGGAGCCTGTGCTCCGCAGCAGGAGAGGCCATAACAGTGAGAGGCCCATATACAGCAAAAAAAAAAAAAAAAAAGTGCTTAGGTGATGGAGTCAAATAAATCTGGGATTGAATCCCAGTTCTGCCATTGCTAAGTGTGATCTTAATCTTAGGCAAATTACTTAACCTCTCTGGGGCTCATTTTCTCATCTGTAAAATAAAAAGAATAATAAAATTTACCTCATACAGTTATTGAAGTAGGCAAATGAGCTAATGCCTCTAAAACACCCAACAGTATGTCTGGCGTATTGTAAACACTCAATGAATGGTGGCCACCACTACCCTGCAGGACTGTATATCAATTAAATGATACAATAATCTATGTAAAGCATTTAACATGCAGTAAGGGCTTAATATTTAATAACCTTTAAAAAATTAATTTCACTTCTCATCTTCTCTATATTACTTCAATAATACCCTAACATCTAGTCTTAGCCATTTTATCTATTCCTCACAATGCCTCTAAACGGCTTCTGTTTTCAGGATAAAATCCAAATTCCTTCTCATGACGTACAAAGTTCTTTATGATCTTTCCTCATTTTGAAGGTTTACTTCTTGCCATTCCTTTGGCTCCAATCACATCCAACTCAGAAGTGTCCTATTCTTTCAGGAGTTACTGCTTTTACAATGCTATTCTTTTTGCCTAGAATCCCCATCTACTCTTTTCCCCAGTCCAATTCCAATTTTGTCTCATACTACTTCTTCTAACCCTTCACAACTCAGCCCAGGAAGCCTTCCCTGTCCTGGAGAAAATGGACCGAGCACCAGCAGCAGCAGCCTTGGCGCATGCCCTGGCCCTGGGCAATTTATATCCCAGCCAGGCTTCCTGCCGGACTGACTTCTCTCTTTTTTGTGTGATTGAACAGCTCTGCCCCACGGGGGGCCTTTTTCACACTTGATTTCGAAACACAGTCTCCGTGCTCTCAGACATTCTTGAAATTTTTTCCTTCTAATGACATAAGAAGAAAGACTTTATTTTACCGATATTTTACTTGATTTTTTACATTTATGTTGATGAAAGAAATTAGTCTGTAACATTGCTTTCTTGTAATACCCATGACAGGTTGGTATTAAGGTTATACTGTCTTCTATAATTATCTGGGAAGTATTCCCTGTTTTCTATTCTCTGGAATATTTTATATAAAACTTGGTATTATTTTTTCCCTTAAATATTTGGCAACTAACATTTATTGAGCATATACTACATGCCAGATTCTATACTAAGCTCATTTACTATGTTACCTCATTTAATCCTCACAGCAACTTTCTAAGGTATATATCATTATTATCCCTGTTTTATAGAGAAGAAACTGGGGCTTATAGAAGGTAACTTGCCCAAAGTCACAGAGCTGGTAGGCAGCAGAACTGGGACTTCAACACATGTATCCCCATGTTCTTAATCACTTGCTATACTGTCTTGTAATACTTAATATATGGTATTATGATTACCTATTCATTTATCTGTCTCCCCATTAGTCAGTGAAATCTATCTAGTAAGATCCTTGAAGGGTGGGATCATGTCTCCATTTTTTGCAGCTCTTAAATCTAGCATCATGTCTACCAATTAATAGATGCTCAATAAGTAGCTGCTAAGTGAATGAATGAAAACATATCATTTGATTCTTATAACAACTGGGTGAGGTAAAGTGGTTATTAACAATCCCGGTTCAGAAAGCAGGTATATGTTTACTTTAGAATGTTGCTAAAATGGCTTTTGTCTTTAAGTTAAAGCATATAACCCCCATGCAAAGAAGGCATACATGATTTAGTTTCTTCAACAAGGAAAAAGCAAAAAATAAATTTTAATTACTTGCAAACTGTCAATGACAACAGATTTAATGTTCTGATACCATCTGTAAGACAGAGACCTTCATATTTTTTCTGGGGTCAAGGGTACATATACAACAAGAAAAAGATTATCTGGTGAGAAAATGGCAATAAAACAAAAGCCTTAAGTAGAAAAGCTTTCATAGAAGGTCAGCAGTGTAGCTAAAGAATTCCCCACCGACTATGCGATGTGGTAGGGATGTCATAAGACGATTTAAGGTAGACATAAAATACCCACAGCAGGGATGTCTTGGCTTCAGTTAAATGAACTGAAATTTCCATTCTGTCTTTTGCCTGATGAGTCTGTAAAAACGCTTATATATGGGCACCACAGAAAAGAGATTTTTTTTGATGTAGATCAGATCATAATTATGGCAAAATAACTAGGTTATAGTAAGACAAATCTGGCCTAGATATAGGAACAAACGTCCGAGAGCCAATGTCCTTATGTTCTGAAATTGTTATTTGGGAGATTATATCAATATAACTACAATCCTAAAGGATATTAAGAATAGAAAAGATCCTTGAAATATTTAAATAGAATTCTGCCTAAAGGATACCCTAGACAACCTCATGAGGATTCTTCCAAGCCTCTCTCTTCTAACCCCAATCCAAGCTACACACACACACACACACTTTTTTACTGCAGCAGTTTTTGTCAAGTTGCTTTTAGGACAAGAGTATTATAACATATCTCAAAGAGGAAAAAAATGTGAGAATAAAAACATACCAAAGGAACTATTAAACACGTCACAGGAAAACTATTCTCACCAGTGGACTGCCACATAAAAATTTCAGAAGTCTTTGTATTCTCTATAGCAAAATAAATAAGATATTCAGCAAGGGGTCCCTTACCATATAGATATTGCTTAGGCTCCCAAAATCAAATATGCTAATGATAAAAAATTGAAAATCAGAAAGAATAGAAAAAAATGATTTACTTCCATCAGTGAAAGATAATTCTTTTTTTTTTTAATTTATGTATTTATTTATCTTTGGGTGCGTTGGGTCTTCATTGCTGCGTGCAGGCTTCTCTCTAGTTGTGGCGAGCGGGGGCTACTCTTTGTTGTGGTGCACGGGCTTCTCATTGTGGTGGCTTCTCTTGTTGCAGAGCTCGGGCTCTAGGCGCATGGGCTTCAGTAGTCATGGGGTGGGACACGGGCTCAGTAGTTGTGGCTTGCGGGCTCTAGAGCACAGGCTTAGTAGTTGTGGTACACGGGCTTAGTTGCTCCGTGGCATGTGGGACCTTCCTGAACCAGGGCTTGGACCCATGTCCCCTGCATTGGCAGGTGGATTCTCAACCACTGTGCCACCAGGGAAGCCCTGGAGTGCATATTTTAAGATCATATTTTTTCAATTTAAGACTTTCTATTTTATTCTATTTTAAAGATTTCAGTTCTCTGGTGAAATTCTCCATATTTTCATCTATTTTCTCCATCTTTTCCTCAAATAAAGATATTAATCAAGTGTTTTAAAGTCCTTGTATGATAACACCAGTATCTGTGGCATCTGTAAGCCTGCTTCTGTTAGCTTTTGGTTATCTGGTCCTATCTCTTGACATGCCTAGAAAATTTTGACTGAATAATATTGTTTTAAAATTTTTTACAGGCTCCAAATTATGTTATCTATGACCAGAAAGAGTTTACCCTTTTCTCTGCTAGGCAGAGAGTGCAGCATTCATCACTTTTATCCAATCAAAACACTTGAGCAGAAGCAAGAACTACAATCCTGCAGCCTGTGGAACAAAAACCACATTCACAGAAAGACAAAATGAAAAGGCAGAGGGCTATATAATAGATGAAGGAAGAAGATAAAACCCCAGAAAAACAATTAAATGAAGTGGAGATAGGCAATCTTCCAGAAAAAGAACTCAGAATAATGATAGTGAAGATGATCCAAGACCTCGGAAAAAGAACGGAGGCAAACAAAGATCAAGAAGATGCAAGAAATGTTTAACAAAGACCTAGAAAAATTAAAGAACAAATACCTAGAAGAATTAAAGTGCACACAGAACATTCTCCAGGATAGACCACATCTTGGGTCATGAATCAAGCCTCAGTAAATTTAAGAAAACTGAAATTATATCAAGCATCTTTTCTGAACCATGAAGCTATGAGATTAGAAATCAATTACAGGGAAAAAAAACTTTAAAAACACAAACACATGGAGAATAAACAACACATTACTAAATAACCAAGAGATCACTGAAGAAATCAAAGAGGAAATCAAAAAAAACCTAGAGACAAATGACAGTGAAAACATGACGATCCAAAACCTATGGGATGCAGCAAAAGCAGTTCTAAGAGGGAAGTTTATAGCAATTCAAGCCTACCTCAAGAAACAAGAAAAGTCTCAAATAAACAATATAACCTTACACCTAAAGGAACGAGAGAAAGAAGAACAAACAAAACCCAAAGTTAGTAGAAGGAAAGAACATCAAGATCAGAGCAGAAACAAATGAAATAGAAACAAAGAAAACAATAGCAAAGATCAATAAAACTAAAAGCTGGTTCTTTGAGAAGATAAACAAAATTGATAAACCTTTAGCCAGACTCCTCAAGAAAAACAGGGAAAGGACTCAAATCAATAAAATTAGACATGAAAAAGGAGAAGTTACAATGGACACTGCAGAAATACAGAGCATCATAAGAGACTACTACAAGCAACTCTATGTCAATAAAATGGACAACCTGGAAGAAATGGACAAATTCTTAGAAAGGTATAAATTTCCAAGACTGAACCAGGAAGAAATAGAAAATATGAACAGACCAATCACAAGTAATGAAATGGAAACTGTGATTAAAAATCTTCCAACAGACAGAAGTCCAGGAGCAGATGGCTTCACAGGTGAATTCTATCAAACATTTAGAGAAGAGCTAACACCCACCCTTCTCAAACTCTTCCAAAAAATTGCAGAGGAAGGAACACTCCCAAACTCATTCTACAAGGCCACCATCACCCTGATACCAAAACCAGACAAAGATACTACTAAAAAAAAAATTACAGACCAATATCACTGATGAATATAATGCAAAAGTCCTCAACAAAATACTAGCAAACAGAATCCAACAACACATTCAAAGGAGCATACACCATGATCAAGTGGGATTTATCCCAGGGATGCAAGGATTCTTCAATATATGCAAATCAATCAATGTGATACACCATATTAACAAATTGAATAATAAAAACCATATGACCATCTCAATAGATGCAGAAAAAGCTTTTGACAAAATTCAACACCAATTTATGATAAAAACTCTCCAGAAAGTGGGCATAGAGGGAAACTACCTCAACATAATAAAGGCCATATATGACAAACCCACAGCAAACATCATTCTCAATGGTGAAAAACTGAAAGCATTTTCTCTAAGATCAGAAAAAAGACAAGGATGTCCACTCTCGCCACTATTATTCAACATAGTTTTGAAAGTCCTAGCCACAGCAATCAGAGAAGAAAAAGAAATAAAAGGAATACAAATTGGAAAAGAAGTAAAACTGTCATTGTTTGCAGATGACATGACAATATACATAGATAATCCTAAAAATGCCACCAGAAAACTACCAGGGCTAATCAATGAATTTGGTAAGGTTGCATGATACAAAATTAATGCACAGAAATCTCATGCATTCCTATACACTAACAATGAAAGATCAGAAAGAGAAATTAAGGAAACAATCCCATTCACCATTGCAAAAAAAGAATAAAATACCTTGGAATAAACCTACCTAAGGAGGTAAAAGACCTGTACTCAGAAAACTATAAGACACTGACGAAAGAAGTCAAAGATGACACAGATTGTTAAAAAAAAAAAAATAAATAAATAAATAAATAAATTAGAGAGAATATGGAAAAAAAAAAAAAGATGACACAGATGGAGAGATACACCATGTTCTTGGATTGGAAGAATCAACATTGTGAAAATGACCATAGTACCCAAAGCAATCTACAGATTCTATGCAAGCCCTATCAAATTACCAATGGCAGTTTTTACAGAACTAGAACAAAAAAAATCTTAAAATTTGTATGGAGACACAAAAGATGCCTAATAGCCAAAGCAATCTTGAGGGGAAAAAATGGAGCTGGAGGAATCAGACTCCCTAACTTCAGACTATATTACAAAGCTACAGTAATCAAGACAATATGGTACTGGCACAAAAACAGAAATATAGATCAATGGAACAGGATAGAATGCCCAGAGGTAAACCCACGCACCTATGGTCAACTAATCTATGACAAAGGAGGCAAGGATACACAATGGAGAAAAGACAGTCTCTTCAATAAGTGGTGCTGGGAAAACTGGACAGCTACATGTAAAAGAATGAACACTCCCTAACACCATACACAAAAATAAACTCAAAATGGATTAAAGACCTAAATGTAAGATCGCACATTATAAAACTCTTAGAGGAAAACATAGGAAGATCACTCTCTGACATAAATCACAGCAAGATCTTTTTTAACCCACCTCCTAGAGTAATGGAAATAAAAACAAAAATAAGCAAATGGGACCTAATGAAAGTTCAAAGCTTTTGCACAGCAAAGGAAACCATAAACAAGACAAAAAGACAACCCTCAGAATGGGAGAAAATATTACAACTGAATCAACAGACAAAGGATTAATCTCCAAAATATATAAACAGCTCATGCAGCTCAATATTAAAAAAACAAACAATGCAATCCAAAAATGGGCAGAAGACCTAAATAGACATTTCTCCAAAGAAGACATACAGATGGCCAACAGGCACAAGAAAAGCTGCTCAACATCACTAATTAGCAGAGAGATGCAAATCAAAACTACAGTGAGGTATCACCTCACACCAGCTAGAATGGCCATCATCAGAAAATCTACAAACGACAAATGCTGGAGAGGGTGTGGAGAAAAGGGAACCCTCTAGCACTGTTGGTGGGAATGTAAATTGATGCAGCCACTATGGAGAACAGTATGGAGGTTCCTTAAATAACTAAAAATAGAATTACCATATGACCCAGGAATCCCACTACTGGGCTTATACCCAGAGAAAACCATAATTCAAAGAGACACATGCACCCCAGTGTTCACTGCAGCACTATTTACAATAGCCAGGTCATGGAAGCAACCTAAATGCCCATCGACAGAGGAATGGATAAAGAAGATGTGGTACATATATACAATGGAATATTACTCAGCCATAAAAAGGAGCAAAATTGGGTTATTTGTAGAGACGTGGATGGACCTAGAGACTGTCATACAGAGTGAAGTAAGTCAGAAAGAGAAAAACAAATATCGTATATTAACGCATATATGTGGAATCTAGAAAAATGGTACAGATGAACCAGTTTGCAAAGCAGAAACAGAGACACAGACGTAGAGAACAAACGTATGGACACCCGGGGGGACAGTGAGGAGCGGGGGGATGAACTGGGAGATTGGGATTGACATGTATACACTGATGTGTATAAAATAGATAATTAATAATAACCTGCTGTATAAAAAAATAATTTAAATTAAATTTAAAAATTCCAAAAAATTTTCAAAAAAAAAAGAAGTTCATCCACATGAAGAAGTTCATCCACACGAAGAACTGTGCTCAAGGTTACATAGCCAATAGGTAGAAAATTCAAACCTAAGACTATTTGATTCTTAATTTGTGCTATGAACCACTATCCTGCCACATATGCAAATTGTATATCCTCAGTATTCAGTACAGTGCCTGCCACATGGTAGGCTTTAACATTCAACAAACATTTGTTTTATTGTTGAAACAATAAAACAAGATAATATATGAACAAGATAATATATGAAAGCCCTTGTAAATTATAAAACTCTGAATGAATACTATTATTTCCTTCCACCCTGACTCAGTTTTTGTTGATTTTTCTACCTCACCATCCTTATCCATTTCCCCAGTAAACACACATTTATCCATCTAGGTCCAAGGGAAATGTAATAACTTCTTTAACACTCCATATGAAATCAGTAATCCCTCTTCTGTGCTCTCAGGGACTCTGTACTTACTTCTATTATAATAATTATATAACGCATTTGCATACAATTCTTCCCCCATCCACCCTAGATTATGAATTCTTCAAGAAAAGAAACCACATTTTATTTATCTTTGTATTGCTTGTGCCTAGGACAGTGTCAGGATATGAAAGATGCCAAATTCATATCTGCTGAATAAATGCAGAATCACTCTCAGACCCAGATAAGACGGTAGGTCCTTGCCTTGGAACTCATATTTTTTTCCCAGCTTTATTGAGATATAATTGACAAAAAACACTGTGTAACTTTAAGGTATACAATGTATACCAATAATTTTAGATAGCTAGATAGACAGACAGAAAGACAGATGAGAACATACAAGCTCTAGTCTCTTAGCAAATGTCAAGTATATAATACAGTATTGTTAACTATAGTTACCATGCTGTACATTATTAGATCCCAGAACTTATTAATCTTATAACTAAAAGTTTGTACCTTTTGACCAACATCTCATTTCCCCCATGCACCAAGTCCTGGCAACCACCAATCTATTCTCTGTTTCTATAAGTTCAACTTTTTAAGATTTAACATGTGAGGTCATAAAGTAGTTGTCTTTCTTTATCTGACTTATTTCACTTAGTATAATGCCCTCAAGTTTCATTCATGCTGTCACAAATGGCAGGATTTCCTTCTTTTTCATAGCCGAATAATATTCTGTTATATTTGCACCACATTATTTTTATCCATTCACTTGTTAATGGACACTTAGGCAGCTTCCATGTCTTGGCTATTGTGAATAATACTGCAATGAACATAGGAGTGCACATATTTCTTTGAAATAGTGGTTGAATTTCCTTCGGATATATATCCAAAAGTAGGATTGCTGGATTATATGGTAGTTCTACTTTTAATTTTTTGAGGAACCTCTATACTGTTTTCCATAATGTCTATACCAATTTATATTCCTACCAAGAATGCACAAGTGTTCCCTTTTCTCCACATCCTTGCCAGCCCTTATGTCTTGTCTTTTTGATAACAGCCATTCAAATAGGTGTGGTATCTCATTATGGCTTTGATTTGCATTTCCATGATGATTAGTAATGTTGAGCACTTTTTCACGTACCTGTTGGCCATTTTTATGTTTTCTTGGAAAAAATGTCTATTCAGGTCCTTTGTGCATTTAAAAATTTTTTTTTCTATTGGGTTGAGTGAGTTCATTATATATTTTGGATATGAACACTTATCGGTTACACGGTTTGCAAATATTTTCTCTCATTTCATACAATTCCCTTTCACTTTTTTGTGCAGAAGCTTTTTAGTCTGATGTAGTCTCACTAGATTTTTTTTGCTTTTGTTGCTTGTGCTTATGGTATCATATTCAAAAAATCATTATTAAGACTAATGTCAAGGAGGTTACCTCTCTGCTTTCTTCTAGGAGTTTTACAGTTTCAGGTCTTAAGTTCAAGTTTTTAATCCATTTTGAGTTGATTTTTGATAGTGTAAGATAGGGGTCCAATTTAATTCTTTTGCATGCTGCTGTCCAGTTTTCCCAACACCATTTATTGACAAGACTATCTTTTCTCCATTGCATATTCTTGGCTCTCTCATCACAAATTAATTGATTTATTTCTGAACTCTTTATTCTGTCCCATCATATATGTATCTGTTTTTATGTCAATACCACAGTGTTACTATAGCTTTTTAATATAGTCTAAAATCAGGACGTGTGATGTCTCCAGCTTTGTGCTCCTTTCTCAACATTGTTTTGGCTATTCAGGGTCTTTTGTGGTTCTATATGGATTTTAGGATTGTTTGTCTATTTCTGCCATTGGAATTTTGATAGGGACTGCATCTGTGGACTGCTTTGGGTAGTATGGATATTTTTAACAATACTAACTCTTCCAACCCATGGGCAAGAAATATCTTTCCATTTAATTGTGTCTTCTTCAATTTCTTTCAACAGTGTCTTATAGTTTTCAGTGTAAAGATCTTTCACCTCCTTGGTTAAATTTACTCCTAAGTATTTTATTCTTTTTGATGTTATGGTAAATAGGATTGTTTTCTCAATTTCTGTTTTCAATAGTTCATTGTTAATATATGGAAATACAACTGAGTTTTGTAAATTGATTTTGTATCCTGCAACTTTACTGAATTCATTTAGTTCTAACAGATTTTTGGTGGAGTCTAAGGGTTTTCTGTATATAATATCATGTCATCTGTAAATAGTCACACTTTTAATTCTTCCTTTCCAATTTAATGTTTTTATTTATTTTTCTTGACTAACTGCTCAGGCTAGGACTTCCTGTACTATGTTGAATAAAAGTGGCAAGAATAGGCGTTTTTGTCTTGTTCCTGATCCTAAAAGGAAAAGCTTTCAGCTTTTCACCATGGAGTATGATGTTAGCTATGGAGTTGTCATATATGGTCTTTATTATGTCAAGGTATGTTCCCTCTATATCCACTTTGTTGAGAGTTTTTATCATGAATGGATGTTGAATTTTGTCAAGTGCTTTTTCTGCGTCTACTGAGACAATCACATGATTTTTATCTTTCATTATGTTAATATGGTGTATCACACTGATTGATTTGTGGATTTGAACCATCCTTGCATCCCTAGAATAAATTCCACTTGATCCTGGAGTGTGGTCCTTTTAATGTATTGTTGGATTCAATTTGCTAATACTTTGTTGAAACTTTCTGCATCTACATTCATCAAGGATAGTAGCCTGTAATTTTCTTTTCTTGTACTGTCCTTGTCTGGTTTTGATATCAGGATAATGCTGGCCTCGTAATAAGTTTGGAAGTGTTCCCTCCTCTTCTATTTTTTTGGAATTTTGAGAAGGATCAATGTTAATTCCTCTTTAAACGTTTGGTAGAATTCCCAGTGAAGCTGTCTGCTCCTCAACTGTTGTTGGGAGGTTTTTGATTACTAATTCAATCTCCCTACTTGCAATTGGTCTGTTCAGATTTTCTATTTCTCCATAATCCAGTCTTGATAGGTTGTATGTTTCTAGAAATTTATCCATTTTTCTTAGGTTGTCCAATTTGTTGGCATATAATTGTAAATGGTAGTCTCTTAAAACCTTTGTGTTTCTGTGGTGTCAGTTGTAATGAGTCCTCTTTCACTTATAATATTATTTATTTGAGTTTTTTTCTTGGTTAATCTAGCGAAGGATTTTCAATTTTGTTTTATCTTTTCAAAAACCAATTCTTAGTTTTGCTGATCATTTCTATTTTTTCCCTATTCTTTATTTCTGCTCTAATCATTATTTCCCTCTTTCTATTAATTTTGAGCTTAGTTTGCTCTTCTTTTTCCAGTTCCTTCAGGTGGAAGGTTCGGTTGTTTATTTGAGACCTTTTCTCTTCTTTGGTCCACTGGTTGTTCAGGAGTGTGTTGTTTAAATTCCATGTATTTGTGAATTTTCCAATTTTCTTCCTGTTATTGATTTCTAGTTTCACACTATTGTGTTTGGAAAGATGCTTGATATAATTTCAATCTTCTTGATTTGTTAAGATTTGTTTTGTGGCCTAACATATGATCTATCCTGGAGAATGTTCTGTTTGTTCTTGAAGAGAATGTGTTTTCTGCTGCTGTTGGATAAAATGTTCTGTATATGTGTGTATAGATCCATTTGGTCTATAGTACTACTCAAAAGTGCTGTTTCCTTATTGATTTTCTTTCTGTATGATCTATTCATTGTTGAGACGGGGGTATTAAAGTCGCCTACTTTTACTGTAGTGTTTATTTCTCCCTTCAGTTCTATTAATATCTGCTTTATATTTAGATGCTCCGATGTTGGATATTTACAATCGTTATGTCATCTTCATGAATTGATCCTTTTATCATATATAGTGACTTCTTTGTCTATTGTGACCCTTCTTTTTTAACTTAGTTTATTTTTTCTGATACAAGGATAGGTATCCCTGCTCTCTTTTTGTGAGCATTTGCATGGAATATCTTTTTCCATCCCTCCACTTCCAGTCTATGTGTGTCCTTAAAGTTAAAGTGAGTCTCTTACAGGCATCATTTCCCTTTTAAGACAGTGTGGTATTGGCAAAAGAATAGACAAATAGGTCAATGGCACAGAACAGAGAGCCCAGAAATAGACCCTCACAAATACACTTAACTGATCTTTGACAAAGGAGCAAAGGCAATATAAGGAGGCAAAGATAGTCTTTTCAACAAATGGTATAGGAACAACTGAATATCTGTGTGAAAAAAAAAGGAATACGGACACAGACCTTATACCCCTTACAAAAGTTAACTCAAAATGTATCATAAAGCTAAATGTAAAACACAAAACTACAAAATTCCTAGAAGATAACACAAAAGAAAATATAGGTGACTTTGGGTACAGCAATGACTTTTTAGATATAATATCAAAGGTATGATCTATGAAAAAATAATTATAAGCTGAATTTCATTAAAATTAAAAACATCTCCTCTCCAAAAGACAATGTCATGAGAATGAGAATTCAAGCCACAGACTAGGAGGAATTATTTGCAAAAGACACATCTGATAAAGTACTATTATCCAAAATATACAAAGAACCCGTAAAACTCAAGAATAAGAAAACAAATAGCCCAATTAAAAAATGGGCCCAAGACCTGAACAGACACTTCACCAAAGATGATATACAGATGGCTAGTAAGCATATGAAAAGATGCTCCTCATCATGTCATCAGGGAAATGCAATTTAAAATAACGAGATAACACACACTCCTATTACAATGGCCAAAATTCAAAATGCCGACAGCATCAAATGCTGACAAGGATGTGGAGCAACAGGAACTCTCATTCATTGCTGATGGATTGCAAAGTGGTACATTTTGGAGGAAGGTTTGATAGTTTCTTAGAAAAGTGAACATCCTCTTACCATACAATCCAGCAAATGTACTCCTCAATATTTATCCAAAGGAGTTGAAAATTTATGCCCACACAAAACCTGCACATGGATGCTTATAGTAGCTTTATTTGTAACTGCCAAATCTTGGAAGAAACCAAGCTATCCTTCAGTAGGTGCATGGATAAATAAACTGTAGTACATCCACATTTTAGAATATTATTCAGCACTAAAAAGAAATGAATTATTAAGCCATGAAAAGGAATTTGAGCAATCTTAAATGCATAATACTAAAGGGAAAAAGTCAGTCTGAACAGGCTACATACCATATGATTCCAGCTATATGATATTCTGAAAATACTGGGTTGGCCAAAAAGTGCCTTTGGTTTTTAAGTAAAAATAAAAGATACATTTTTTCATTTTCACCAAGAAGTTTAGTGAACAATGTATTCACCCTTTTGTTGCACTACCTTCTGCCATTTTTCAGGCAACTTCATAATTCCATCTTCCCAAAACTTTTTACCTTTTTGAGCAAAGAACTCTTCCAGGTGCCTTTTACAGCTTCCAGGGAATTGAAATTTTTTCCATTAAGAGAATTTTATAAAGACCAAAATAAATGGAAATCCGAAGGTGCAATGTCTGGTGAATGTGGCAGGTGAATCAGAAGTTCCCAGCCAAGCTGTAATAGTTTTTGCCTGGTCATCAAAGAAACATGTGGTCTTATGTTATCCTAATGGAAGATTATGCGTTTTCTGTTGACTAATTCTGGATGCTTTTCATCAAGTGCTGCTTTCAGTTGGTCTAACTGGGAGCAGTACTTGTTGGAATTAATCGTTTGCTTTTCCAGAAGGAGCTCATAATAGAGGACTCCTTTCCAATCCCACCACATATACAACATCACCTTCTTTGGATGAAGACTTGCCTTTGGTGTGGTTGGTGGTGGTTCATTTCGCTTGCCCCACAATCTCTTCCATTCCACATTAGTGTACAGTATCCACTTTTCATCACCCCTCACAATTTGTTTTCAAAATGGAACGTTTTCATTACGTTTAAGTAGAGAATCGCATGCGGAAATACGGTCAAGAAGATTTTCCTCGCTTAACTTATGTGGAACCCAAACGTCAAAGCGATTCACATAACCAAGCTGGTACAAATGATTTTCAGCGCTTGATTTGGATATTTTGAGTATGTCAGCTATCTCCCGTGTGGTATAATGTTGATTGTTCTCAATTAGTGTTTCAATTTGATTGCTATCAACTTCAACTGGTCTACCCGACCGTGGAGCATCATCCAGCAAGAAATCTCCAGCACGAATCTTTGCAGACCACTTTTGACATGTTCGATCAGTCACAGCACCTTCTCTATATACTGCACAAATTTTTTTTTGCATTTCGGTTGTGTATTTAACCTTTCTTGAAATAATAAAGCATAAGATGCCAAAAATGTTGGTTTTTTCCTTCCATCTTCAATATTAAAATCGCTACACAAAAATTCACCAATTTTGATAAGTCTTTTTTTAAATGCACGCTGATATGACAGCTGTCACATACAATCTAACAAACTTATTTTGAATGAAGTTAAAGACAACTAAGTGCTACTAGAGCCATCTTACACAAAAACCAGACGAACCTTTTGGCCAACCCAATAGCAAAACAATGGAGCCAGTAACAAGATCAGTGGTTGCCACAGGCTGGGGGAAGGGAGAGATGAATACACAGAGCACAGAACATTTTTAGGGCAATAAAACTATTCTGTATGATACTACGTTTGTAGATACATGTCATTATACATTTGTCAAAACCTATAATAATGTACAACACTGAGACTGAAGCCTAATGTAAAATATAGATTATGATATGTCAATGTAGGTTTATGAGTTGTAACAAATGTATCACTGTGGTACAGGATATTGACAGTGGAGGAAGCAGTCCATGTGTAGGGGCAGGGAGTAAATGGGAACTTTCTGTACTTTCTGCTTAATTTTGCTATGAACCTAAAACTACTCCCAAAAATAGTCTATTAAAAAAACATAGCTCTTAACCATCTTTTAATACTACGACCCAGATCAAAAACAGTTGTTTCCACTTTGGATAAGAAGGTAAAACCACTGCTTGATTATTTCTAAACCTAGCTTCCAAAATCATCTTAACTGGTAATTTAAGGCTCACAATGAGGATCAAAGAACTTACTTTTCAATTTTCTTCCTTTGTTCTTTTTGCCTCTGTTGTTCTTTCACTTGTTCTCTTTCAATATCCATGAAAAGTCGTCTATATCTCAGGTACTGCTTTTGACGCTAAAGAAAAGAAGTTAAAATTGTTAAGATTCCGCTCTCAGAGGACTTTCCAAGAAAGGAAAATCCTTGTGCCATAGACAAGAAAACTATGTGACACAAAAGTCACAGGGAATTAAGTCCTTAATTTCCTTCTATTTATGGTGACTCAGGATAATATCACATATAGCAAGAGATTTATATTTTCAAGCACATAGCTATTAGATGTAACAGACAAATCAGAGAAAGAAGTACTAATTTAGTTTGCACTTAGCATGGTCAGTTGTCAATAGCCCTTGAGGAAATGATTATATTTAATATGATAAGATACATACTATATTTACTCTGTGTTCCCAAGTAGTAAGTACCACAGAAGCAGAACCAAAGAAAGAATGTAAGAGGTATTTTATAACAGAACGTCACTTTAACTTTCCAAAATTAAAACCACACTACAAAAGCACACTCTAAGCCTAGCCTAATATGGTGGGGAGGAGGGAGGGAAGACTGAGGAATATCAGAGCATCATACTTTTAAAGGGAACAAGTATAATAAAAGCAAATGCTGGGGCTTCCCTGGTGGCACAGTGGTTAAGAATCTGCCTGCCAATGCAGGGTACATGGGTTCGAGCCTTGGTCCGGGAAGATCCCACATGCCACGGAGCAATGAAGCCTGTGCGCCACAACTACTGAGCCTGCGCTCTAGAGCCCGTGAGCCACAACTACTGAGCCCACGTGCCACAACTACTGAAGCCCACGTGCCTAGAGCCTGTGCTCCGCAACAAGAGAAGCCACCACAATGAGAAACACGCACACCACAAGGAAGAGTAGCCCCTGCTCGCTACAGCTAGAGGAAGCCCGCGTGCAGCAACAAAAACCCAACGAAGCCAAAAATAAATAAATAAATAATTTAAAAAAAAAAAAAAAAAGCAAATGCTACTACCCTGTCCGTGATCTGTTCATACTTCCAAATTTATATATTCTCTTTTTAAGGGCACAAGCTACTCAAAGAGCACTAGTATACACACAGACATGTTTTTGTCCTTAGAGTAGCTTGTGTCTTTTTGGTAAAAATTATTAAAACTATAATAACAGTTCTCAATATTGAAGATACATCACAATCATCTGTGGTGTTTTTTTAAAACACAGATGCCCCAAACCTACCTAAGATACTGATTCAGTATATCTGCTTTGGGTCCAGGCATTTGTATTTGGAAAAAGCTCCATGTCTGATTCTGGTACATGGCCAGTGTTAAAAACTGTTCATTTAAACTAACTTTAGATTGAAAAGGAAAAAAAGGAAGTCACAAATTAAAACTCTTCCTTAAATTAGCTATTATGGCAAATATACACTAACTGAAGAAACTCACTAGGATCACCTCTCTGATTTCACATCAAGGTACCCTAAATCCTAGAAGCTTAGAAGAGAAGTTCAACATATTAAAATGAGTCAAGCAACTTTTGTGCCTTTATCTATGGAATTTGTAGTACTAGCTCTTAATGTGTTAGGACACAACAAATTGTTTCCAATCTCACATATACTATTATAGTAGAAACACTGATGTCCAAAAGCCATTGTCACTACATACCTCTTTCTTGTCTTCCTCTTGACTTACTCCTGACTGAAGTGCCAGTGGAGTTTGGAATTCAGTGTTCAATCCTGATTGATATTCACCACCAACCTGTTAGAAAGTCCAGTCACACAAAGAGACAAAATTGCCAAAAGTTAGCCCTACGTATGTTTTTGATAATTTCATCTATTGATTCCTTTCTCCTGCAATCTTGAGCTCAACTGGATAAAAACAATTTTTTAAACAAATATAAAAGAATAAAGCTTTAAGAAAGAATAAAAGAAAGAAATTAATCAAACAAAAACAATAAAAAGAAAATATCCAGGTCAAAAACATGGATGGGGACCTCCTTGGTGGTGCAGTGGTTAAGAATCCGCCTGCCAATGCAGGGAACATACATGGGTTCGAGACCTGGTCCGGGAAGATCCCACATGCCATGGAGCAACTAAGCCCATGTGCCACAACTACTGAGCCTGTGCTCTAGAGCCCGCAAGCCACAACTACTGAGCCCACACACCACAACTACTGAAGCCTGCGCCTACAGCCCATGCTCCGCAATAAGAGAAGCTTCCTCAATGAGAAGCCTGCACACTGCAATGAAGAGTAGCTCCCGCTCGCCGCAACTAGTGAAAGCCAGCACACAGAAACAAAGACCCAACACAGCCAAAAAAAAAAAGAGAATGAACTAATGACAGATCAAAATGTTCAGAATGAAAGTCCTTCTAAATTGATCACTTGAAATCACTCTATCATGAGTGTGTGCTTGGGACTGAATCCAGGATATAAAACTAGATCCCTTAACATCTCAAATCTGTAATCATTTTCAATTTATACATGTTCTTGAAAGGTGTGAGTTTAGAGAATAAAAGCTTGAAAATACTATAGCCATCAACTGACATGGCAGGGAAGAAACTGGGGCTTATTTCCCCCCTAATTATTAGAAAAGCCTGTTGACATAACTTAGTACACTTACTTGGACATTATATGGCTCAAATTATGATCTCTAACTTTTAGAAATAAAAGTTTAAAATTACTTTTATCTTTTTAGCTTAAAAGTTATTTATCTTTCAGCAAAGTTGCAAGATATAAGATCAGTATGCAAAGCTCTATTGTATTTTTAGGTACTTGCAATGAACAATCTGAAAATGAAATTAAGGGGAAAATCCATATAAAATATCATCAAAAAATTCTTAGGAATAAATTTAATAAAGGAAGTGTAAATTGTATACACTGAAATCTACAAAACATTGTTGAAAGAAATAGAAGATCTAAATGAATCAGAAGACTTAATATTGTTAAGATGGCAAATTGATCAACAGATTTAATGCAATCTACATCAAAATTTCAGCTGACTTCTTTGTAAAAGTTGACAAGGTTATCCTTAAATTCATACAAAAATGCAAGGGACCTGGAATAGCTGAGATGACCTTGAAACAGAAGAACCAAGTTGGAGAACTCACTCTCCCCAATTTCAAAACTTACTGCGAAGCTACACTGATCAACATAGTGTGGTACTAACATAAGGACAGACTTATAGATCAATGGAATAGAACTGATAGTTCAGAAATAAACTCTTAAATTTACAATCAACTTTTTTTTTTTTTTTTTTTGCGGTACGCGGGCCTCTCACTGTTGTGGCCTCTCCTGTTGCGGAGCACAGGCTCCGGAGGCGCAGGCTCAGCGGCCATGGCTCATGGGCCCAGCTGCTCCGCGGCATGTGGGATCTTCCCGGACCGGGGCACGAACCCGTGTCCCCTGCATCGGCAGGTGGACTCTCAACCACTGTGCCACCAGGGAAGCCCGTAATCAACTAATTTTTGACAAAAGTGATGAGCGAATTCAACGGGTAAAAAGAGTCTTTTCAACAAATGATGTTGGGTCAACTGGATATCCAAGTGCAAAAAAGAATGAAGTTGGACCTCTACTGAACACCATATAAGAAAATTAATGCAAAGTGGATTGAAGACCTTGCAGAATGCAAGAGATATAAAATTCTTAGAGGAACACACAGCAGTAAATCTTCATGACCTTGGATCAGGCAATGGTTTCTTAGATATGACACCAAAAGCACAAGCCACGAAAAAATAAGTAACCTGGACTTCAAAGTTAAAAATTTCTGTGCTACAAAGGAAAGGAAACCACCAAGAAAGTGAAAAGACAACCCACAGGATAGGAGAAAACATCTGCAAATCACAAAACAGATTTGAATATATTAAGAATCCAGTAGATTAAGAATCCAGTAGAATATATTAAGAACTCACATAACTCAATAATTAGAAGATAAATAATCCAATTACAAGTTGCACAGAGGATTTAATAATTTTCCAAAGAACATATACATATGACCAATAAGCATGTGAAGAGATGTTCATCATTAATCATCAAGTAAATGTAAACCAAAACCACAGTGAGATATGACTTCACATCCATTAAGAGAACTATAATTAAAAAGGCAGACAATGACAAGTATTGGTGAGGATGCGGAGAAATTGGAACCCTCATAATACTGCCAATGAGAATGAAAAATAGCGCAGCCACTTTGGAAACCAGTTTGGCAGTTCCTCAAAGGTTAAGCATATGATTACCATAAGTCTCAGCAATTCCCCTCCTAGGTATATACCCAAGGGAAATGGAAACACATATCACAGAAAAACTTATAAACAAATGTTCATAGCAGCATTATTCATGACAGTCAAGAAGTGGAAACAATCCAAATGTCCATCAGCTGATGAATGGATAAATAAAACGTGCTGTATGAATATAATGGAATATTATCCAATGAATAGGAATGAAATACTACTACATGCTACAAGGTCAATGAACTTTGAAAACATTACGCTAAGTGAAAGAAGTCAGTGACAAAAGGCCATTCCACGATCCCATTTATATAAAATGTCCAGAACAGGCAAATCTATAGAGACAGAAAGTAGATTAGTGGTTGCCTAGGGCTGGGGATGGGGGTGAGGGGAAAAAGGGAGCGAGTGGCTGCTAATGGGTGTATGTATGACTTTTGGGGAGTGATGAAAATATTCTAAAACCGATTGTGGCAAAGTCTGCACAACCCTTTGAATATAGTAAAAACACTGAATTGTACACTTTAAATGGGTTACTTGTATGGTATGTAAAGTAGTCAATCCTCATTATTTGAACACTCCTGTATTATTTGTGAATTTGCCTATTCGTTAAAATGTATTTGTTATCACAAAATGAATACTCGCAGTGCTTTTGTGGTCACTTGCAGACATGCACAGAGCTGTGAAAAATCTGAATCATCAGTTTTACACATTGCAAGCTGAGGTCGAACACGGTGATGCTCTGCCTTTGGGCCTTCATACTGTAAACAAGTATCCTTTTCAAGGTACATTTGGTGCAAAGGTTTTTGCATTTTTGTGCTTTTTTGTTGATTTTGCTGTTTAAAACATCCCTCAAGCACAGTGCTGAAGCACTACCTAGTGTTCTTAAGCATAAGAAGGCTGTGATGTGCCGTATGGAGAAAATATTTATATATATTAGATAAGCTTCGTTCAGGCACAAGCTGTAGTGACACTGGCCCTGACTACAATGTTAATGAATCAACAACACACATTAAATAAGGTGTCTTCAAACAGAAATTCTCACAAAACAGTTGAGCAATGAATGGTTCAGTAGTCACTAAAATTCAGTGTTTATGGCAACTTTATAGAACATAACTACTATGAATAAAGAGAATTGATTGTATATTTCAATAAGGCTGTTATTTTTAAAGTTATTTGTTATAGAGAAAATCTGAAAACAATACATAGCAATAGGCTAATGGTGGTTATCTCTGGAATTTGGGGGTTTTTTTCTTTTTGTTTATTTGTATTTACTTTTGCTATAATAAAAATGAAATTTTCTGCTTTCAAAAAAGTAAGAAAAAAAAAAAAAGTAAGAAAAACTGGACTTCCAGCACTGGCCAAGGAGTAAGCCCACTCTGAGCCTCTCTCTCTCACTGATTGTAACTAAAAATTCCAGGAAATGTGGCCCCTGGTATCTGGAGAGTATATGGGGTGGGTATCCTCAAGAGGAGTGAGTTCAGAACTCTACTCAATACTCTGTAATGACCTGTATGGGAACAGAATCTAAAAAAAGAGTAGATATGTGTATATGTATAACTGATTCACTTTGCTGTACAGCAGAAACTAATACATTATAAAATACATTATAAATGAACTATACTCCAATAAAAATTAATTAAAAAAAATGCATGAGGGCTTCCCTGGTGGCACAGTGGTTGGGAGTCCGCCTGCCGATGTGGGAGACAAGGGTTCGTGCCCCGGTCCAGGAAGATCCCACATGCCGCGGAGCGGCTGGGCCCGTGAGCCATGGCCGCTGAGCCTGCGTGTCCGAAGCCTGTGCTCCGCAACGGGAGAGGTCACAACAGTGAGAAGCCCACATACCGCAAAAAAAAAAAGATGCATGAGTTAGAAAAGTGGATTCCTTAATTCTGTGTATGAACTGGCACACATCCCAGAATTACCCCTGAGCTGTGCATGCATGGGATGGACTTAAAGAAGTATAATGAAGGCTTTGAGACCTGAACTAACATTGGAGCCACTGTTCACAGAAGATGAGAAAGAACGTATAATCTGAATTTAACCAGGTTGACTGCTTGCCAAAACAAACAAAAATATGCAACATTATTCAGAGGATTTTAATAGAAACCTGTCTCACAATATAATATTTAAAATTGGACCCAGAAGAAAAGACGGCAAGAGAATCCAGAATATGGATCCAAAGAAAGACATCTCTTCCTCTGAGATTAGTAGGAACAGGTAAGAATGGCAAAAAAGTAAATGGTCAAGGGAGTTATTGCATGATGGCTTCTACTTTTTCTTTTATCGAAAGTCTGAGAGTATGGGGGTGCAGCAGGAACTTTAAGGAGTATTTAAGGGTTAGAATGATCAGCGTGGGCCATAGGTGAGGGAGCGGACAAGTGGCAAGTAAGGAAAAAGCTAGGCAGCACTGGGGACCCAGCTGTGACTATAAACCGTAAGGATGAATGTGTATAAACCTACACCATTAAAGAGCTTTTTTCCAATAAGGCTGGATTATTTGGGAGCCTAAAAGGTGAAAGGACTGATCCAGGGTTGAGGATTTTCAGGGCTGGTATGGCAGAAGGCCAATAAGAAGAGGTTCTGACTACCAAAGCTGCACCCTCAATTAAACAGTCAGGATTAGGTACCCCTCTTCTGTGCTCAGCTAATGCCCTATGCATCCTGTACCACTAATTATGTTGCTTCAGAATTATCGCTTATTTGTCAGTCTCTCTTCTTTAGACTGTCTGAAATTTGAGAGCTCTGTCTTGTTCATAGTTATATCTTTGATATTTAGAACCTAAACAATGGCTAACATCAAACAGGTGCTCAATAAGTGTTTGATTGACTAATTCTTTCTAAACAAATTTAGCAAGAAACCAGCAGGTACCAGGCACCATGTTAAATGCCGTCCACACTCCGGTAAACAAAACAAGTGTGGTGCCTCTCCTCATAAAGCTTATAGACTAGTGGAAGTCATGTAAATAAGTAAATAATTACAAACTGTCTTGTTTATGGAGAAGGAAACAAACAGAATGCAGGGACAGAGGAAAGACAGAAGAGGGTTGCCGTATGGAGCATAAGCTCTAAAAGATACAAATGCATTCACCAAATGGCGTGAGCAGTGATGTAATGGTAGTAAAAATATTTTAGGCTGCAGCGATACCCCTGATGTAATCTAAATAGGTCAGAATAGTCTAATATATTACGGCATAGAAGTAGACATTACACTTCTTGCCACTACTACGGATCTTAACTGTATCTGCGAAGCAATCCTAAGTTTCTCTATCCATAAAACAAGGATAATAATAGTATCCATCTCCCAGGGTAATTGTGAGAGTTAAATGAGACAATGGATACAAAGTTTTAGAACCATTTTGGCTATGGTAAATGCTTAATGAATTTAAGCTGTTAGTCTTAATAATATTAATAACGTTAATCTTGATAAGGTGGTCAGAGCAGTCTTTTCTAAAAAGGTGACATTTAAGCTGAAACGTGAAGGATGAGAAGGGACCAGCTTTGTGAAGAAAAAAGAGAAGACTATCCAAGCAGAGGGGTAAAAAAAGCAAAAGAGCTGAAGTAGAAAAGGGCCTGGCATAGTTCAGGATATGTAAACGGCGATGCAGAAGAAAACATGACAGCTTTCCCTTAGACCAATCTTAAGAGACCCAAACCAAAAATAACAAAGGACCCGCAGTTTAGTCCTAAAAACCTCAGCCCAAATCCATAATTCTGCCTTTATGCCTCCTTTTCTTTCTGCTCTCTTAAAAGAGCCAAGAGGAAATTTCTCTTTATCTCTTTCATATATTCTAACAACACTGGTTGCCTGAAGGCTCTGTCTTTAAAATAACATGAAACCACAAGTCAGAAATTATCCAGACAATGGTAAAATTCTAGCGGGAATAAACTAGACTTCAGTTAAGTCATAGAAAAATCTTAGTAGGCCAGCGTACTGTGACATTTTCTTGAAAAACTATAGATCTTAAATCAATACCCCAAAACTTAGGCAATATAACCCTAACAAGCTCCAGCCCAGATTCTGAATAGTTTCTTTCTTGGTGATCCTACCTTACGCTCTACCAGGTTACTGATGGAGATCTAGTCCTGGTTGTTGGTGAAAGATCCTCCCTCCCCCTCCCCCCAGAAACCACTTATTTCTTTCCCTCTCATACCATAGAAGACTAGGGCCACCAGAAATACACCTTTAATAAAAGAACATACATGTAAAAAATACAATTTTTCCAATAGGTAACAAGCGCTTCTGACAATACCCTAGGCTTCGGTGAGTAATCTTAGGTTTTACACACTATGAAATAAACCCAGAATCGGCTTTTTGCTCAGCCTTACTGCTCCCAGCTCAGTAGGACCCACAACCCTATCTAAACTCCAGGGCTTATGCTCTACAGTTTGGTTTACCTGTCTGCTGCTGGGAGCCTCTCTCTGGTGCTTGGGTGGAAGATGCTGACGGCCAGCCGGAAGCAAACCTGCTTGCCATCTTTCAGCTGTTCCAGCAGATGGTTGCCGTATGGAGCGTAAGCTCTAAAAGATACAAATGCATTCACCAAATGGCGTGAGCAGTGACGTAATGGTAGTAAAAATACTTTAGGCTGCAGCGATACCCCTGATGTAATCTAAATAGGTCAGAATAGTCTAATATATTATGGCATAAAAGTAGACATTACACTTCTCGCCACTACTATGGATCTTAACTGTATCTGCGAAGCAATCCTAAGTTTCTCCATCCATAAAACAAGGATAATAATAGTATCCATCTCCCAGGGTAATTGTGAGAGTTAAATGAGACAATGGATACAAAGTTTTAGAACCATTTTGGCTATGGTAAATGCTTAATGAATTTAAGCTGTTAGTCTTAATAATATTAATAACATTATTGATAATATTAATAAGAGATAACACTATCATCATCATCGTTGTTGTTGGTAGCATAGCTCTGGCAAGTCTATATCAAACTCTAATTAACTGACTTTCTGCTGCTTACACTTTACTATACTCTGCTCTACCTGCTCTCTGGTGGAGCCTGGATCCTGGATTTCATGTAAAACATATTCATGGTGCTCCAGAAATAACTCCTTTCTCCATCTCTCATCTGTCATATTATGTGAGGCCTGCCCACAGTTCCTGGGCTAAAAGAAAACAAACACTGAACATCAATTGTCCAAGCAGTAGCGTCATGCCAGGGCAATAGTAAAAGCTTTAGTGAAGAGGCCAGAAGTAGATTTAACAGGGCAGAATGGTCACAGAACAGGAGGACATTATATCTTTGCCCATTGTTATTGACCTTAACACTAAACCCCTGAAACAGTTACTACTTTGCCCTGTCAATCTTGAACCAAAACCTAAGGAATTTACTCTCTGTTACTTACTTCTCCCTATATTCTGCTTTACTTATTCTCTGGGAGAGGCTAGGTCTTGAATACCAAGTGAAACATACCGATGACACTTCAGAAGCAACTCGTCTTTCAACCTCCCATTTCTCAAAAGATGAGGGCTGCTTGATACACTTGTTCTAAAGGAATAACAAAACACAAAACTAATTGTCTAAGCAAAAATTATAGGTTAGTGACAATACTGTACACTTCAGTGACAACTCTGAAATAATGATACCAGGGGAGGGTAATATAACAATTAGAGGTATGCATGTGTGTGTTTAATATAAAATTTCCAAACATACATAAAAGTGGGGAAAAAATTAGTATAATAAGTCCCAAGATACCTATCACCCAGCACTGACAATTAGCAACATCATGTTTTTTGTTTTTGTTTTTTCTCTTAATTTTTATTGGAGTATGGTTGGTTTTACAAGGTTGTATTAGTTTCAGGTGTACAGCAAAGTGAGTCAGTTATACATACATCCACTCTTGTTTAGATTCTTTTCCTATAGGCCATTACAGAATATTGAGTAGAGTTCCCTGTGCTATACAGTAGGTCCTTATTAGTTATCTATTTTATATATAGTAGTGTGATATGTCAATCCCAATTTCCCAATTTGTCCCTCCCAGCAACATCATGTTTTTTCATCCATCTCTTCTCCCACTTTCTTTCCTGGAGTATTTTGAAGCAAATCCCAGATTATTCTGGCACTTTTTTTCTTTTGCATTTTTTGCATGGGGCAACTCTTTATTCAACAACACATTTCGAAGAAGATAAGGCAACAAGGCAATATTTTTATAATGTTGCTAGCATTTTCTCAGGTAAAGCCAGGAAAAAAGCTGTGTCATTTCCCAAAGTACTCCTACTCGATGTCCCCAATAACTCCATGCATAAATACTAGAAGTGGTGAAGTCTAGGATGTTTTGAGTGGCAAACAGCTTGTTTTTTCCTTCATCATAACTGGTTTGCAAATTTGATGTCTGGCTTTGGTGTACTGCTTCAGATGGCCAAGAGTAGAATTCCTTCAGTATGTATAAGACTAAATGTCAAAAGGCAAATTTGCTGAAGGACTTGAGTTTAAGAAGAACAATTTACGGATAACCAATCAACTTTATATAAAACCTATCTCTTATTTAACCCAAATGACAGAGGTATGCTTCCTCACCTGGTCTCTTTAGATCTGGCACATTCTGAAATAAATGAAGACATCATACTCTTAGCCTAACTCTAGAAGCTTTAATTCTATGTAGTCTACATACTAGCTAGCTTGGCAAGCTCCAGCCCAAATCTTAAGAAATTTCATCTGTTACTCTTTTAGAAAGTAGACAGCGCTCTCACTGTATTCTGCTCTACCTGTTCTCTAGGGGAGGCTTGGTCTTGCATTTTAGGTTTAACATTCTGATGACACCCCAGAGTCAATTCATCTCTCTCTCTCTCTCTTCTCTCATAAAAGATGACAGTTGCTTCAGAAACATGTTCAAAAGAAACAACAAAAACAGAAAACAAGTCGTCTAACCAGGGCAACATGCTAACCTTAATACTCTAGGCTTCAGTGAGAACTCCAGGGAAATGGCACCAGATGAGGTTATTCTGATACATTTTGGTTTGAACGAGGATGTTATACTTTTACCCCAACTCTAGAGATCTTAATTTTTAATCCCCAAACATGTACAGAATAGTCTGACAACCCCCCCCCAAATTTTAAGTAATTTGGGATCTGCTAATTCTTCCTATAATATTCACGTAAGGGCAGTATGCTTGTGGTAATAATGTGGGCTTCAGCAAAAGTTATAGCATAATCTTAGTAAATTAGAATAGTCTGATTCCACAATAAGAATATGAATGTGATTTATCATCCTTCTGAATGACAGAACTGATCTGACTGATACAGTTCACTGAACAAGGATCTGATTCTATATTTCACATTACCAGTTGTTGAAAATGTATGAAATCCAGCTACTTTATTTCCTCTCTATCTCTTTCTGATTGTGCTCTACCTGATCTCTGATGAAGGCCTGGTCCTGAAGTTTAGGAGGCAGATACTGATAACCTGCCAGAGAAAAGTCTTCTCTCCCTTTCTCATTTGTCATATCACAATATGACTCCTTGAAGCGTACCTTCTAAGAGAGAAGAAAACATAAAGTGTAAATTGTTCAGTGGGAGTAACATGATAGCAATAATATTCTAGGCTCTATTGGGAGCCTTACAGTAATTTTTTCAACTCCAGATAATGTGAAACATTATGGAATAAAACAGAAAACCATACTTTTTGAAATCTAGCTAAGAACAATCTTGGAAAGTTCCAAAGTAAACCCAAACAATGCAGTTCCTGATGGTCCCTCTCCTTTTTCTGCTCTACCTTGCCATTGATGAAGGCCTGATCTTGATGCCTGTGTAGAAGATCTTGATGGACATCCAGAGGAAGCACCTCTTCCCGACTCCTACCTATCAAAACTGATGCTGGCGGCTTCAAATTTGCTTTCTAAAAAAGAACAAATATAAAATAGCAATTGTTCAGTTAAGAAAGACAGGTTAATCAATAATACTTTAGGTTGCACTGAGAATTCAGGAGTTAACTGAGGTCAGAGTTTAATTGAACATCTTATAGAATAAATTAACACACTATACTCTATTCCCCATAAACCCAGCCACAACCCTAAGTAATTTACTTCCTGTTGATCCCTTTCTTCTTCCTCTTGGTCTACCTGATCTCTGGTGGAGGGCTGACCTTGGAACCTGGGTAAAAAATACTGTTGGACACTTGTGGGCCACTCTTTTTTCCCATCTTTCAGCTCTCAAAACAGATGACGGCTGCAAGAAATACTTTCCCTAATGAAGAAAATTGTTTAAAAAGCAAATTGTCCAGACAGGGGTAATATGCTGCTGACAATATTTTAACACTTAATAAGAACCCTGGACATTTATTTGATAAATCAATCAGTGAACTATTTTGTTCCAACTATGGCTCTCCAAATCAGCTGCAATATAGTCCTTGCAAATCCCACTACAAGCCTTAAAGAGCTTATTTCTTTTTGTTATATCTCCTTTCCACTCTATTTTACCTGATCTCTGGGTAGAAAATCCTGGTCCTGGCATTTGGGTTGAACATTCTGGTCTTTGGGAAGAATATGCTGGTCTGTGGGTAGAAAAGCCTGGTTTTGGAGTAGAAAATCTTGGACTTCCAAAACAATATTCCCATCTTCTAGTTCAACACTCTGATCTTTCAGCATAACACTCTGAGTTTTGGTCTTAACAGCCTGGGCTTTGGGCTCAACAGCTTGGCCTTCCAGCTTGATATCCTGGGTACCGAGCCTCAGCTCAACACTCTGGGCTTCCAGCTCAACACTGCAGACGCCTGTCAAATCACCCTGGGTTTGCAGCAGGTCACCTGGGGCTTCTGGAAGATAATCCTGGGCTTCTGGCAGAACATCCTGGTGTAACTGCCTTACCTCTTCCTCTTCCATCACAGCAAATAATGGATTTTTGAATTGTACTTTCTAAAAGTGAACATAAACATCAAATATAGAATGCCAAGCAGCAGCAACACTGGGTTTTCTGCGAGATTCCTAAAATAATCTTAAAAGGATACGGTAGTCAAACAAATTACTAAAATAAAATGCAAAATTACAGTCTTTGCTCAACTCAATAGAACCTAAATCTACAGTCTCAAACCAGTACAAGAATACTGGCATCTCTAGTCCAAATCATAATTACTTTAATTTCTATTATACTATCTCCTTTCACTCTGCTTTACCTGAACTGTGCTGAAAGGTATATCCTTGTCTTCAAAAAGGAGATCCTGCTGGTCCCCCCAAGACAAATTCTTTTTCCCTTTCTTATCTATCATAATAGATGAAGATTCCTCAGTGTCAGGTTCCTAAAGAACACACAAACAAAAATGGAAAAGAAAAAAAAAAAACCAACCAAATGTATCTGTTACAGGTAGAAACAAGAATGCATGCAAAAGCATTAAGTTAGCACTCTTCCTCACACCATATATAAAAATTAACTCAAAATGGATTAAAGACCTAAATATGAGAGATAAAATTATAAAATTCTTAGAAGACATAGGATTAAGCAATGGCTTAATAGATACTGCACCAAAAGCACAGCAGCAAAAGAAAAACAGATAAATTAGACTATACCAAAACTAAAAATTTTGTGCTGCAAATGATAGCATTAAGAAAGTTAAATGACAACCCAGAGAATGGGAGAAAATACTTGCAATCAAGTATCTGATAAGAGACTTGTATTCATATAAAGAATTCTTATAACTTGATAATAAAAAGACAACTCAATTTAAAAATGGCACTACATTTGAATACAGATTTTCTCCACGAGAGATATATAAATGGGCAATAAGCACATGAAAAGATATTCAAGATGATCAGTCACTGGGAAAATACAAATCAAAAGTATGGAGAGATCCCACTTCACACCCACTAAGGTGGCTGTAAAAAAGATGGGCAATAACAAGTTTTGAAGACAATGTGGAGAAAATGGAACCCTCATACATTGTTGATGGAAAACACCTTGGCAGGGGCTTCCCTGGTGGCACAGTGGATAAGAATCTGCCTGCCAATGCAGGAGACAGAGGTTCGATCCCTGATCTGGGAAGATCCCACATGCCGTGGAGCAACTAAGCCTGTGCACCACAACTATTGAGCCTGTGCTCTAGAGCCCGCGAGCCACAGCTACTGAAGTCCGCGTGCCTAGAGCCTGTGCTCCGCAACAAGAGAAACCACCGCAATGAGAAGCCTGCACACCGCAACGAAGAGTAGCCCCCGCTCACCGCAACTAGAGAAAAGCCCAAGTACGGTGATGACGATCCAACACAGCCAAAATTAATTTTAAAATTAATTAATTTTTTAAAAATTAAAAAAAACCGGGGCTTCCCTGGTGGCGCAGTGGTTGAGAGTCCGCCTGCCGATGCAGGGGACACGGGTTCATGCCCCGGTCCTGGAAGATCCCACATGCCGCGGAGCGGCTGGGCCCATGAACCATGGCCGCTGGGCCTGCGTGTCCGGAGCCTGTGCTCCACGGCGGGAGAGGCCACAGCAGTGAGAGGCCCGCATACCGCAAAGAAAAAAAAAAAAAAAAAAATTAAAAAAAACCACCTTGGCAGTTCCTCAAAATATTAAACATAGAGTTAACATGACCCAGAAATTCCACAACCAGAGAAATGAATGTCCATACAAAAACATGTAAAAACTGCTTATAGCACAATTATTCATAAAAGCTAAGAAATGGAAACAACACAAATGTCTATCAACTGCTGAACTAAGTGTGACATACTGATGTACTGATACATGCTACAATGTGGACGAACTTTGAATACATTATGCAAAGTGAAAGAAGCCAGTCACAAAAGACGCCATATTATATTATTCCATTTATATGAAATGCCCAGAATAAGCAAATCTACAGAGACAGAAAGTAGTTTAGTGGTTGCTTAGTACTGGGGGTAGGGACAGGGAGGGACTGGGGAGTGACAGTTAACAGGTATGGGGTTTCTTTCAGGGGTGAAGAAAATCTTCTAAATTAGATTGTGGTGACAGTTGCACAACCCTGTGAATATACCAAAAACCTCTGAATTGTACACTTTAAGTGGGTGAATTGTGTGGTATGTGAATTAAAGCTTAATAGAACTGTTAGAAAAAAATAACTATTGGGCATTATAATCTTAATACTTAAACTCATCCTTAATTAGCTGTGGATAGTTCTAACAAGGCATCTTTTTTCCTCTACTCTTTACATTTCCCTACCTGATCTTCCATAAATTTCTGGTAATCTACAAGAGTTAAAAGACCTTGATGGGGCTTCCCTAGTGGCGCAGTGGTTGAGAGTCTGCCTGCCGATGCAGGGGACACGGGTTTGTGCCCCGGTCCGGGAGGATCCCACATACCGTGGAGCGGCTGGGCCCGTGAGCCGTGGCCGCTGAGCCTGCGTGTCCGGAGCCTGCGCGTCCGGAGCCTGTGCTCCACAACGGGAGAGGCCACAGCAGTGAGAGGCCCGCGTACCACAAAAAAGAAAAAAAAAAAAAAGACCTTGATGGACCTCAAAGGGCATTTCTCCTCTTATCCCTATATTTATCCTGGTGAATGATGGTTTCCTACAAAGTGCTTTCTGAAAAAGAAGAAAAATTAATACAAATATAAATGGTCTAGAGAAAGCAATATGCTCATGACACTAAGCTGAGTTTTTGTGAAAGATCTGGAGCAATCCTAGCAGGTTATGGTAGTCTAATACAGAATATTGAGTTCTATTTCAAGTATACAAACAAGTCACTTACATATCAAACACATGGAAGTGAAATTCCTGGTAGGAGAGTTTTTTTTTTAACATCTTTATTGGAGTATAATTGCTTTACATTGTTGTGTTAGTTTCTGCTGTATAACAAAGTGAATCAGCTATACATATACATATATCCCCGTATCCACTCCCTCTTGCGTCTCCCTCCCGCCCTCCCTATCCCACCCCTCTAGGTGGTCACAAAGCACGGAGCTGATCCTGGTAGGAGAATATTTTAACTTTATAAATGATAATTTGCCCCTATCCTAGCCAGTAACAATTTCAGAAGGCTTACAATTTTGTCTTGGTGATCTAACAGTGGGCAAGGCAAATATATCTCTTCTACGTTTATCTCTAAATCTGGAACAACCAGATGTCAGTCAAAATAAGTCTAACAATAATACGAAACCAGAGTTCAACTGGGTTATAGATTGTTCTCCTTTCTGACTGGCAGCTTCCTCCTTCACACAACTGAATGGATAGAAAACTGTTCAGATTTGAGGGAAAGACTACGTACTTGATAAGAAAAGTTTCACTAATTTCTTAGATCATTCTCAATTATATGGAGTAGATTTGTTTGTGATGTTTTACCTGAAAAACACACATGCATTCTTTGGAAGCAAGCAGCTAGCCTGAATTCACCATCAACGTCATAATGAATTACACTTAAATGGCACCTTTGACGTATCAAACTGGTTTACACAAGGATGTCATCTCAGACTTAATCCTCCTCCCTTCTACTGGAGAATTATTTCAGTCAGGCCTAGGAACAGTACTCTTTCTGGGAAAAACATCAGTTGAAAGATTTGAACATGTTCCACACAATGTGAAGTATCAGTCTCTAGGTTCTGATAACCCTTTTTTTTTCTGGTTTAAATAAAATGTGTCCAATCATCTCCTTTGAGCAGTACCGGGAAGTCAGTCTTATGGACCAAACTATAGTACTGCCAAATCCGTGGTAGAGGTATGAAAATTGTCAAGAAACTAAGTCAAGAATTTAGTTTCAAAAGAGTCTTAAGTCACAACAAGGCAATCCTAGAAAAAGGTAACCATACTTAATGCATCTAAGATGGAATGCCATATGTAGGCACACCCATGCCCACTTGTTTTTTATATTTAACTATAAATTTCTTAATTATTGCTGAAGAGGAAGGTATTATAGCTTAGTATTCTACCAACTGCAAACATATAAGAGACAAATGTCTTTGATGGTTGCACAGAGATACTTAAGGAAAAAATACAAAAATAAAATATAAACATATATGTAATCTAGGAAAATGTAAAAAAATACCAATTAGGAAGCAAAACTGAGAAAGAACTAAGCAAGAGACAGAGTTCTTAATGGTACCAAAAACAAAGAGTAAAAAAAGACTAATTAATGAGCCATTTTACTGATGCTGCCTATCAAAACTTGAAATTAATGCTAAAATTAAGTAAACACAGGAAAATACATGGGTTTAACATCCAAATTTGTGAACATGGAAATAAGGAGGCACCAAAACAATGCAATTTTACAAGCATAGCTTTAAATATTCTTTTAAGTCTAACTCCATATTTAGGTTCCAATTACTCACGCTAAACTTATTCTATATTTTGAATCAAAAGAATTTCTTTCTTTTTGAAAAATAATGGTATTGACTTCTTCCTGATTAAAAAATAAAATATATACATTATGGAAAATTTCTACAGTAAAGAAAACCAAGAGAAAAAAATAAAAATCACCTGTAATAACACTATCCAGAAATAATCAGTATTAACCTCTTGGTCCATTTCTTTCCAGGCCTTTCTCTGTGCTCATAGCATTCTCTCCCCATCTCGATATTTTGCTTTATTTTTTTCATAGCATTTATCATTTGAAATTATATTTTGCATTTATTTGCTTATTTATTATATGCTTCCCTACTAACACAGGAGCTCCTTGTCTACCTTTTCACCACTGTTAAGTCCTGCTTCTAGAACAATGCCTGGCAATCGTACACATCCCATAAATATTTATGGAATGGATTTTTTTAATTGAGCTTACATTGTATCTAATTTTATATCCTACTTTTTCCACTTAACTTTATATCACAGACACTTTCCCTAGTCTTCAGATACCCTTTGAAAGCATGATATTTTTGATAATAGCTATAAACGAATATATCATAACTTTTAAACCGCTCCCTACTTTTGGATAATTAAGGTTATTTCCAATTATTTTTCAGGTCTAAATAATGTAGAGATGTAAATTAATCTTTATCCTATTTTTTAATCTGTATTTTTAGAAACAGCTCATTAGAATTTAATTTACCTCTTGGGTGGGAAAGTTTTTCTTTCGATCATCTGGAAACACCGATGCATTTTTTTTATTCACAGTTTTAAATGATGCCAGCCGTTGACGTGCTTCTTTCATGGTTTGACTAAGCTGCCAAAGAAAGGGGAAAAAAAGAAAAGAAAAACAGGCTAAAGTCTTAATACCAAATTCACTAAGTGTTCCAACAGGAAAACAGGACCCTATTATTAAAAATTGCCAGACCTAAGACAAGAGGATTACTTGGAAAGGAGATTTTCTGATCTGCTGATAAGTGTATTTACAACATTATTTTCATTATCTTAAGAGACTGTATTTCATAACTTGATTTAAGTGCTGTTACTCAAATCGTTTTTTAATAATGTAGGCTTTATATTAAGTACGTACACAAAAATATTAGAACCTATAAGTCTGAATTTGGAAATTACTGAGCAGACACATTCCTTACCTTCTATCCGTCTTCTTAATAAAGAGTTATTTCTTCAACTGGTCCTTGCATGCCTGATCACTTTTATCACTCCTTGTAAGAAGACTCTCTATTCCTAGTCCCCCTAAAATCCTTTTTTCCTATTTACATGAGTCTCTTCTTCACCCATAACATTTGAAAACTATAGTTATTTAGTCTTTTCTCAAAAGTCTCTTCTTCCAGGAAGGCTTCCTAAGTTAATTTAGAGTACAAATTCAAACCTGTCAACAGACCAATTTGTTTCAGGTACTCTAGGTAACAATTGATAATAAATATTAATATTAAATATGTTAATTTTGTGTTCATTCCTTATCTCTACCTAGCAATTTCAGTAAGTATCTATTTTGACTTCTTTTTCAGAGAAGCACACAGCCTATTTTACATTTCACATATCTGCATAGAATGTTCCTTTAAGGAAAATACAGAAACGCACATCCCTATACTACTCAGTGAAATTATGGCAAAGCCAGGACCAGTTCTAACCCATCCAATGAAAGTTTAATGACATCATTTCTCCCTTAAAGGGAAATAATGACTGTGATTTACAGATATAAATTACAAATATTTTATGATATTTACTAATAGTGACCTAGAGATAAAAACACTCTCTTGCTAACAGCCCGGTTTCCTTACAGCATTATCACCTCTGTTTTGTCCTTGTTTCTAGAAGGTCTATACCTCTAGCCAGAGAAATCAGCTTGAAACATTACTCTTTATTCTACTAAGAGGAGGACTTCTAAATTTGGTTAGTGCAGAGTGGCTAAAGGGGTCAAGATAGAGTTAATCACAATGCAAAAACAGATAGTATATCTGCAGTTGAAGTATGAAAAAATACAAAGCCATGAACATGCTTATTTTTACTCCTTGCCAAGTGTGGTAGACATTATTGCCCTGCATAAAGTGACCAAGGATGCAAAATACTTGCTGTAACAGATTTAAAATAAGAGTACATAATCTTCATTTTCCATCAAGTCCAAACCCCTATTAGTTGCAGATTGATTTTAGTCTCTTAAGCAGGATATTTCAACTGCTCTAGCAGTTGGACTAAACATTACGTTCAGTTTTTCTGTCTTTATCAAAACCCTTCATCAAATCAACCCAAAGATCCTTTCAATGACCTGCTATGAGGACTGTAGTAGGCTGAATAATGGCCACCCAAAGATATCAGGTCTTAATCCCTGAAACGTTACTTTATAAGGAGAAAGGGCCTTTGCACGTGTGATTAAGTTGAGGATCTTGAGATGAGGAGATAATCCTGGATTATCCAGACGGGCACTAAATGCCATCACAAGTGTTTTTATAAGAGAGGTAGAGGAAGATCAGACATATGGAAGAAGTGATGTGAAGATGGAGGCAGAGATGGGTCTGATGTGGTCACAAGCAAAGGAATGCCAGGAGACACCAAAAGCTTCAAGAGTCAAGGAACAAATTCTCCCTAGAATCTGCGGACACCTGGATTTTGACTCAGTGAAACTGATTTTGGACTTCTGGCCTCCACAACTGTAAGAGAATAAGTTTGTCATTTTAAGCTACTAAGTTTGGGGTAATTTGTTACAGCAGCCACAGGAAACTAATACAAAGACCAAAGTTAATGTTAATAAGCACTAAACAAAACACAGAAGACAGGAGGATGGTAAAAATCAAATTATGTAAAATGAACAGGCAGAGAAGTACGTTCCTCTTATTGTAAGATAATGGTGATCACTACATATATTGGTGACTGTGTGTGTGTATATATATGCATTTGTATGTGTATATATATACATATACATTTACATATGTAAGTTTAAACACATATACATGTTGTGTTTGTAACTACTCAAAACATAAAATTTGACCAAAAGTCTTGTCTTTTCTTTTTCTTTTTGGGGGGCCGTGCCATGCAGCTTGCGTGATAGTCCCCCAACCAGGGATTGAACCCAGGGCCACGGTACCGAGTCCTAACCACTGGACTGCCAGGGAACTCCCCCAAAAGTCTTTTCTGTACTAGAAGCTTAGACACAATTTTCATTCCTTTGTAGCTGTTGTTATCAGCAAAGACTGGCACTGAATCGCTAACCAAGACTTAAAACTTCCCTGATGGAAATAAATTATTATATAATTACATAGAAAACCCAGCTATCAATAAGCAAAGGTAGTTCTGGCCAATAAAATTAAAATGTACTATATAAACAAATTTTGAGATTTAAATAAACAAATTTTGAGACTTAAATCTTAAAATCTAATGCAAACACTGATCATACATTAAAATGTAAAACTTCAAACAAATATGTAGGATGAAATTTGACAAATATAGATATCTACTGTGATACTGTTCCCCACTCATTGTTCATATTTTCTTCAGTTCTTTTTAATTTATTCAGACAATTAGGAATTTATATGGAACTATATAAATGAAACAATGTGGTAATAACATGTAGGTAATGGGAAAAGACTATAGATGAGATCTAACATTTATAGAATTTCACCTCTTGTACTGCCATGGAGGCCTAATACCTATGTATTTAAATGTATGTTAATGCCATAAAAATCTACCCAAAGTTGAATTCTATCCAAGTACAATATAGTTTATTTGCAAAAGATAACATATTGATTTTTCAGTGTGTTAGACTTTTCTACAGCCACAAAAATACCATACACATAAAAACTCACATGAGGCCCTTAGCATAGCCTATGAACCCCAATGTAGTACATCAATATACCTTTAAGTAGGAGTACCAAGCTAGAGGCTGGCCAGTAACCTAGACCTAATGCAAAAAGGCAGGATGGGCCAATAAAGATTCCTTACCTTACATAATGAACAAGGAAGTGTTCAGAGAAAAAGTCAGAGACAGGAGCTGGACCTAAAAGATCCTAAGCTGGAGAAAAGAGGCTAAAGGAGCCTCAGGTATGCCAAAGTTTTGGAGCTGTGATGATGAAAATACCAGTTAATAGTAGAAAAATAAGTAAAGAAGAGAGAACACATGTAGAGACAGGATGACCAACTCTCAGTTTGCCTGAAACTGTCCCAAAGGAGTTAGTGCTTGAACTCTGCCTCATTGTCTAGTTCTTGGCGACATCTAGTGGATAGAAACTGCAACAAAAACAGTAAGATTAAAAAAATTTGAGCATCTATTGTCATGGTGTTGAATGGGCAAAAGTTTACAGGCTTAAAGTAGTTTAAGTCACTGAACGTTCCTCAGTAGTGCATCTTCTTTTAAGAAAAAAACAGGGTTGGGAATTCCCTGGCTGTCCAGTGGTTAGGACTCCGCGCTTGTACGGCTGGGGGCACGGGTTCAATCCCTGGTTGGGGAACTAAGATCCCACATGCCACAAGGCACAGCCAAAAAAAAAAAAGAAAAGAAAAAAACAGTATAAAAACTTTTTAGATTTGGGGAACATTTAAGGCTTTTCATAACATGATTTTTTCCTACCCGTCTAACCTCATTTTCTGTTGCTTTACCCTGTACACTATCAATTAAAAAGGTTCCATCACTTATTAGCAAATATATTGGGTTGGCCAGAAAGTTTGTTTGGGTTTTTGTAAGCTGTTACAGAAAAACCTGAACGAACTTTCTGGCCAACCCAATACTAAGCTCATTACATATTCTAGACTTTTTACTATTCCTCCTATCTCAAAGTTCTTTTGAATTTACCAATTAAATTCAGCTTACCAATTCAAAATACACAGCTCAATTCCACCTCTTCCAGGAATTCTTCCCAAACTATTTCCTTGGAATTAAAAAAATTTTGAATTTCCACTGCACAAATTTATCAACAATGCAGCAAATATCTCCATATTATTATCTAATAGATTGGGGGTCTACCAACTTCGTTTCTCTACTTGGAAATATAAACCCATGAAAGGTCCTATTTCACACATTTAGTATCCTTACAATGGTTAACAAACACAGTATATTCAAATATCTGTGGACTGATGTGTCCTATTCATGTATCATACAAATGAAGTAAAGTCCTCACTACAATGGAATTTATAGCTACCAGTAGCATGAAAGCAAGGACTGTTATTCTGTCTCAGTCAATGTTCTATCCTTTGCAATTTCTGCGGTGCCTGGCTCAATAAATATTTGCTCAGTAAACTGTTCATAATCTTAAAAACGAAATGATTATAAAAATGATCACTACAAACCAAATAATGACAAGAAAAAGTCATAGTTTGGGCAGAGAGAAAAATCTTTTTAATAAGTATTTCAACATAACACGTGATTATAAAGCTTTCCCTATTTATACTAACAGCATAATCAGATTTGCTTCATACTTATGACGAAGTATGTCAGCAATCACACAACTTTTATTTTCACATAATCATAATTTTCCACATTTTTGTTCTCCTCTCACTAACCCTAGGATTACATTTTAAAATGATAAATGAAGGATTATTCCCACAGAAGAGTTGAAGAATATGATCAACTGGACAAAAGCCTGGGTACATTATGCAGGGTGGAGGGGGGTACTGATTAGATGGCATCAAGTGATTTGAGTGGATAAATCTACTCATGGTGGTTAATTTTTAAATATTCGTTATGTAAAGTGAGTCACTAAAAAGTTACATTAAAAAATTCTGAATATGTTAATTTAGAGTTTACTATATTATCACTTGACTTATAGATCAATTTATGGTGATAATCAGATTGAGGGACAGAAAAAAGAAACAAAAATAATCTTTTGTCCATATGCCACAAACTGAGAGTAACTTACCCATAACACAATTTCAGTATAATTGAAAAATCTACATTCTTTGACCTAAAGCTCTTTCTAATAAGTTTTGAACTCTAACACTTTGGCACCTTTCTTTAAATGATTCTTAAGTGTCTGACCAATAAATATAAATTTAAAATATATATAAAAATAAACATCATCCCACTATTCCCCACTTTACAAAGGTAAAAAAAAGAGGAGGTGGCAAAAAGCAAAGTTGAATGTGACACCTCCTCATCTCTACATCATAGCCTAAAAAAACCAGAGACATAAAATAAAATGAATATATACTTACAGCCTGGGCTTGTTGTTGGAATAGTTCATTCTGATTCTCTCTATCTTCTATTCCATCCTCAAGCTTCCGGGAAGGAGGTAACCTAGCACTTCCAATAGCAGCATTCAAATGGTTTGGAAAAACACTTGTTCTTTTAAGAGTTAAGTTTGCTGGATCTGAAGAGTGCATGGCTATAGAGCCTTCTTTTTCTGCCTACACAAAGGAAGAAAGAGTGAGCTTCCCCCAGTCAAGTGCAATCAAATAATGTCTACCAGCAGCCCAAAAGCTTTAAAACCGGGGTTGGGGGGAAGGAGGGGAAAACTTTAGCTGGTAAAGAAACTAACATTTACCAGGCACCTACTACGTGCTAATATTTTACATTATCTAATTCTCAAAACAACACTGGGAAACAAGTATCATATCCCCATTTCACACATAAAGAAACTATAGTCGAGAGAATTTAAGTAATTAGCCCAAGGTCACAAAGCTAGTAGGCAGCAAAGCCAGAATTCAAACCCCAACCCCAAACTCTGACATTGTTTATAACTATTTGGTGAAAGCAAAAGAGGGAATCAGAACAACACAGGAAACAGTTTCTCTATATACAATCTACTGCCCTCACTAGTAAATCAGATTTTGCGAAGCCTGGAATCAAAAGAAAGTGATTCTGTCATTGCCTAATAGCATTTCTCATTACAAACACATTTCCCATTCGATCTTTACTCAGGCTCACTTTTGAACTTACGGCTTCATAAGACCTCTGAAGTTGTTGCTTTTTTCTCAGCCTAATTTGCTGATTTACTCGGCGTTTGACTTGTCTCTGAAAACGCTTCAGAGCTTCTTGTTTCTTTCTTAGCTGTTCCCTTAGCTCTTCTTCAATCATATATGCTGAAGTCTTTAAAGATGAAAGACAGAAAATAAACTTACATGTCCCATTCGCTTTGCCCATTAGGACTCTGTTGTAAACACAAAGCAGTCAGAATACAGCCCTGAAAAAATAATTCAGTTCTACAACCCAAAATTCCCCGTACAGTAAAGAAATCACAGGAGTTCAGAGCTGATAATCTAGACGTAGCTAGTGAGTACCAAGAACTTAAACCAAATCACAAACTAAAAATTGGAATCTGTGAGCACTCAAATCAAATCTTAATTTTTCATTGTACTGAGAACTAAAAGTATCTTCATTAATTCTTAATGAACCAATTCAAACGTACATTATGTTACATTTTCTAAAATGAGTAAAATAGTCCAGATACACCAGATTGCTCGCCACTCACCCACTATGTCTTATTATAAAATGAGAGTTAGGCTTCATTTTTAACCTAGCATGCCCTTCTTGCCACTTCCGTCTAGAAAAGGCCTACTCAGTCAAGACCATCCAATACCCATCTAGTACCTCTCACTCTTATTAACGTTGAGTACAATACTTCTTAACTCCCCCGTTAGATTACGAATGCTTTGAGGGCAGGAAATGTATTTAATTCTCCTTTGTTTCCCCTATGGTATACAACACAGAGCCTTGAATACAAAGGTACTCAATATTTATATAATTGATTAATTCCAGAACATTCTAAACAATCTGGAACATTTTATCACATTTGAGTCCTTGATCATTGTTTGCCTCCTGTAAGTGCTTTGAATAACAAACTGATTATAATAACAGCAGTTACCATTATTAAAGATCTATTATGAGATAAACACTTTAACTACCTTGTATCAATGAATCCTCAAAACTACCTCCAATACTAGGTATTCTTACCTCTTATGTTAAAAATGAGGAAATGGGGCTCAGAAGGATTAATCTGTAGTAGTAGTCCAAGATCCTACAGCTGGCAAGTAGCAGAGCTAGAAGTTTCTCTGACTCCAACACTTATGCCCTGTACTGTACTGCTTTTCTCTTGACTATGTCTCTCATCCATAAGGAATCTTCATATTAAATAAAATCATCATACCTCCTATCTATCCCTTCTCCTAATGCAGTGATTCCAAATTCTAATTCTGAGGGGTGCCCCAAATTATTTCACAGACAGTCATTAAATTCTCAAAATCAAATGAATTGAAGTTCCAATTAAAATTAAAATTCCCAAGAAATCTATCCCATAAACTATTCTACAAGAGTATGTACCATAGGAGTAGAGTGGACAAGACAGATATCAATGAATAATTAAGTAAAATAATTCCAAAGTAGATATATATGTAGTAAAGCCTGAACAAGTGACTCAAGTTAAGTCAAGACCCAGACAAATTTAAGCCATTCTGCCTTTCTTTTACTCCCATTGTCTCTGTCTGCCCTCTTTTACTCGCACCTTGAGATTATCAAACGTCTTATTGAAGTGCATGACTGGTTCCAAATTGTGGATCTCAAGAGTAAACCAAAGATAAGATTGTACCATAGAAACATATTTTAGAAACATATTTTTCTTAGCAACACTATTGTGTAAGACAACCAGAACCTGAAAACACTTGTTCCATGGGACGTTAAGAGGTTCCCAGAATCATATAAACTTGAGAAATACTGGGTTAAACAAAAATAAATAGTCGGCCCTCTGTATCCACAGGTTCCTCATCCTCAGATTCAACCAACCATGGACGAAAAGAAAATTTTCCAGAAAGTTCCAAAAAAGCAAAACTTAAATATGCCAAGCACAGGCAACTATTTACATAGCATCTACATTGTATTAGGTATTGTAAGTAATCTAGAGGTGATTTAAAATATACAGGAGGATGTACACAGGTTATATGCAAATACTATGCTATTTTATACAACTGCTTGAGCATCTGTGAATTTTGGTGTCTGCAGGTGGGGGAAGTGGGGGAAGAGGGGGGTCCTGGAACCAATCCCCTCTAGATACTGAGGGACAACTGTACTGTTTCAATTGTACTACCAATTCTTCATAGCCTTTTTGCACCCTATAGACTATCCAAGGGGCAATATAGAATGAAGTGTTTCTCAGGACAGTCAAAGAATACATTCGGATAATTTACATATGGTGGAACTAATAGTTAGATTACATAGTCCTTAGTCTCCAAATATGATCTCCCCTTCTGCCCCCAATTAATCAAGCCTCCCAGTATATATGCTCTTGTGTAGTCATCTCCCATACTGAATGTAGTCTGACTGTATACTCAATAGACTGAGGCACAAGTGTTGGCTCCATGACTTCCCAGGCAAGGTCATAAAGCAACCTCCACCTAGGGAAGCCCATACCAGCCAAGCAGAGAGACCATGTGGAAAGAGGAAGATGTCCAGCCAGCCCTCAGCCATTCTACTCAGCCTAGCCCAAGTGCCAGATATATGAGTAAGAAAGCCATGTAGGATATTACAGCCCAGCAGATGCCAGATAAAGAAGAACCAAGAAATCCAGCCACCAGCCAGAATCCAGTCAAGTTGTCCCAGACATCATCAGCTACTGGGGTCACCCCAACTGAGGGCTCAGACACTGTGGAGCAGACAAGCCATCCCCACTGTGTCCTGCGCAAATTCCTGACACAAAATATTGTTTGCTTTATGCCATTAAGTTTTAGAGTGGTTTCTTACGCAACAGTAGATAATCAGATAAATTATAAAACAATGCAATAGCTATATATGCTGATAGGAAAGCAGTACCCTTGGATGATAATTTAATTAAGGGGCAGTCTCAAACTATGGCGTTTATAGGAATTCTGATGGCTCCTTGAAACTTAAGGACAAAAATGATTAGGCATTTCCCTTTAGCACAGACATGAACTTAGGGTAACCAAGCTTTAGAAGTTCTGAGCTGACAAGACCTACGTCTGTTAATAAGAGTGAATTCCCCAGGCTGTATATGCTAAAGTGATAAAGAGTTCTATTAGATGCTTGATCAAATTGCCTTTGACTGGTAATGATCAGAATTTTTTAAATGAAGGAAAGGAGACATGTTTACACATGCTCCAAGACTTTAATATTTTGAGTTGATATATGGGAATATGTGATGATTCTTTTTAACACAGAAAATCTTGGTCGTTTTTAGATATTTTTATGCTATTGATATTATAAAGATATCATAATATGGGCAATTAAAAACAGGTGTCAATAATTTAAATACCAAAATACCTTTGTACCAAATCTTACTGATTCTTCTGGGATGTTTCTTACATTTATCCCTTTTCATTTCCATTTCAATCCCCTTTTCAAGGCTTTCCCTCTACATTACTTACCATTAAAATCTTGGTGCTATATACTTCATGCCTAAATTGTTACTATTACAACCCAATTTGTCCCTCAGGAGCCAATCGCTCCTTCATTTTTTTTTTTTTTTTTAACATCTTTATTGGGGTATAATTGCTTTACAATGGTGTGTTAGTTTCTGCTTTATAACAAAGTGAATAAGTTATACATATACATATGTTCCCATATCTCTTCCCTCTTGCGTCTCCCTGCTCCTTCACCTTTAAAAATGTTAAAGCAGGACTTCCCTGGTTGCTCAGTGCTTAAGAACCCGCCTGCAAATGCAGAGGACACGGGATTGAGCCCTGGTCAGGGAAGATCCCACATGCCACGGGGCAATTAAGCCCGTGCGCTACAACTACTGAGCCTGCACTCTAGAGCCCGCAAGCCACAACTACTGAGCCCGCGTGCTACAACTACTGAAGCCCGTGTGCCTAGAGCCTGTGCTCCACAACAAGAAAAGCCACCGCAATGAGAAGCCTGCTCGCCACAACTAGAGAAAGCCACACGCGGCAACGAAGACCCAACGCAGCCAAAAATAATAAGTAAAATAAATAAATAAATAGTTTTAAAAAATAGAACTTAAAAAAATGTTAAAGCAATTTATCTAATCAAAACACTATTTGATCATGAAATTAATCTGTAAATATTAAACAATGAATGAAGTCAATCCCGTCTCCAAAATTTCCTGTGGTTCCTAACCACTCCTATTTTCCACAATCCTATCAACCACCATGCCCCTACTAGGCCTTCCACTGCAATCAATCTAACCTACCCTTAAATCCTAAATATATCTTGCTTACTTCCTACTCTCTCCATTCTCCTTAATTGGAGAATCATCCTCTTTCTTTCTGATTATCCAAATTCTTCATTAAACTTTCCTGGGTCACATCAATTCAAAACCAAATCTTTCTTCGTTAAGTGCTATAATAGTCTTAGCACTTAATCATATACTACTCAGACTCAAAATCCTTTCTGGAAATAGCATAGTAATAAATGAATGCTTATGTATATACATCCTTACAGACATAAATAAAATGAATGAATACATGCCATTGCACTGCTATTTAACATTTACTTGAAACATGTCTCATTTCTTCTCTGAGATGAAGGACCACTATGAGAACCTACCTCATACTTTTCAACTCATGTTCAGCACCTTGTCTATACATTCTGAAGATCTTCAAACATTCTGTGCATTCCATAAATATCTACATGCTCCATCAGGAAAAGTAGATATGTAAACAACTTACTATAAATATAATGTGGTATTTATAATAATAAATGAACCACAATAATATATGAACAAATAGCTAAGGAGCACAGTTTGGTGAAAGACAATCAAAAATCTTCTTACCAAAAAGGAAAAAAAAAATCTTACAAAATTGTCCTCCTGTGTTACTAGCTACGTAAGAGAGTTGTCTGACAGGCATGTATGTCAATTTGCAAAAGTTTCCCTTCATCTGAAATGCTCTTGCCTTTCATCTGTACTTACAGCACTTCCATTCTTTAAGGATTAACACAAACTATATTACCTCATTTACTCATTCAACAACTATATCCTGAAGACTTGCCATATGCCAGTACAGGAATGAACAAAACATCAAGATCCCTGTCCTCATGGAATTTACAGTTAAACTTTCTCGGAATCCCAATCAGAATTAATCTCTTTCTCCTTTATTCTCCCACTGCATCTGAACCTGACTGAATCTCCATTACAAAATTTACCATAAACTTTAAGCAATCAATGTTACATTAACTGTGGTCGTCATCCCTACTACATTGTAGAGTGTTTGGAAGACAGTGCCTATGTCTTGTGCATAGAAAGCAATCAAGGGTTTGCAAAGCAAACTGAAATATATATAGGTAATAAATATTTGATTATGCCGACTAAAGCTGCAGCAAGTTTCGGCAGATACATATTTGTTCTATAATCCTAATGCAAGAACATATCTATTTATGACAGAATAGAAACGGCATCCCCAGACTGTTCATCTTATCTGAGCACCAGGGATTTGAGAAGGCTAAGAAAAAGAAAGATGGAGGAAGAACCCCACCATACTTGCATCAAACTGACACTCACAGATGCCGGGACTGCTGAACTATCTGGCGGGGCAGGCTCCACCCATGCCCCAACGGGTACTATAGCCTGGTTCCTCTCAGCCAGCACTGCCAACACGTCCTTGCTCTTCAGGGGGTTTAAAGCCAGGGGCAACTTTGTGGTATTTCGAAGCTTCTTGATGGGGGCCATACTTCCTGGCATCTATGACTCCTGGTTAGGAGAGAGGAAAAGCTTAAAATCTTCAAACGACCGCCTTAAAAGCTCAACCCCCTAACACGCGTATGCCACAGGCTTCTGAAAAGGAGAGAAGCCCTGGAGGAGGCAGTAGCCTGACAAGGATACTGGCGAAGAAGGAAGGAAAAAGGAAAAAAGGGAAAAGAAGGGGTAGGAAATAAAGGAAGGAAATGTTTAAAGATCGCTCTCGGAAAGGAACAGGGACAAGAAGGGGGAGAAACAAGAATCTGAATGAGAGAACGAAGATTGTGCCAGTGGCGGCAAAGCGATGCAGGAAAGGGAGGAAAGAGCGTAGCAGCCGGAGGGCAAGGGGGCTGGGAGGGTGTGGGGTGGGAACCTGGGTCTGAGGCAAAGAGTCCGAATAATCGGTGTCCGGTTATGGGGGGAAGCGCTGAACGCCGGGGAGTCCCGGACCAAAGAAAAGCCTGTTTCTCAAGCCTCAGGGTCCCACTCCTGCTGAGACTGCACCGGCCTAGTATCGATCGCGGTTCGCCACGGATTCAAGCTACCACTGACACCAAAGGACCCGCCTTCGGTAAACCGCCGCTTTGGAGGGGGCTGCCCCGCCCCGCCCCTCGGCGGCCTAGTATCTGCCTCTTCCGGGCTTGTGTCACCTCCCGGAGACGGGAAAGGCGTGAGGGGCGGGGTTTCGCGCTCCAGAGGTTCGTCACTTCCGCTTTGTCTCGCTGTATGGGCGGGACCTATAAACGCGCGTGGAACTGGTGGGGCACGGGTGAGTCCGCGTGGGCGCTGGGTAACAGGCGGGCGGAAGTGTCGCACACTGGCCGTGCCTCGCGTGTCCCGGCGCTGGGACCATCCCACATCCTTCAGGAAAAGAAGTATGTTGGGCCGAAGAGCTGATTGGGCAGGGCAGGGGACCAATTGAGGGAAGCACGGGAAAAGGATGGGAGAAGGCGGGCCTGGCAGGGCTTTCTTGAGGAACGAACTAAGCCAACAGTAAATCATACTGATGTTTGTACACCTCGCTACGTTAACGGAGCTCTTTCATACCTGTTCTTATATATAAACATCGCAGCCTCGTGAGTGGTCTCCCTGTCTGCTTCCAAGCTTTGCTATAATTCTCGGACACTTCGCTATTATCCATGTGGAATACCCATTCGTTCGTGTAATATATAATTGAGAGATTTTTATATACCACCACTGTTCTAGGCACTGGAAATATATAGCAGTGAACAAAATAGACATATATCCCTTGTTCATGGAATTGACAATGAGAAGTAACCAAATAGACTAATGAATAAGTAAACAAATGTGTCTGGTGCTGATAAGCATTGTAGAGTAAAAGCCGAGGAAGAGGATTAAAAGTGTGTTGGGGGCTTCCCTGGTGGCGCAGTGGTTGCGGGTCCGCCTGCCGATGCGGGGGACACGGGTTCGTGCCCTGGTCCGGGAGAATCCCACGTGCGTCGGAGCGGCCGGGCCCGTGGGCCGTGGCCGCTGAGCCTGCGTGTCGGGAGTCTGTGCGCCGCAACGGGAGGGGCCGCGGTGGTGAGAGGCCCGCGTACCAAAAAAAAAAAAAAAAGTCTGTTGGGGGGTAGGGGAGATGCAATTTTAGATAGGATGACCAGAGAACACTTCACTGAGGTACTTTTGAGCAAAGACTCCAATGCAAAATTCCATGAGGTAATGGAACAAGCTACTTTAATTTTCACCGGAGAGTTTTCCAAAAGAGTGTTCCAGGCAAAAGGAACAGCAAGTACAATCACTCCAGTGTGGGTGCCTGCCTGGCTGAGAAACTGACCCTGGGGTTTTCCAACATTAAAAGCCTGGAAAGAAAAGGGAAATGCAAAGAGATTGGGAAGGATCAGCCAGTAAGCTAAGGAAGAAAACCAGGAGGGTGTGATACCTTGAAAGCCAAGTGAAGAATGTGTTTTGTTTAAGAGAACCAACTGCCTATGTTAAACTCTGCTGTTAGGTCAAATAGGATGAGGACTGAGAATTTACCATTGGATCTAACAATATAGAGGTCATAGATGACTTTTATAAGAGCGGTATTTTTAGAGTAGTTTGAGAGCAAAAGCCTGATGGGGTAGACTTAAAAGAGAGGGTGAGGAAGAACTGGAGACAGTCATTTTAGACAATTCTTTCAATGAATTTTATTGTAAAGGGACACAGAGAAATGCGTAGCTGAAAGGAGAGATAGGATCATAGGAGGATTCTTTAATATTGCAGCACATATGTTTTGTTGATGGGAATTGTCCAGTAAAGAAAAGAAAACTGACAACGCAGGAGAGAGAGAGGAGAATTTTTGTATCTATGTCCTTAAGTGGGCAAGTGGGAACAGGATCTAGTGAACAATTGGAAGGATTGGTCTTAGATAGCAGGAGAGAGAGAGTTCATTATAACACTAGCAGTGAAAATAGAATATATACTGGTAATTGGGTAATATGGCAGTGGGAAGTTTTTTCTGATTCCTCTGTTTTCTCTGTAAAACAGAATTGTCGCCAGCCTACAAGATGGCCTCTGATGATCCCCACCTGCTGGTATTCACACCCTGTGTAGTCCCCTTTCACACTGTACCAGAGTTGGTCTGTGTGACAGATAGAATATGGCAGAAGGGGTGGTATGTCACTTCAGAGATGAGGTTATAGAAGACACTGTGTCCTCTCTCTCTTTCTCTATTGTGTGTGCGCTCTCTCGCTCTCTCTCTCTCTTTCTCTCTCTCTCTCTCTCTCTCTCCAGCATGCACTCTGATTCTTTCCATCTCTTACTCTTGCTCTCACTCAGATCACTTCCTCTGGGGGAAGCCATTTATGTCATGGGAAGTCACGTGAAAAGGCCCACATGGCAAAGAACTCAAGGCTCCTGCTAACAGCCAGGTGAATGATCTTGGAAGTGGATCCTCCAGCCCCAGTCAGGTCTTCAGAGGCTATATAGTCTTGGCCAACAACTTGACTGCAATCTCATAAGAGACCCTGAGACAGACGACCCAGCCAGAAACTGTATGAGTTAATATTTGTTGTTTTCAGATGCTAGATTCTGAGGTAATTTGTTACACAGAGAGAGATAACTAATACAAATAGAAAGCAAGTTCATCAATTAATAAAATAGAGGAAGAGGCGTTGGAGGTTTGAAGAAGGTATAAAATAGTCATCCAGGAGAGTAGAAGTATGAACTAGAAACATGTACAATTGCCAGACAGCCTTAAGGACCCATGTGAGGTTCATGATTATGAATTTAAAGTGAGACTAGTCAGCATGGTTGAGTGTTTTCCTTCAGTTTCATGGTTACAGGCATAGCCATAGGTAGAAATTTTACTTTTAACCAGGGTTGAGGTTTTACCAAACTATTACTCTCAGACAAGAAAGGGGCAAGAGAGTTAATGTTGAGCGCAAGGGAGTGATTAAATGACTGACCATGGAATTTAAGATAGATAATATGGGAAAGGATAACAAGTGGGTAAGGGACCTTGTAAAGGTTGTAGGATCAAGAGATTGTAGGCTCCAGTGGGGATCTAAGGTTTGTTAGAGCAGGATACTAGAAGGAATGCACTGAAAAAATAAGAGGTGGTGATCCAAGAGTGGGATGCTTGAAACTGCAGATATTGGTACTGTCAAAGTTTATGGTATGACCAAGGGAGGGAGTAGGAGAACAAGATTACTGGAGAAGAGGTCATAGAAATGAGGGCAAGAGCACTGGATGGATTATTCCTGAGGTTGTGGAAATCACCAAGATACATGACCAGAAGAGTGTTGGCGAGAGCCAGGAGCAACAGTCTTCAAGGAATTTCAGGAAAAGACCTGGAGGTAGATGAGTGTAGCCTGGAAAGTAGCGAGTGACGTAGTCTAACATCAGATTCAAAGCAAGAGGTGAAGCTGAGAAAAAAAGGAGCTCCCTTTTTATAAATAATAAAATAAAAAATAAATGGTTTGTAAATAGCACTGAGTAATCAAGTAACAAGAAGGAAACCCATCCCACATCCACCCAGAAGGGTGAGGAGAAGAACATACCACTGGAGAGGGCCAGAGGGAGATTGATTTGTACACCTCCATACATACACACACACACACACACACACACACTCAGAAGAAGTGTTATTAGGTAGCTCCTTGCTGTCTCTAACCCTCTACCTCAGGTCTGTGCCTCCCACTAGCTGCTGTGCCAGTGGCTTCATATGAATATATACTCTCGTATGTCTAGAGAGATCACATCTTGGGCCCTGCACCCATTTTCTGACGTTTTCTCAAGGCTTATCTTCTGTATGGCCAGAGTTTGTTTCTCAGCAAGGGAACTGTTTGCTTAGAACTGTCTATCTTCTTCAGAAACTCGAATGGGTATTGCTGGCAGCAGGCTTGCGGCCCTACTCCAGAGCACTCTTCATTGGGCTGATGATCTCTGATGTGTGTGGCTGGGGGATCCCTGGCCATCTCTGCACAAAGCCCTGAGTCACTGGGTCTCTGGCAGTGGTCCACCCCACACAGAACTCAGAAATGTGCTGCTTGGTCGTCACTGTCCTATTTGTGGCTGACTGACACCCCCCACCTGTAACAAATTAGAAAACTTGGTAACCTGTTCGTCCTAAGGGCCCATCCTAAGGAGAACCTCTCTGGAAGTGGGAAAGCTGCCTGTTCCCACTCTCATGGGATCTGGATATCGGGATCCTCAGGCAGCTGAGTCGTACCCTCTTCCACTCTCTTTCCCAAATGTAAGCAGGATTCCCCAGGGCTAACAGCCAATGTTCTGGGATGTTTCCTGAAAGTTCTCTTTGTTCCTCCTCCTCCTTACCCACCTCACAGAATAACCCTTCTAACTGGAATAATTGATGAGGGTTCTTCTGCTTGCCTGTGCACGATAAGTTTCTGCAGCAGCATTTCATTGTATGTGGCACTAATAGCAGATCGTTCTGGTTGTCTCAGTGGCACCTGCTGTACTGATCTTTGCAAAAAATTCTCTAATTTGTCATGGATGCAGAAGTCTTTCCCCTTTCTGTTGGTGAGTGATAAAAAAAAAATTAACAAGAATTTCATTGTCCTCCTCATTACCAAATATTCATCTTGGATGGACACAGAGATGCGCTTCCCAGATCTCCCTTCAAGGAAGGACTTGTTGGCCCAGCTTCTGAGAATGTTGTAGTCCCTTGAGCTGTCGACTCCTTCAGGGACAGCCTCAGCTTCAGAGAGCAGCCTCACCCTCTGAGGAGCAGCCGCATCCTGAGACCGGTGGGTCTGGCGATGTAAAGGCCTGGCGGTTTCTGCCTAACTTGGAACAACGCCAATGAGCCATCATTTCAGCTTTAGAGCTCCCGGTGGGCTTGGCTGAGGTGGTCCAACCTACATCACAGCTCAGCCTCTTCCTGTGCCTCTTCCTGCTTCCTCCTCCTCCCTTCCACAGGTGCCAATCTCCAGCGCACTCCCTGATAAACATCCTGAACTTGAGTCTTAGAGTCTGCTTCCTGGAGAACCCACCTACAACCCCCCTCTGACTGTTGTTAGGCCTCAGGGACCAAGGCACTAACAGCTCTGAGGCCACGTACTTCCCAGTGTAAAAACACATAGACAATCCTTATCATTATTCTTTTTCCATCAAACCACAGTTTAAAGTCCTTGCTATTCCCTGTTGACACTTTTGAGCCTCTGGATTAAGCTAAGTCTCAAGGTTACCTCACCTCTAGACTTTCAAAATATGTGAGCCAAGAAAGTTGTTTATCGTGAATGCCAATTTGCATTAGGTTTTACATTGTTTGTAACAGAGAGAGCCCTGAGATGAGCAAAGTAGAGGGAGGCAATTGGTAAATGTAGGAGGATGAAGCAGAAAAGCAGAAGATTCTGAGCTACCCACAAAAACTGGTTCCAGGAGCTGCTTCAGCGTTTGAGCTCTCCAATTCGAGATCCTTGTGATGTGCCTCTCCTCTGGTGGTACCTTCCCTGGGGTATCTGTTCTTTGAAGCCAAAGAAGCTTCATGAAGATAAGAGACTTTGCCTTAACACAATAGTTAGTTAGGACCAAAATGATTTTATCTATTAATAAATTGTTACCAATATTATTCACCATATTTTTACTGTTTTAGAAAATGTACTTCTAAAATATAAAAATTGCAATCACTAAAGGTACTTTAAAAAATATGTTGTAGGATCTAAAAGCAATTTCAAAAATGTTTTATAGAATAAGTAGGCACTCAAGATAACTATTTGGACAAAACCAAGTCATTCATTTTGTGTGTTCTTCTATGATTGTTATAATTATCCACTATTAATAGTCTCATTTTCTATATCCCAAATCTCTAGAGACAGCATATTATAGTGCAGAGAACAGAGACTTTGGAAACAAACCTGGATTTATATTCTGACTCTGCAATTTACTATTTATGGTCAAGTCACATAATCTGCATCTTTGTTTCTTCATCTACAATATGGGTGGAACAATTGACCTTTCAGGACTTTTTTGTGAAAATGAAGGTAATATATGTGAAATGTGTAATATAGAACAGGTTTTCAATAAATGCTTGCTAATTTTTTTTTTTTTAAGAAGCAACACAGAAGTCATCTCTTCCGCCTAGCAGACTGATTTGTCTGCACATGGTTGGGCACATGGCCCAGCCTGGGATAGTATTCTATCCTCCTGACTATTGTGACTGATACAGAGCTGTGTCTGTGACCTATTCCGCACCAGCCACAGTCCTCCACTAAGTTTTTTTTAACTAGCTTCGTCAAAATTCTCCTCCTCCGTGGATAACAAGCCGCACGGTCCAATGTGTTAACCACTAGCTACATGAAGCTGTTTAATTTCAAGTTAATTAAAATTAGATAAAATTTATAATTCAGTTCCTCAGTCCTACTAGCCACATGTGGAGTTCTCAATAGCCACGTGTGGCTAACAGCTGCTGTGCTTACCAGCACAGATGCAGAAGTTATATTGGGCAGCACTGATACCTTAGACTGACTGGCAACGACGGCCCCCCTCAAAAAGCGTTAGAAGGTTTATGAGAATGAAGCTGACACCAAGACATAAGCAAGAGAGATGAGAGATAACTGCCATGGCTTTTAAGTATCTCATTCCCAATTATTCTGGTTCCCTCCGAAATTTTGTTACATGGTGCAAGAAATTCCTCCTTTTGGGCTTCAAACAGTTGAAGTTGAACTTCTGTCACTTACAACCAAAAAATCTTGACGAATCACATTCTTTAGCTTGATGGGCAGCAAACCAGATGCAGAATCCTGGAGGGCTAACTCTGGTAAGGATCTGTAAACGAGACAGACCTGGACCCTAAAAGTACTATAACAAGGGGTGAACATTTTGGCCTGTCTTCAAGGCCACCTTCCTACTATCTTAGTTGGGGCCTTCTTTTAAGAAACCTTGTCTCAGGACTTCCCTGGTGGTGCAGTGGTTAAGAATCTGCCTGCCAATGCAGGGGACACAGATTTGATCCCTGGTCCAGGAAGATCCCACATGCTGGAGCAGCTAAACCCGTGCGCCACAACTACTGAGCCCACGTGCCGCAACTACTGAAGCCTGCGCAACTAGAGCCCGTGCTCCGCAGCAAGAGAAGCCACTGCAATGAGAAGTCCCTGCACCAAAATGAAGAGTAGCCCCCGCTCACCACAACTAGAGAAAGCCCAAGTGCAACAACGAAGACCCAACGCAGCCCAAAAATACATAAAATTTAAAAAAAAAAAACCTTGTCTCTCCCTATGTTGAATCCCATGTATCATAAATTCATCTTCTTAGTGTCCCCAGACTCACCACTGGGGACCCAATCATTCTCTCGTTGACTAAGTTTTTAGTTTGTTTTTTTTTAAGTCCCTGTTGCTCACCTTTATCCTTCCTCATCTCATATCTTGTCTCAGAGCCTTGCTTTTTTCCACCCACTTTTTACTTCTGGGCCTGAGTGGAGGCAACCTCTTTCAGGAGTGTAGTATGTGAACACTAGTCCAAGAAGCACAAGCTGAATCTGCACTATGCTGACATATAAACTGTGTGACTTTGAGCAGGTTACTTAACCTCTCTGAGCTTCATGTCCCTCGGGAAAAAATTCTTACCACATAAAGTTGTTAGAAGATTAAATAAGACCATATTCTAAAAGACAATTTGTTGATGGCAGGGAGCCCCGTGGAGAACCCCAGAAATGAAGGGTTTAAACGAGAAAGGAGAATTTATTAAAAGGATACAGGAATGTCTCCAGGATACAGCTGAGCCTGAGGAATGAACTAGAACTAGGGTAGGTGTTTCAAACATTTTACATATTTATTTATTTTTAGAAGGCCCTGCTAAGCCTATAGTTTTTTTTTGATTTTTATTATTTGTTTTTTTAGACAGCAGGTTCTTGTTACTTGTCTATTTTATGCATATTGGTGTGTATGTGTTGATCCCAATCTCCCAATTCAATGCCCCTCCCCACCACTTTCCCCCCTTGGCGTCCATGCGTTTGTTCTCTACGTCTGTGTCTCTACTTCTGCCTTGCAAGCCTTGCATCTGTGTCTCTATTTCTGCCTTGCAAGCCTCTATTTCATCTGTGCCATTTTTCTAGATTCCACATATATGCGTTGACATACAATGTTTGTTTTTCTGACTTGCTTCACTCTATGGCAGTCTCTGGGTCCATCCGGGTCTCTACAGGTGGCCCAATTTTGTTCCTTTTTGCAGCTGAGTGGTGTTCCATTGTATGTGTGTGCCACACCTTCTTTATCCGCTGTCTGTCTATGGGCATTTAGGTTGCTTAAGCATTTTACATATTTAATCCTCACAGCAACTCATTCAATCCTCAAGTCAACCCTCTGAGGTAGGTAATACTATAATAATCATCCCCATTTTACAGATACGGAAACTGAGAGATTGAGTAGTTTAACTCAACACCTAGTAACGTGGTAGCCAGATTTCAGACTCAGGGAGTTTGGCTTCAGAGTCTGTGTTAACCCCTACGTCATATTGTCTCAAATGGTGATAAGTACGATGAAAAAAGAAGCTGGGACTGGTAGATAGCAAGACAGAAAGGACCTGGATCCTTGATAACATTGCTGAGCCACTTACTTTTACAAGTTACAGAGATGCCCTTATTTAGGACTCTGGTTATATAAGATAATAAATCCCTTTATTGGGGGACTTCCCTGGTGGTCCAGTGGTTAAGACTCCGTGCTCCCAATGCAGGGCGCCTGGCTTCAACCCCTGGTCAGGGAACTAGATCCTGCGTGCTGCAACTGAAGATCCTGCACGCCACAACTAAGACCCGGCACAGCCAAATAAATAAAATAGTAAAAATAAAGACAATTTGTAAGGGGCAATGCAAATATATTATCAACAGTATTATAGATATAGATGCATCTCTCGCAACTAGAGTTAAGCACCTAGGCAAGGATTGTGTTTTCTGTTACTTTTGAATGTGACACCCTTCCCCACATCCCACTCCTCTTACTAAAGTCTGGAACACAGTGCTCTTCACACAGTAGGCAGTTATTAGATGCTGGCCAGCTGATTTCCATTTCTGTGCCTCCCTCTTTGGGAGGAGGGCGGGAGAGGGAGGATGGGACCAAACCCGTTCCTGACAAGGTTGGTGGGAGGACACCATCTGAGGATCTAGGAGAAAAGAAAAAATGAAGCCATTCATGAGTTGGGGGTAATTTGTGGCTTCCCCATGATTTTTCAACCTGTTTTTCTTTGAGCACTGAAGCTTTACATGAACAGAAATCCAGAGATGTTTTCTAGAATGTCCTCGCCACATCTCAAATAGGTCAACGAAGCTGGATCTCTCCACGCTTTAATACCAATTCACGTCTCCTCTTTGTTCCTCTGGAGAGTTGCTGAATAGGGCACGTTCATCGACCGTGGACACAAGCCTGAGTTCCTCTCAGTTTCTGAGGGGGTGGGAATTCTATTCAGAAATCAAATATTGACTCTCAGCATAAAACACGTTGATGTTTTCAAGTTTTCCACTTTGGAACTGGGAGCACCTCCTCCCTGGCTTATGGAAATCTGGACCCCATGCTGTTGCAGGATCACATTGTTTCTGCTAGTAAACCCCACGCCTTTTTGAGACACCGTATCTGTAGAACGCTTTTCTTCCAGGCGTCCCCTCACATTCACTGAACTCACAGGCAGCAAAACCAACATTCAGGATGAAGGCCCCAGGGAGGGCACAGGGAGCCTTTTGACCCCCATCTCTGTTCATATATGGTGTTTCTCAGAAGCGAGCCAAAGGTGGGGAACTTTAAAAAGAAAAAGGAAAGAAGAAATGTCCTTGGGGAGGGCCATTCCTCACTCTCCAGGCCCACAGAAAGCTTGTTTTGTTCCAGAGAGAGCTGGCCAATCTGTCCCTGGTTCGCTGGTTGCTGGAGCAGCAGGGCCCTGCCTTGTCTCAACTCAAAACCTCACACAAATTCCTCGTTCCCAGGCAACGCACAGCAGCTCCACAAATCTCCGTCCTCCCTCTCCCTCCTTTCTGGCAAATTGAACTGATGGTAGGGACAGCTCTGGCACCATTCACATATAGGTTTATGGAACAAAGAATTGAAAATAACTTCAGCAACAAGAGAGGGCACCAGGAGTGGGCAGAGAGGTCCACCTTACATCCTGGGGCTTAGTCAGAGGGTGGGTGCTGGGGGTAAAGGGTTAGACCAGGATTTGGACTTCCAACTGGTGACCCAGAGAGGTGGTCGGGAGCCTCAGCTTTGTTAGCAACTAACCTGGGTTTCTAATCCAGGTTCTGCCACTTAGTAACTATATGACCTCAGCAAATTGCTAACTTCTTGAAGTTTTAGTCTCTCTTGTTTGTAAAATGAGGTGATAATATCTACTGAAAAGGAGGTACTGGGAGAATTAAATGAACAAATAGATACAAAGTGCCTGACAGTACACACACACACACACACACACACACACACACACACACACACACACAAACACACACACACACACTTTGAGAGCAGTTAGAGAAGGGGAGAAGGTTTGGACAGGATACCTTCCTGCAAGGTCAGGGGAATTAACTTCTTACCCCGGAGAAGCAGCCTTCAACCCATATCTGATGGCAGTCGGTGGATAAATATCCCAGCTCCCTTGCCCCTTGGGTTGGGATAATTCTGAGGCTTATTCTTCATTATTTCCCACAGGATTAAGCTCTAGCTGTCCACGGTAGTAAATTGCTTGATGTGCAACCTTCATTGGCTTCCTTCCCTTCCATCTCTCATTCCCCCAATATCCTACCTGGTTTTGCTGGGATCACCTTTCAAATAAACTATTTAGCTTCTTGCCTTGGAGTCTGCCTCTGGGGCAACCCAGACTAAGATACCAGTATTTCTCCAAATTTCTGAAGGCCTAAGTTCTCAGCACTATCTCTGACTCCAAACTCCTGCTTCACCTGAATTAGTCCCTTTAGAGATCATTTCACTGTTCTATATGTGCTGTACTCCTGCCCACCTTGATGCAGACCTAGAACTCCATCCTTTGTCTCAGTGTGTAAACACACACACGCAGACACACACACCCGTATTAGTTTTCTATGCTGCATAACTAATTGCCACAAATTTAGCAGCTTAAAACAACATACATTTATTTTTTTTACAGTTTCTGTGGGTCGGGTACAGCTTAGCTGGATTTTCTGCTCAAGGTGTCATCAGACTTCAGTTAAGGTGTCAGCTGGTTTGCATTCCTTTCTGAAGCTCAAGGTCCTCTTCCAAGCTCATGTAGTCATTGGAAGAATTCAGTTCCTTGTGCCTGTAGTACTGAGGTTCCTATTTTCTTGCCAGCTTTTAGCTGAGGGTAGCTCTCGGCTCCTAGAGCCACCAGCATTTCCTTGCCACGAGGCTGTTTCACAACAGGGCAGTTGACTTCTTCAGAGTCAGCAGGACCATCTCTCTCTCTCTCTCTCTCTCTCTCTCTCTCTCTCTGGTCTGCTAAGTCTTATATAACATAATCTAACCAAGGGAGTGGCTACCCTATCACCTTTGCCATATTCTATCAGCTAGAAGCGCACACACACATACTGCAATTTGTGTACAGGAAACTTTTCTTAGAGTTTTGAAGAAGACAGAGGAGAAAGGGTTTTATAGTGTAACAATGCAAGTTGTTCTTCAGTTGTTTTCAGCTGCCTGCCCCTTGTTGTTTCCTCACCCCGGCCCCTCACGTCTCTCCTCTCTGCTCTTTCTCCATCCCCAATTCCTGTTTATTTCTATTGCACAGGAGTTTATCTTTTTGTGTCTTGACGCCTTTTGCTTCAGACCTTACCTTCCACTCCATGTGGCGTATCTAGATATTTTTCTTGCTGAAGACAATTTACTCTATAAGAGGAATTTGGGTGCCATTTGTTAGATTATTTTTCATTCTGCTACCAAAGGTTAATTACAATTTAGTGGAGGAGACAGATTTGACTCAGTTGATAACAGGAAGTGAATGAAGGGAAGGAGGGGGAGGATGCTAAATATAAAAATCCCCACTGATGTTATGGTATTAGCAAGGACCAAACCTCTCCAGTAGTATCGGTGCCAGAGCATTCTTCATGCAGCCTGGAGACAGGAGAAGAGGCCAAGTGGGCAGGGACATTCTTAAATCTAATGGTAGGGTTATTAAAACCTACTTATCTATACGTCATTCGTGTGTGTGTGTGTGTGTGTGTGTGTGTGTGTGTGTGTGTGTGTGTATTGGGGGAGGTTTCCATTCTGAGCTGCAGGGCCACTGCCTGGGTGCTCAGCATAGCGTCCTGAGTACAGCAGGCCAGGGCTGCCATGCATGCAGGGGAGGGGAGGGTCGGAATCCCGGAGCCCCAGAGCGGGTGCCAAATGAGAGTGGCCTGAAGCACCTGTGTGCAGCCGGAGGGCCAAGAGGACCGGCCGAGCTGCTCAGGAGAGGACGATGCCCGCGGAAATGCATCTGCTGAAGTGCTCAGAGGAGGAAAGGGCACAGGCCTTGGATGCCGTCAGTCAAGCAGTGTGTCTCCACATTGTTTAATAGCCGTGTTATGCAGAGCTCAGAGCTCCTCCCTGGGAGGAGACACATAAGAATGAGGAATTACAGCCCCTGCCCTGGAGAGTCTCCCAGGCTAATGAGGAGATGGCCACAGTAACCATGTTTTCTGATCCCCAGGGGGACAACCCTCTTCAGAGCTAAAGAAAAGTAATATATATATAATCAGGATATCCGTACCAAAAGAAAAGAACGAAAGACAAAAAAACAAAAACCCCAGTCTGAATCATCAACAATTAGCTGGAACAGACACACCCACAGGGAAAAACCCAAGGAATGCATGGAAGGATAAAACAAGGTCAGCTCAGACAGGTGAGATCACCGGTACGTGTTGTGTGTGAGACTAAGTTGGCTGGACTGTTACCTTATGTTTCTGTCACCCATTGCCTATTGGATCGGTGGCCCGCCTCAAAGTGAATCCCAGTTACTTCTGGGAATTCCAGAAGGGGTGCCGCATGTGTGCTCACACATCGCTCTGTCATCTGCAGTTGCTGTTTGGTGCCCTCCCTGCTGTCATTCCTCTCGCCCAATCCCCCTCACAGTCGCCCTCCACTCCACCAGCTGCTAGAGAGGTCCCCCGACCCACCACAAGTTTTCGCCCATTCAATAGTCAGCAACTGTCTGCTGAGCGCCTACTATGTGCCCCGCCCTGTGTTACACAGTAGGGCTACAGAGGCCAATAAGACACAGTACTTCAATCCAAGAACTCTCTGTTCTTGAGATGAGAAAAGCACAGAAGCAGATGATATACGCTTCTGTAGGGCTACTCATCTTAAAACACCTGAAGCAGGATTGCAGAATTGCTCCTCGTACACTCAGTTGTGCAAAGGCACAGTGTGCCTTTGCGCCTTTGCAGCTGCCGGGGTCTCCCATGTGAGCCTCCCACCCCCACCCCACTCCCCCGCCCAGGGCAGCAGAGGAAAACCAAAAGTCAGTCCATCCTGGTAAACTCAGTCTAACCCAACCACCTGAACATTCTCTTGAGGTAGCTCAGTCTCTGATTGGATCAGCCTTTCCAGTTTCTTCCCCAAACCCAGCTCTTCTCTGAGAAGGGTTAGGGTGGCTTAGGGGTCCTTGTGGCAAGGCGGGAGATGGTGTCCGGGGACCTGTGTGGCCTTCTCAGGACTCCCACTGGTCTCTGCACAAGTCTAGGTTGCTCTCTGGTCTGAGGGGCGGTTGGTGGCCCAGCTGTCACCTGCACAGTGCGGCCCCTTTGCTCCCTGTTCTGCCCTCTATTGGTGCTTTACCCTCCAGTACCTCTGGGTCCCCTCAAGGGAACATGTGGCCACTTTGGGGCACCTTCGTATTCTGCGTGGGTGTAAAGAGCCTAAGGTTCATCCCTGGAGGGGGTGTGGAGAACTTAGATCCTGCCCAGGTCTCCCTCTATCACAGCTCGCTTTCCACAGTCCTTCAGGATGAAAAAGGCAGAGTTCAGGCTTTCTATTTCCTGAACATCATATCCTTTTACCTCAGACAATAAGCCTCTGGACCTAACCATCACAGGCAAAAGAGGCCATTTGTATACAACTATAGAAGAACGCTATGACCTGGTCCACAGCCTGCTCTGTGATACATCAAAGGAGCAGATAAAAGAAATTAAAATATCCTTCTGTACCTTACAAACACTGGCTTTCAAGCCTTTCGTCTTGCTACTGACTCTAAAATACTATTTTCGATGTCAGAAGCTGAATATTGCCTTTCTCTTTTTCATTGTATTCATGCTGAAACACCATTAACTCTACCAGAGGCAGACAAGCGCCTTGAGCTGGGTAGGAAAAAGTCACAACCATAAAGATGCAAAAGGAAAAAAATCTGACTTGTGTATTTCAGAATATTTTTGGAGTTCCTCTGTGAAGTTCAAAAGCAATGCTTCCCACCTCTCCTCCCCATCCTTTGGCTCAGATGGACCATGCACTCAATCTTCAGTTCTAGAAACCTGGCTTACACAAGCTGTCTCCAGTATGTAAAAAGAATACTTTGAGAGATAGCTACTGAACTTACAAAACTAAGGTCAGCGTTAGAGACAATCAAGAGGGGAACTTGTAAACTTTGGTCTCACCAAGATATAAAGATCCCTAAAGTAATGGAAAAGAAGAAGAGGCAGTTTTTTCTTAAAGTTTAAAATATCACCTCTGGGGCTTCCCTGGTGGCGCAGTGGTTGAGAGTCCGCCTGCTGATGCAGGGGACACGGGTTCATGCCCCGGTCCGGGAGGATCCCACATGCCGCGGAGCGGCTGGGCCTGTGAGCCATGGCCGCTGAGCCTGTGCGTCCGGAGCCTGTGCTCCGCAACGGGAGAGGCCACAACAGTGAGAGGCCCGCATATCGCCAAAAAAAAAAAAAAAAAAAAATATATATATATATATATATATATATATATATATATATATCTCACCTCTCCAACAAAGAATTTTCTAGGTACCCTACCATACTAAATCTTCATCAATCCTCTCAACAATTTCTACAAGAAAGCTACTGTTTCTCCCCCTTTTACAGATGTAAAATTGGAGAATTAACAACGTTGCACACCCATCCCCAGATCACACAGTTAGCAAGCATACATTCCACTGACGCCCCTCAGGAGAGGATGTGGACGTGGTAATGAAGGGTCAGGGTAGAGCTGGGATGTCTCTCTTCATCACACCTCAAGACTTGAGGAAACGGCTGGGCTGTAGCTGGTGACAGAACCCCAGGCTCTTGGGCTATTACCTTCGTCTTTGTTCTGACATGTTCTAGGAAATGGGCTGGAGGCTGGGGAATGAGCAGAGTAGCTTCTGGAGAAAGGTCCCCAGCATCTACGTGATTCTATGATAGAGAGAGAAGCCCAAGCAGCACCAGGACAGGTATGAAAATAATAGAATTCAAGCCATATTCCAATCTTCTTTCTTTGGGGTGGAACAGGAGTTTTCCATTTCTTCAGCAGTTTCTGGAATCTCTCATCCCCCAGCTTTTGAAAAGCTCCTCTCCCTCCATTTTCAGAGCTTATTGAGGCGTGTCCCTGGCGCACACCCTCCTTCGCAGGAACAGGGAGCGTGAGGTGGAGACAGGACAGGTTGGGACACACAAGGTCCAATTTAGTGTGTGTCCCGGCCCAGTCCATTCATTGAGCCCAAATCCTCATCTCCCCCTGGCAGTGGGGCTCAGCACAGGCCGGCAAAGAACTGCTAGGCTGCTGGGACCCATCAGACTGAACCCTGTGCTGGAGATTATCTCCCAAGCAGATACTCTCCTCCGAACCCGGGATGTAGGGCTTTGAAACTAGAAAATGCCAGGTCTGAAAGAGAGGAAAGAACAAGTCCAGCAACACACAGAGCTCTGTGTATTCAGAGAGAACTTGGCAGGGTTGTGTTCGGGCAGAGAAACTCCGAGTGGTACAAAGGGACGTGCCCAGAGTGGAGAAATCATGCTAATTGTGTGCACCAGAGCTGGAGAACGCCACCCAAAATGAAGAGAGAAAGGGAAGCCCTGTCCAGAGCCTTCAATGCCCTGCGCCTCACTCCTTTTCTCTACCTGCTTCTGATCCAGACAGGTAGGAGACCAGAGGGTAAGACAGGGTCTGGAGAAGGGACCCGGGGCTTTCGAAGGAGAGGGAGGGGAGAGCTGAGGGCCAGAATGCCTTTGGGGTGGGAGGAGGGGAGAATGCTTAGCCACCGTGGGAAGCATCTCAGTGAATTCAGGCATTCGTGTTGAATGTATTTCTTCATTCTGTGTGCCTCCTGCCCGGCCCCTGCCCCCCATCCCCCAGAGCCTGCATGACTTTGCAGCTCCCACGGCATTCAGTACATTAGATGGAGGGCAATGAGCTGTTTCTGATGGGATGTCTTGTTGGCGTGGGCCAGTCCGGCATTCTTTCCGAGGGACTATGGTGGGCCTTGGAGGGGTGGGGAAATCTTGGTTTTGTGTCTCCCCAGCCGCCACCCTGGCTTCTCTGAGTGTAAAATAACAAGGGAGATGAAAGAAGCTTTGGAGATAATAAGCCTCCTGGTTTGGGAGAGTAACACCAACCTATGCGTAACACACACGCCATAGACACCTACCTCCCCCTACCAACTTCTTGGAGAAATGATCTTATTTGAAATACATGTGCTTATGTGCGCACACGCACGCACACACACACACACACACTATTCCAGAGAGCCTAGGAATTCACAATTTAGTGGGGCAAATAAGATGCAGACATCATTTTAATAAAATGCAGAAACTACTATGAGTCAGAGAGGCAGAGGGTTCCAAGAATCAGAGAGAGGTCACCTACCCCATCAGGAAGCTGGCGCTGGTGGTACAGAATGGGAGTGGGGGAATATCAGGGGAGGTTTCCTGGGAATGTCTGCACTGAATTTTAAAAGATGAGAAAAACAGATAGGTGTGGGAGTGAGCATTATAGTTGGGAAAATGCGCCAAGGTCAACAGCTTGAAATGGTATCACATGTTAGGAGCAGCCCAGTCAGTCACCGCTGCTGGAGAAGAAAGTGTGGGTGGAGTTAGGTGAGTCTGGTAAACCCTGCTAAGGAAACTGTAATATAATTTGCAAACAATGGGAGCGGGGGAGGACATTGAATGGTTTTTAATCTGGGAACCAGCAGGGCCAGAGTATAGCTCAGATCCCTCACTCTCCAGTGAGGCATTGGAGGTGAAACTACAGGCAAGCAAGATAGGAAAGGAAGCCTGTATCCATTTGCTGGAACCATAGACTGGGTGGCTTCAACAGCAGAAATGTATTGTCTCACAGCTCTGGAGGCTAAAAGTTCCAGATCAAGGTGCTGGCAAGGCTGCGCTCCCTCTGAAGGCCCTCGGGAAGGTTCTGTTCCAGCGCTCTCTGCTGGCTTCTGGGAGTTCCTTGGCTGTGACAGATTAACTTTAATCTTCACATGGCATTCTCCCTGTGCTTGTGTGTATATCCAAATTTCTCCTTTTTAAAAGGACACCAGTCATCTTCGATTAGAGGCCCACCCCACTCCAGCATGACCTCAGCTTATTACCTTGGCAATGACCACACGGCAAAATAAGGTCACATTCTGAGATACTTGGGGTTAGGACTTCAAGATATGAATTTTAGGGGACACAAGTCAAACCATAGCGAGGCTATTGCAATAGTTCAGGAGAGAAATGACCTGGGCTGGAATTAGAATAAAGAGAGAGGGAGTGAGGGATGTTCAGATAATATTTTGGAGGGAAAGTCAGGACCTAGTGATTTATAGGAAGTGAAACGATCTAGAGAAGGAGGTAGGGTTTCTGTGTGAAACCATAAATTTTAAAAATGGGGCAAGGTTGGGCGATATGATAGCTAGTGTTGCGCTCACGTTGAGGTTGAAACGCCTATGGGACTTTTGTGGGAAAATGTTGAATAACCTAAAGCTGGAGGGTTGGAGAGAAGGATTTGGAAACTGTCAGCCAAGAGGTGAGATTTAAAACAAGGATAATGAATAAATATTACCTTGGAGGAGAAAATGAGCTAAATATGGAACATTGAGGAACCCCAAGATTTGCAGAGGAAGGCAGAGAATAAAGCCCACTGAGGAGACCCAGAAGGAACAATCAGAGACACAGAGGGAGACCTGGGAGACTGTGGTATCCAGAAAGTGAAGGGAGTTGGGAGTTTCCCGGACAATCATCATCAAATGTATCAAGGAGCCCAGTATAATAAGGACCTGAAAGAGCCCATTGGATATGCCAGTTAAAAGGTTACCATTAGGGACTTACCTGGTGGCACAGTGGTTAAGAATCCGTCTGCCAATGCAGGGGTACACGGGTTCGAGCTAGGCCTGGGGTGAGGAAAGACTGTTCCGTGAGGTTTTTCAGGCACCAAGCTGATGGAGTGCTATCAGCTTTGACATGTGTTTCCCATGGTCAGTCTGAGATTTATCTTCATTTCTTTTAGGTAGAGGATGAAAAAAGAAAAGGAGGGAGGTTTTTCTAAATCAGCCTGTAAATGGTGTCTACAACTTTTACTAGTATTATTGGCTAGAACTCAGTAGTATCATAATTAATTGCAAGGGAGGCTGGGAAATGTATTTTTAAGATTGGCACTAAAAGGGGGGCTGGACCATGTGGCCCTGGCTCCCAGAGATTTACCTTAATCCCTTGCCATACTCCCTTATGACAGCAATCACCAACCTAGCCTCAGGCAAGTAACACCTAGTGCTCTGAACCTAATATGGCCTAAAGAGTCTTTCCTAAATTCATCACAGCCCTATTCCTGGAACATTCAAACAAGGCTTTTCTAGAGGCTAGGATACTATTTACAGACATAAACACAGCATGCCATAAATCTAGATAATCTGATTTGCAAGATGTTATTCTCTGGGATCCTAGAGTCAGCCCATCCTCTACCGACCCAATAGGAAGAAGTCCCTTGCCTGGTTTCTACCCTTTTAGTCCTAAGATCACCTTCACATTGTAGGTGCTGTCTTTTTTTTTTTTTTTAACATCTTTATTGAAGTATAATTACTTTACAATGGTGTGTTAGTTTCTGCTTTACAACAAAGTGAATCAGTTATATATATACATATGTTCCCATACCTCTTCCCTCTTGCGTCTCCCTCCCTCCCACCCTCCCTATCCCACCCCTCCAGGCAGTCACAAAGCACCGAGCTGATCTCCCTGTGCTATGCGGCTGCTTCCCACTAGCTATCTACCTTACGTTTGGTAGTGTATATATGTCCATGCCTCTCTCTCGCTTTGTCACAGCTTACCCTTCCCCCTCCCCATATCCTCAAGTCCATTCTCTAGTAGGTCTGTGTCTTTATTCCTGTCTTACCCCTAGGTTCTTCATGACATTTTTTTTTCTTAAATTCCATATATATGTGTTAGCATACGGTATTTGTCTTTTTCTTTCTGACTTACTTCACTCTGTATGACAGACTCTAGGTCTATCCACCTCATTACAAATAGCTCAATTTCGTTTCTTTTTATGGCTGAGTAATATTCCATTGTATATATGTGCCACATCTTCTTTATCCATTCATCCAATGATGGACACTTAGGTTGTTTCCATCTCCGGGCTAGCAGATGCGAGGCAGGAAATCCCATCTAAATTATCACAGAAACTAAGAGCTGGAGAAATCTTAAGGATCATGTAGCCAAACGATTTCAGCCTGATACACAGAGCCATAAGGATTCCTAGCAGCACCCCGAGGTACTGGGGAGGACAGGGCTCTGGTCCTCACCACCTCTTGAACCAAATCAGATGAACTAGAACTAAATTTCATTTCTTTTCAATTTCCATAAGGTTTTGTGGGAACAAAAATACTTTAATTTAAAAATTTTGAAAATAGTTGATTTTGTCCATTCTAACTCCTGCCAATTGAGACTCCTCTCAGTAACAAGTATATAATAGTCAACAAGTATATAATAGTCATACATATGGTGGCTTTCATCATTAAGGTAGTTTCTTCCATGCTTAAGGTTTTATGATTGTAACATCCTTGACAGGTGATGGATCATAGAATGTCAGGGTGGAGAAGGCCCCTAGAGATCATCTGGTCCCACCACCTCACTATTCAGAGGAGGAAATGGAAGCACAGTGAGGTGAAAGAAGAGTCAATTGGTGTTTCCTTGACCACTTCCATAGATGATAAGCTCATTACTTAACAATGCATTTGCTCCCTAAATGGACTGGATATGTTTTTAAATTAAATTTGCTTCGGGCTTCCCTGGTGGCGCAGTGGTTGAGAGTCCGCCTGCCGATGCAGGGGACACGGGTTTGTGCCCCGGTCCGGGAAGATCCCACATGTCGCGGAGCGGCTGGGCCCGTGAGCCATGGCTGCTGAGCCTGCGCGTCCGGAGCCTGTGCTCTGCAACGGGAGAGACCACAGTGGTGAGAGGCCCGCGTACCGCAAGAAAAAAAAAAAATTTGCTTCGCTCTCCACAGCTAACCTTTTAGTTCCATTGCCTCCTGGTTTGGTCTAGGTCCTCGAGGTACAAGGAGAGGAATAGGGATTGGAAAGGTACAGCTCACCTTCCCCTAATCTACACTGCAGCAGTAGCAGAGTGGGAAACAGGGGTGAGAAGGAAGGAGGGAACTTCAGAGGCAATGACAGTCAAAGGAAGCACCTGGGGATGCAGAGGAACGGAGAACCTGACACGTATGTGTCTATTCAGCTAAACTCAGTCCTGTTCCTAGCTGACATCCTCTCCAGAAGACCCCTCCCTCAGGTGGCTGTATTGCTCTGCAAGGCCAGGTACAAGGCCAACGAGCAGCAAGTGTTCAGGCCCCAAAGTTCCTAAGAGATCTCTGAAATGTGAGATGTGTCTCTGGATGGGGCTGCCATCGGACAAGATGGTAAAATCCCAGAACTAACTACAGGGCTGGAACAAACCATGAGACCATCTCGTTACCACTCATTTGACCTGTGGGAAATCTGAGCCCTGAACAGACAAGCAACTTCTCCCAGGTCCTAAGTCAACAATAGGGCCCCGATCTCTCATGCTCAATCCTGTGTTCTCTCCCCTACACCACAGTAACTGACATACATATCATGCTTTTGCACTGTGAACTGGAGAAGACACTTGCTCTTGTTATTGTTATCATCCTTATTTTCTAAAAGAGAAGAGTGAGGCCTAGAAGGATGACTTGCCCAAATTCTCACAGCCAGTAAGCAGTGGAGCCCAATCTTACAAGGTCTTCTGACTCCAAGCTCTTTGCTTGACCTGTCCCAAATCCCTCTTCCATAGGGGATGCAAATTGGGCTGGAGTTTGGGTGAATCTCCACGACTGTTCTGCCCTGGGCAGACCTAGTATGATGCTACGTGCAGCTGGGACAAGGATAGGGGAGGCTCTTGGTATGACCGGAGAGTTGTCCAGTTGTCCTCAGGCCCCTAAACTTGCCCTCTACTGGCACTGTCTCATGACACCCTCCTTTCTTTGGGAATCTACATTTCCATGCTTTCTCCATCCCTCACTTTCCCAATGCCCAATTAAGGAGAAAATCTGACAAATTCACTCTAGGGTCTAATGACCTATAAGCTTCAGGGGGTAGGGATGTTTGTCAGTTTTGCTCACTGATATATCCTGGGGACATAGAACAGTGCCTGGCACATGGGGAGTCTCAATACATATTTCCATAAATGGGCCACATAAGGTATGGGTTACCTGGAATCTTCCTCAAGAGGAAGGCAATAGGGAAAACCTCCAGAGGCAGAGGTCCAGATTGAAGAAGGATTGAGGGCAAAGGGATGGGTGTGAGGGATGACAGGGGAGCAGAGGGGCCAGAGCTACAGTGGAAGGGTAAGAAGGAAGGACTGACAGGGAGTGAAGGGTTCAGAAGGGTGAGGCATGGAGAGACCAGAGGACTCGAAGATGGGAGTGACGTTAGGAGCCAGGGCCTGACGCTGCCCTCACCTCGTGGGTCTCTGTCCACAGAGCCCCTGGAGGCGGTGAACATCACCAGCCCGGTGCGCCTGATCCATGGCACAGTGGGGAAGGCGGCCCTGCTTTCTGTGCAGTACAGCAGCACCAGCAGTGACAAACCCGTTGTCAAGTGGCAGCTGAAGCGGGACAAGCCAGTGACCGTGGTTCAGTCCATCGGCACAGAGGTCATCGGTACCCTGCGGCCCGACTACCGAGACCGCATCCGCCTCTTTGAAAACGGCTCCCTGCTTCTCAGCGACCTGCAGCTGGCCGACGAGGGCACCTATGAGGTTGAGATCTCTATCACCGATGACACCTTCACTGGAGAGAAGACCATCAACCTCACTGTAGATGGTAAAGTCTCTGGCAGGGAAGGAGGCGGGACTGGTGACTGGAACTGGGGCCACGTCCACCCAGTATATTAGCTAGACCCCAGGAAAAGCTACACAAAAGCCGCTTGGGAGTGAGCCAACTGGAATGTTAGAGGCTGGCAGACAGGCCATAGCTAACACGTATACAGCGCTTACTACGTGCCAGAAACGATTGTAAGTGCTTTGCCTATATTGACTCATGTAATGCTCATAATAATCTAGGGGTAGCTAATATCATGGACCCCATTTTGCAGATGAGGAAACTGGGGCATAAGTTCAGGCAGCTAGTAAGTGGTAGAGCCAATATTTGAACCTATTTCGACCTAAGCTTAGCCCAACTAAAATATCTTCCAGGCTGGGTCAGTTTAAGACATCTTGGAAAGGTATGTGGGAAGAAGGGAAGGGAAGGTCCACGAGGGCAGGGACCATAGCTGTCTTGTTTGGCATTGTACTCCCTGTGCTCAGTATGTGCTCAATAAATAGTGGGTAAATAGATGAGTGAGTGGATGGATGGATGGATGGGTGGATGGATGGTGGTAAAGAGCTGGAGTGACGATCTCTCAATACTGCAGACTGAGTTGGAAGGTAGGCAGTTAAGAAGGGGAAGGGAGATGCTTTTGGCCTGTGGCTCACAGGCTCCCCCCACCCCCGGGCTCAGTGCCCATTTCGAGGCCCCAGGTGTTAGTGGCTTCGACCACGGTGCTGGAGCTCAGCGAGGCCTTTACCCTGAACTGCTCGCACGAGAACGGCACCAAGCCCAGCTACACATGGCTGAAGGACGGCAAGCCCCTCCTCAACGACTCGCGGATGCTCCTGTCCCCCGACCAAAAGGTGCTCACCATCACCCGCGTGCTCATGGAGGACGACGACCTGTACAGCTGTGTGGTGGAGAACCCCATCAGCCAGGGCCGCAGCCTGCCCGTCAAGATCACCGTATACAGTGAGTCTCCCGCTGCCCTCCCTTGGGACTCAAAGCCCTGAGAGGCAGGTGCCCATGAGAGGCTAAGGACTTCCCAGACAGAGTGCCACTGGAGGGGGAGAGAGGCAGAGATGGGCCAGCTCTCCCTGGAGGACAGCCACAGGTAGGAAGTGAGCTCTGGGCAAGGTCCACCACTGGCCAGCCATGCTGCCTGGGGTTCCTTTTCTATTTCTTCGGCCGCAGGAAGCTCTCCTCACCACACCTCCTGCCCCCTCTGAAGTCTCTCCCCACTCTCTGCCTCTCTCTCCCTAGGAAGAAGCTCCCTCTACATAATCTTGTCCACAGGAGGCATCTTCCTCCTTGTGACCTTGGTGACAGTCTGTGCCTGCTGGAAACCGTCCAGAAAGTCTGGGTAACTCTCCAAGTTCCTCTCCCTGAGCACCTGAATCCTTCAACCCATCCCAGCCCCAAGCTCTGTTTTTCCTTCGTCTCTTTAAACGCCTTTCCTCCCAGGGCTCCGCACCTCTTGCCGGGAGATCCATCTTACCACTGCATTCTGTGCTCACAACCCTGACAACCCCAGCACGATGAATACTGGTTTCACTTACACGGCACCTTTTGTGAGCCAGGCACTGTGTTTGTGGTTAGGGTGTTACCTTTAAATGTGATTATCTGCAGCTTACAGACAACGACCCGAGACTCGGATTAGTTAGATGACTAGCCCACAGTCACAATGCTAGGGACGGACTCAGGAGGCAAACCTAGATGGGATGCATCCCAAAGCTCTGGACTACTCCCCCTCCCACCGCACTCAGCCCGTCTTCTTGTTACAAGGCCTCGTTTGTGGCCATCAGATCCCCCCAGTGTCCTCGCCCCCAGAACTTCTCCTGCTCACACTCGACAGCTCTGTTCACAGGGTGCTGGGTTGATTTGCAGGAAGAAGAGGAAGCTGGAGAAGCAAAACTCCCTGGAATATATGGATCAGAATGATGACCGCCTGAAAGCAGAAGGTGAGCTCCCAGCCACGCACTCACCCGTCCCATCTTCACTCAGATCAGTAAGCTGCTGGGAAAAGGCCGAAATGGGCGACAAGGAAGCCAGCTCTGCAGGGCCCCTTCCTGCACCAACTGCACGAAGACTGCAGAGCAGGGAGAGGAGCGGCCAAGGTAGGACCTCAGGTATTCCAGACCATTTGGTGGAGGCTGGCTTCCCGATGGCCTTACGTGGCCATCGGGAAGCAAAGAGTGTAGGTGCTGGCTGGTGGAAAGGGTTCTGTACCTGGGCCAGCCACCCCATTCTTTGCTCCGTGCAGCAGACACCCTCCCACGGAGTGGAGAGCAGGAGCGGAAGAACCCCATGGCACTCTACATCCTGAAGGACAAGGTGAGCAGCTTCGGGCTGGGCGCCCCACTAACACTCCACCAGCCCTTACCATGTTCTGGTATTACGTAGCCATACCATATAGATATACCTTTCTAGGACTCAGAATAACCCTAAGAAATATTTGTGTCATCCCCACTTTAGAGATGAGAAAAATACGGCTGACAGGGGTGAAATGACTTGCCCAGGATCAAACAAGTAAATCAGTGGCAAATCTAGGCTTCAAACCCAGGTCTTTGGACACTGTCTCTGGTGATTTCCCTACTATTCCATAAACCAACTCTGTCCCATGCTGTCCAAGGCAGGTGGAAGGTGCAGAGTAAGTGGACAAAGCACTCAAACTAATGCATTTCAACATTTAATGAGCACCTATTATGTGCCAGGCACCACATCAAGTGTCCTGTGTTGCAAGCAAAAACAGACCTACGCCTGCAGCCCTCCAGGCAGTCGGAGTGTGGAGGGAACTATGTCCCCTCCACCTCGGTATTCCCAGCGCCCTGGAACAGCAGGCGCGCTCCCAGCCCTGGCCGGCTGTCCGCTGACCCCTCGCGGCACGTGTCCTTGCAGGACTCCCCGGAGCCCGAGGAGAACCCCGCCCCGGAGCCTCGGAGCGCGACTGAGCCCGGCCCGCCCGGCTACTCCGTGTCGCCTGCCGTGCCGGGCCGCTCGCCGGGGCTGCCCAGCCGCTCTGCCCGCCGCTATCCGCGCTCTCCAGCGCGCTCCCCCGCCACGGGCCGGACGCACACGTCGCCGCCCCGGGCCCCGAGCTCGCCCGGCCGCTCGCGCAGCGCCTCGCGCACACTGCGGACTGTGGGCGGCGTGCACCTGATCCGCGAGCAAGACGAGGCCGGCCCGGTGGAGATCAGCGCCTGAGCCTCCTCGGGACCCCCCGGGAGGCGCCCGCGCACTGCTGCCCGCGGCCCGGGGGAGGGCAGGGCAGCGGGGCAGCAGCCCGCCAGGGGCGAGGGGCGAGGGGCGAGGGGAGATGGAGGTCCTCACTCAGCGCTAGGGTTCCGGCACGTGGACGATTGTGAGCATGCGCAGATGGGGGACGCGGCGGGAAGGCGGACGGTGGATCAGGTGGTGAAACCGGGTTACGTTTGCTCCCGGCTCTTTAGTTGTGTTCTCAGTGGGTGTGGGTTGTGCCCTCTTAGGACCATATAGATTATTAAATTTACGGCCCAATCCCCGGAGGGGCTTATGGAAACTAACATCAGTAACCTAACCCCCTTGACTATCCTATGCCCTTCCTAGGGCGCCCTCACGCTTCCCACCCATTCCCCTTCCCTCCGAACAAACTCCTGATTCCTGGGGAACTTTTTTGGCAAGCCCAGATTAGAGAGGCCACTTGCCTCAAACGTACAACTGTCCTAAACTAAGGGGAAGTCCAATGCCCTTTACTGGGTGTACAGAGGGCTGTTCTCAGCATCCAGCGAATCATTGTGAAGGCAGTACTTTGGAGCACCCTTCTCAGGCATATGGTACCTCGGTACCTACCAGTTGGTGAAGGAGGAGCTCAAGTACAATACATTCCGTTGCCCCGCTACCGGGGTTCTAGCAAGAGCAAAGGATTCAAGCCTCCCACGCTTGGCCTCCTCCCAAAGCCTCCCTCAGCGGCGTGCCCGGCATTCTTTCCATCTCTGTTCCATAGAGAAGGGGCTTCTCACTCATTCTTCAGGCCCAGAAGGCTAAATCAAGTGAAGATCTGTCTTTTGACCCCTCATACCTATGGCTTCTCCCTGGCTTTGTCCAAAACAAGCCTTTCAAACAATCATTATCCCCCGGAAAGTTGTTGGGCTTCCTCCAGCTGTAAGAGGATGAAGTTCCACTCTCCCCAAAAATGGTAGGGGGAGGAGGAGGCTTATTGCTCCCCAGCATGTCTTGGAGACATGATGGAACCCTTGGCCTCTGGCCTCTCACCTGGCCTGCTCCCAGATGCTCAGGTCCCAGGAGACAGGACAAGGGCAGACTCCTCAGTCACACAAACAGCAGAGTACCGAGAGGTTGGTCCACTGTGTAGCCAGGCCACGCCCATGCCGCCGCCTCTTGAACAGTTTGTAGGAACAGTAATCTACCGTGCGAAGAGAGAGCGCAATTAAAAAGCTGAAAGAGAAGAAGTCCCTCGCTGTGTTCTGACCTCTCTCCCCTGAGGCCTCTAGTGCATCCCTGGTCCCTCCTTAACTTCCTAAGCTCCTGCTCCGACTCTGCACCATCCCACAGAGCGACTCTCAAGGTCCCTGTTCCCCACCACTCCACACTGGGGCCAGTTTTGTCCCAGCCCCAAGGGCAACAACATTTCTTGTTGGTCCCCTCTGCTCTTACCTGGACTTCATGCCCTTCCCAGCTCCCTGCCCCTATGCACTTCTGCAGGCTCCTCTGAGCAGGTGTGCCTTTGCAGCTCCCCTTCCTTAGCCAGAACTGCTCCCCTCACTTCCCCAGGTGCCTCATCTAGAAGGAGATAATGCATGCAGGGGAAAGTTGTTCAGGCAGGTGGAAGATGCAGGACTTGGAGATGGGTACATGCTGGTCAGCCTTGAGAGGCAAGGGTGAAGATTAAGGTGAGATGCAGGCAAGTTGTATTCCAAACCCCGGTTCTGCATCCCTGAGGGGCCGGCTTCCCAGGCTCAAGCCAAATCTGCCTTAAATGGGGTGAGGGGGGAGTGGTTTTGTTTATGTTTCATTTTGATCTTCATCTTTGTATTACTGGCATCTAGCAGAGTGCCTAGCACATACTGGATGCTCAATAAACTTTTGATGAAATAAAGTGACAACTTTATTCCACTTAATCAAGGAGAACAAACAAACAGCCTAAAAATACCAGTCATTTCCCTTTTCTCTTTTCTTCTCACATCCCTCCATCATCCTTCACCCTCTCTGGAAATCCCATATTGTCCATTCCAAAATCATCACTCACTCATTCATTCATTCATTTATTCGGGTGTCTTTCATTTATTCAACAGACATGTATTAATCTACCATGATCCACCCTGTGCCCGACACTGGGGAAACAGCATAACTATGCCATGACCCCTACCAAAGAGAGTCTCATGGAGGAAGACAGATAAGTAAACAGATTATTACAATACAGTGTGGAAAATGCAACGACAGGTAGATACAGCGTGCTATAGAGGCATGTAAGAGCGGCATCTAACCCAGACTAGGGATCGTCAGCAAAGGTATCTTGGAGGAGAACAAGCCTGAACTTAGTCTTAGAAAGATTGATTAATCAGATAGGGCATGGGGGGGAGGATAAAAGGACACATATTCCAGGCAGAAGGAGCAGCGTATATAAAAGCTTAGAAGTGTAAGGTGAGTCCTGACTTCTTAGCACTCATAAAATGTGGATTACCCAAGGGCAAATGTTTATATTAGCACTGATGAAAGACCAGACTTGTGCCAGTGGCAAGGTGTGGGAGCTGAACCTGAGACTCCTGGATTAAATTGGTATTGGCCCCCAGCTGGTAGCATCCCAGGCTCCTAAAATAAAAAATACAAATCCTCTCTGGAAAAAAACATCTCCTTAAATTTTCAGAGACTAAGACCAACCAAAGACGAGTTCACAAGGAAAGGTCATTAACACAGAAGGAAACAAATCATCATGAATGAAAGTCAGCAAATATAAGAAGCAACAGATTTAGACCCCCAAGGTCTTCAGACACTGAAATGATCAGATATAAAACATAAAATAGGGCTTCCCTGGTGGCGCAGTGGGTGAGAGTCCGCCTGCCGATGCAGGGGACACGGGTTCGTGCCCTGGTCCGGGAAGATCCCACATGCTGCGGAGCGGCTGGGCCCGTGAGCCATGGCCTCTGAGCCTGTGCGTCCGGAGCCTGTGCTCCGTGACAGGAGAGGCCACGGCAGTGAGACCCACGTACTGCAAAAAAAAAAAAAAAACATAAAATAATTATGAAATGCTTGAAGTAATACAAGACAAAATTACAAAAATGAACAAGCAACAAGAGACTATCAAAGTGATCAAATTTGAAAAAGAACAAATAGAACTCATACATAAAAATATAATTTATTGAAATAAAAATGAAAGAGTTTAACAGCACATTAAAAACAGCTGAAGAGAGTTAGTTAACTGAAAGTTGTACCTGAAGAAATTATTCAGAATTAGGCACAGACAGACAAGGAGATGAAATATATGAGAAGAGAGATTAAGGGATACGGCAATGTAGCATGAAAAGGTCTGACACACATTTCCTCAAGAGCTCAAAGGGGAGAATAGAGAGACGGAGAAGAGACAATATTTTAAGAGTAATGACTGAAATTTTTGTAGAACTCATGACAAACATAAATATACAGATTCAAGAAGGTTGACACACAAGATATCTTAAAAGATTTCCACACCTACATAAAATGTAGTAAAGCTAGAGTATACCAAGGACAAAGAGAAGATCTTGTTGACTGAAAAGAAAATGCAAAACTTGAGAGTTGTGAGTTAAGTTTTATTTGGGGCAAAATGAGGACTACAGCCTAGGAGAAAGCATTTCAGACAGCCCCGAGAGACTGCTCCAGAAGCAAGGGGGAAGCTCAGTGTTGGATATGATTTTAGTGAAGGAGGGTGCTGTGGTCAAGCACACATTTTGGCAAAGACTTGCTGCTAGTCACGAGGAGCAGATGTCACCGGTAATGATTTTAATGCTTTTCTAGAAAATACGAAGATACATCAAATCCCACCTGAATTAGTACTGTTTACCCCACCAGCTTGACCAGCAGGAGTCCCTGGGCTGCATTTTCAGAAAACACAGAATAAGACGCCAGAGAAACCAGGAGAAAACAAATGTCCTCTGGAGGGTCCTTGAAGAGCATCTAATCTCTCTCCTCTCTCTTCCCTCTTACAAGCAATGAAAGGGTTACTCACAAAAACCCAAAACTCTAAAACTAGGGGGTGAAGGAAGATAGTATTTAAACTGGTCACTGGCCAGCACATCCCCAGGGTCCCAGAGCAGAGCTTCCTTGAAATAGTTGGAGGCAGGTCCCATGGACTAACGTCATGCCCATGACTCACGCAGTCGGCTCTTCCTTAGCGTGTGGAAATGAGACAGTCAGGATGCCGATGGGACATGTTGCTGGAAATGATCGCTGTGGTCTCTGAGAGCCACCCAGACATACCTCACTGTTGGGAAGTCCCCTCGGCCATCACTCCACGGATCCCTGAGTGCCCTGGATGCTTGGACTGAGTGAGGAGAAAGAGTCTTAATGTCCTAAGGAACAGCTCAGAACGATGGGGCCTTCCAATCCCCATCAGTTCTTAGCACTTGGGTGTCCAGAGTCTGGGAATGGAAAGAGGCTGTGCCAACGGCATGTCCAGGGATGAGTCACGTAACTGTGGGGCAAGGGCCCCTCCCCAGCTGCTGCAGCCTCCAGGCTCCATTCCTGCAGTACAGCACCGGCGCCTCTCCTCGCTGAGTCACCTGCCCGTTCCGACTCAGCTGAGGACAGCACTAGTCATGAATCTGAGTTCCTTTGAGACTTGCCCTCTTATCCCCCAAGGGAAATTTATACCATCTTTCTGGATTACAGAGATTTGAGTCAAATCAAGCTGCCAGCAAATAATTAGCAGAGAACTTGTTTAGTCTCCCCAAGTCCAATGCATAAGCAGAAGAGACTAAAGAGGACTGCTAACAGCAACATTCCTGGGGCGCAGGTAGTCACTGGGTCAGGCAGGCCTGGGGGGCTCTGGACCTGGGAAATCCCAAATGGGCTAGATGTGCAGTAAATCCATCTGTCCCGCCACGCCCTTTCTTGTTCACCCTTGGCTGTCCTCAGGGTCCATGTGAATACCTCCTTCATCACTCTGTCCCCACAGATCCCTGACCCCATAAATTCTACTCCGCTATGCCTGGCACACATACGCCCAGGCACGCGCCATGGAGTCTGTCACTGCTCTTAGTTTCTCCGCTTCTGAAACACCAAGCTCTATTCTCTGACCCCAATTCCTGTTCTTCCAGCTCTGTCACTCTGTTACTTTAACTCAATTTTTTACCTCTTGGAAATGCCCAGTTTGGAGAGACCACAGTGTTCTCTTGCTCTAATTGTCTTAATCAGTCTTGGTCTGCATCTGAGGGGAAAGAGAAGAAGGAGTGAAGGAGGCCTTCCTCTCGATAGGCTGTGAGGGCCGTGGCTGCAGCTGGCACCGAGCGAGGCCAGGCTGAGAAGGGGGAGGAAGGGAGGGAGTCGGCTGGGTTAGGGGCCCCACAAAGGAGCTGGCCAGGAACAATGGGGAACAAAGGCTGGACATTCTTCCGCTGAGCCTCCAGAGCCTGGCCTTGGCCTTCCGGGAACAGTTCCAGGAAATGTCTGAGATTCCAGATTTGGAAGGAAGAGACCCGTAAACAGGAGCTGGGCTCTGAGAGGGGACAGCAGCATCTCTCTAGCAGGGTGTGGGGAGCAGCGGGGTGAGCACCGACATTGCAGGCTCACAAGCTACAGTCCCGTCTGCTATAGACACGAGGTTTCAGGGCTGGAAAAACTCTTTTTTCTTTTTTCGCGGTACGCGGGCCTCTCACCGCTGCGGCCTCTCCCGTTGCGGAGCACAGGCTCCGGACGCGCAGGCTCAGCGGTCATGGCTCACGGGCCCAGCCGCTCCGCGGCATGTGGGATCTTCCCTGAGCAGGGCACGAACCCGTGTCCCCTGCATGAACAGGCGGACTCTCAACCACTGCCCCACCAAGCAAGCCCTGGAAAAACTCTTAAAGGTCATGTACTCCAACCACCTTTCCAGGGCCTGAAAAATATCCCTGCCAAGGATGCTTAAATAGTTTCAATGATGGGATGTGCATGAAAATAAATATATCACAATATTGGCTAAGCTTTACTGATCACTTACAATGCATTAGGCACTGTACTAGATGATTTTATGCTTCATCTCCTCTCACTCTTACTCCAGCTCTCAAGGTAGGAACTATTATTATTATGATTAATTATTATTATTCTCACTTTACAAAAAAGGAAACTGACTTTCAGGGGTTAAGTCACTTGCCAGAGGTCTCCCAGAAGCTTATCTCATCTGTCTCTGGGCTGACTAGGCGCACAGAGTGGACATCTCCCAGACAAGAGCCTGTGCTCTTCCCTGTCTTCTGACCTACCACCCTGACCTCTCCCCGGGAAATGGGCCGGGGCATGACAAGACACACTTGCTCCCCGCACTTGGCTTCCGGGGCCTGTTTTCCTCTACCCTCAGCTTCAGAACACTGTGCCCTGAGATTCCACCTCTGGGTTTTCATGCCACTCGAGGAGGGGGTCGCTTGGAAGCCAAAGGATCGGGATTGAGATTCAAGGGTTCAGTAGAGGCTTGGGGTAAAGGATCAAAACAGTGGTTGAAGTTATGGTGGGGCTGAGGATTACCGCTAAGAAATCCTGGACTAGATCACAAGATAAACCCTAGGGCGGGGCTTCGAGTCAGAGGTTATGACTACAGGATCAAGGTCGGAGACTTTCTCTCCTCTGGTCTCCTCCCAATTCTCCAAGGCACTGAGGGCCAGGCAGGAAGCATCGGTTTCCTCAAAGCCGCTTCCCTCCTGGGGCAGAGTCTCGGTCACAAACAACCACCACTGCCGCCGCGCCCGCCCCTCCTTCCCTCCGCTGTGAGCTCAGAGCAGTAGGACAAAGTGCTACAGACAAGGACAGAGGCCTGAGGGCAGCCATGGACTCTGGAGGAGTAGGCCTCCTTGGGGCCCGTCAGCCCCTGCCCCTCCTGCTTCTGCTCGTCACAGGTGAGTGTGGCCCTCCCTACTCCTAGCCCACGCTCCGCTCCGTTGATCTGAGGCCTGGCCAAGGCAGCGAGGAGACCCCCTTGCTCCTTTGCTTCCCTTTTGCAGTGGGGGGTACCAGAGACGACGGTGATGATGATGATGATGGTGATGTTGAGTGTGAGACAGACAGACTGAGAGCTCCACTGGCCCTCACCTGGGTGCCACGCACGCATGCTGGCCTTCTCCCCTCCCAGCTAGCGTGTTATTTGGGAACTGATCTTCAGGCAAGAGGAGGAAGATGAGGCGTGCAGGGATTTGGGGGCCCTATTTGCAGTCAGACTGGGCTGCACCTCCTTTCCTCTCCCAGGAGGCATGGCTCAGGACTCCCCACCCCAGATCCTCGTCCACCCCGAGGACCAGCTGCTCCAGGGCCCTGGCCCGGCCAAGATGAGCTGCCAGGCCTCAGGCCAGCCGCCTCCCACCATCCGCTGGCTGCTGAATGGGCATCCCCTGAGCATGGTGCCCCCAGACGTTCACCACCTCCTACCTGACGGAACCCTCCTGCTGCTGCGGCCCCCTCCCCGGGGACGTGCCCACGATGACCAGGTCCTGTCCACAGACCTGGGTGTCTACACGTGTGAGGCCAGCAACCGGCTGGGCACGGCAGTCAGCCGGGGCGCTCGGCTGTCTGTGGCTGGTGAGCCCTGGGCGGGGAGACCTGGGTTGGGGGTGGTCCTAGATGGGAGACCGGGGAGGAGGGGCTCTTCGGAAAGGCAGGTAATGCAGAACGCTGTGAGACACCAAGGCAGGACCTGAATGTGGGGACTGGGTCCCGCCCTCTGCGACCCTCCCTCCTCCCCACAGTCCTTCGGGAAGATTTCCAGGTCCAGCCTCGGGACGCGGTGGCCACGGTGGGCGAGCAGGTGATTCTGCAGTGTGGGCCGCCCTGGGGCCACCCAGAGCCCACAGTCTCATGGTGGAAGGATGGGAAACCCCTGGCCCTGCAGCCAGGGCGGCACTCGGTGAGTGTAGCCCCCTTCCCCATGCCTCACCCTGTCCTGGCCACAACTGTGCACACGCGAGGGACTGACCCGCCCCATGGCCCAATGTCCCCTGCAGAATTTGAGGAAGGGGAGGCGGTGAGGCCTTAGACTTCCCTCAGCACTCAGAGGCCCTCCCCGCAGGGGACACTTCACAACGCACCTGGTCCTGACAGGTGTCCAGAGGTTCCCTGCTGATGGCAAGAGCAGAGAAGAGTGACGCAGGGACCTATATGTGCGTGGCCACCAACAGTGCAGGACGACGGGAGAGCCGGGCAGCCAGGGTGTCTGTCCAAGGTAAGGGGAGGGCGGTCAGGGCCAAGGTCGGGGGCTCCAGTTAGGGTGGTGTGGTCTGGTTTTGGCTGAGGTTAGGGGATGTGGGAGCGGAACCCGGGATCAGGGTCAGAGCGGCGGGGACCCCATTTAGGGGTGGTTCCCCCGTCCTAGAATAGAAATCGGAGTGCTCTCAACCTGGGCGAGTTCTGGCTTCTCTGTGGCCGAGGGATGTTCCACCCAATTCCTCCGTTCTGGCCTATGGGCCCCACCCCAGCCCTGTGCTCCCCACAGAGCCCCAGGACCACAAGGAGCCCCTGGAGCTTCTGGCTGTGCGCATTCAGCTGGAAAACGTAACCCTGCTGAACCCAGACCCTGCGAAGGGCACCAAGCCTGGTCCTGCTGTGTGGCTCAGCTGGAAGGTGAGGCCCAGGACCTGGGCTGGAGCCCGTCACAGCTCCAGAAAGGGCTGCTCACGAGAGCCCTGAGCCCTCCTCTCCCTCTGGGCTCTTTCCCAGGTGAGCGGCCCTGCTGCACCTGCTCAGTCCTACACGGCCTTGTTCAGGACCCCAGCTGCCCCCGGAGGCCAGGGAGCCCCGTGGGCAGAGGCCCTGCTGGCTGGCTGGCAGAGCGCAGAGCTTGAGGGCCTCCAGTGGGGCCAGGACTACGAGTTCAAAGTGAGACCATCCTCCGGGCGGGCTCAAGGCCCCGACAGCAACGTGCTGCTCCTGAGACTGCCTGAGCAAGGTCGGGGACAGATGCCCCCCCAGACCCAACAATATACCCCCAGCCCCTTTTTGTCCCACTCTAGCCGGGCGGATGGTGGGTCCCACCCCTGGGCTCCCTCCTGCCCTGGCCCAGCAAGCAGAGCTGAGAAAGGCTCTTAGTCTCACCAGTGTGGTTCTGACCCTGTGTCCCATTCCAGCTCCTTTCCCTAGAGCCTTCTCCCTCAGTATCCCTTACAGCGTCTCTCCCTCCCCCCTCCCCAGTGCCCAGTGCCCCTCCCCAGGAGGTGACCCTAAAACCTGGCAACGGCAGTGTCCTCGTGAGCTGGGTCCCACCACCTGCTGAAAACCACAATGGCATCATCCGTGGCTACCAGGTACCCTCCACAAACTGACACACCCCTTCCTAGTGGTGCCAGGAGATCCCTCTTCCCTGGCGTCCTGTAGACACTTGCTCTGGGCACTAAGAAATGGTACTTGGGCAGAGAAGCAAGGGAAACTTACTGTTGTTGGGCAAGGACCCTACTGTCTGCCAGACACTGCCGAGCACTTACTTAGAATCTCATTTCATCCCATAGTCCGCCCTGGGTTATTGTCCCATGTATGGACGTAGAAAGTGAGGCTAAGCTCACAGGTGCGGGAAACAGAACAGGAATCAAACCAGGCCGTGTCTGACTCTCAGCTTCTAAGGCAGTGGTGTCAGAGGGTGGTTCCTGGACCAGCAACGTCAGCATCACCTGAGAACTTGTTAGAACGCAAATCCTTAGGTCCTTTGCCAGGCCTTGTGAATCAGAAAGTCGGGGATGGACCCGGCAATCTGGATTTTAACAAATCCTCCAGGTGACCCTGAAGCACGCTGGCGTTTGCGAACCACGGGTCTAACGCCTATTTCGCCGATTACTTTTGTCCCTCGTCTGTCGGTCTAGAAAGAAGTGTCTCCCACTCTGTGGGGGGAGGAGGAAATAGGACGTGTGGGTGCATGCGGGGGGCGTCCCCAGGTGAACGGCAGGACAGGGTGGCCACACGCCCGGAGTCTGATCCGCAAGAGGAAGGGCTGAGCTGCTGGGATGGTGCCAGGGGGCGAGCTCCCCTCTGTTTGCGCCTCAGGTCTGGAGCCTGGGCAACACCTCGTTGCCCCCGGCCAACTGGACGGTGGCGGGCGAGCAGACCCGGCTGGAGATCGCCACCCGCGTGCCAGGTTCCTACTGCGTACAAGTGGCCGCAGTCACTGGAGCTGGGGCTGGGCAGCCCAGCAGCCCTGTCTGCCTCTTTTTAGGTGAGGACAGTGCCCACCGGCCCCACCCCGACCCATTCAGGCCCCATCTCCGCCTTCCTCTCTCCCCGCTCTCGCTTCCGGCTCCTCCCCCTCAGCCGCCCCCTCCCCCTGAGCTCAAATTCCCATACAGAGCAGGCCGTGGAGCAAGCTCTCCAGGAGCGCGGTGCGCACGGCCCGTGGACCCTGGAGCAGCTGAGGGCGGCCTTGAGGCGGCCAGAGGTCATTGCCAGCGGGGGTGTTGTGCTCTGGTTGCTGCTGCTGGGCACCGCCGTGTGCATCCACCGCCGGCGCCGAGCTGGGGTGCACCTGGGCCCAGGTGAGAAGGTGAAGTGGACTCCCAGGTGATCAGGCCTTCCCTGGGTCCAGCCAGAACGCTACAGGGGTTTAGACCGCTAGCCAGGTGCTGGAGACTCTGGGCTGACCCTTCCTCCTGCCCTCTCCCAGGTCTGTACAGACATACCAGTGAGGACGCCATCCTAAAACACAGGTGAGAGACGAAAGGGCCTGAGGCGAGGGCGGGGCCGAGGGGCCGAGGGACAGTGGAGCTGGGATGGAGAACTGGCCGGAGTACTAGTCTCCCCTACTGCCAGGCAATTTGGCATCCTAGTACCTGAATTTCCCTTGAACTTCAAGTGAGAATTAAATTTCTCTTTCATTAATGTTCCTATCACACCACTTGACAAGGTGAGTAAACTGAAGACTCATGACTCAAGTGACTGCCCAGGGCTGCACAGCTAGTAGCTGCCTTCTGAATTCCTAATCCAGTGCTCTTGTTACCAAGCTCTCATTAATACTGACTGCACTCTCCTGCTGACTCGTGCTGCTAGGTGGAGAATAACTAGCACAGGAGGACCAGTCTGATTTCTAATTTGCTCTGTACACTCAGCATCTCCCTAGTAGTCCCTTTGGCTACAGGAAATCACCTACCCACGGAGGCATCTTTCCTTCGCAATAATCCACCCACAGTTCCAGCAGAGGGCGCTCTGCCCTTGCGTGATGGATTCTTACTCCTTGTTCTCAGCAACGGAGCCCGCCTGCAGGTACATCTGCTCCAAGCGCGTTTGGCTGCCAGAGCAAGTCTCCCATTATGAGACACGACACTAAAAGAGAAAACATCCTTTCTTCTCCTACTGGCTGAATTTTACACTGAACAACCATTTCATCTCTGCCCACCTTCTCCTGCTCTTTATCTCATTAGATCTCCTCTGGGAGAGTTCACATTCCAGGTCTGCATCTTTCAACAGGAATTTATCAAGCACCTACTATGTGAGACACATCCAGCTCTACCATTTTGCTGTCAGTTTCTCGGCCCAGAGCAAGGTTCTGTGCTGGCTGGTGCTGTGTTCCTGCGTTGTTCTGTGCTCATTGGTCTTTCCCTTCCAGCTACCTCCTGGGCTTAGTCTGCTCTGCCCCGAACTTTCTCTGGCTCCCCTGGGATTTCATCCCTTCTCCTTGAGGGAGATTCCACTCTGATCACTTTGTTGATTCATTCCTCTAGAACAGCTTCCGTCTAGCAGAGACAGCCACGCAAGCACAAATGCAATCCAGAATTGGGGGTGCAGAAACATGTACAAGTACAAGGAAGGGGCTGGAGGGGAACTATGGGAGGAAGAAGATTTCACATTTACCCTGGCAGTTAGAAGGGGAAGGGCAAAGGGAACAGCAAGAAATAGCCGGTTGCATTCATAGGGAAAGACAAGCCTTTTGGTCTGGCTGGGGCGTACTGTGTGGGATGGGTCAGAGCACAGACTGAGGAGCTGGAAGCCAGACCAACGATGGCCCTGTTAGCCATGCTAGGCAGCTGGGCTCTATCTTGGTAAATGGAGAGCCACTGAAGGTTTTAGGCAGAAAAGTGCTTTGGTCTGATCCCTGCCACATGGTGTCCCATTCAAAGGGAACCAGGCTAGAGGTAGAGAAGCCAACCTTCAGGTAGCAAACTCCTGCTCTGCTGGCTGAGTCATCTCACATTTCTTCGTCTCAACTTACAGCATCAGCCTTGTAAGGAAGGCCTTACTGTTGCCATCTTACAGATGGAGAAACGGGGGCTTAGAGAGGCTAATAGACTGAGTTGCCCAGGGTTGCACAGCTAAGGCTGCAGCAGATCTGGCTCCAGGTCTGTGTTCTTTCTGTCTCAGCCCGTAGCTATCTCTCTTTGATACCTCCTAGCTCTGGGCAACTTGGACTTCCCCTGATCCCAGGATAAGAAAGCGGCGCTGAGTTTGGGACAGCAGATCAGAGATCTTAAGGAGGCTGTGAGGGGCTGAAAAGCCGTGAGAAGAACACCCCCCCCCCCTTCTGCTACCCGCTGAGTCGGAGGTTTGGGCCAATCTTGTTCTCCCTCCACCCCACCCTCCATTGCCCAGGATGGATCACAGTGACTCGCCGTGGCTGGCAGACACTTGGCGCTCCACCTCTGGCTCTCGGGACCTCAGCAGCAGCAGCAGTCTCAGCAGCCGACTGGGAATGGACCCCCGGGACCCACTAGACAGTCGTCGCTCCTGTAAGCATGTCCCGAGGGGGTGGGGTGGGCCTGGCAGTGGAGCAGGGGTCCCAGGGCTGGAGAAGGGGGGGGCATGGGTGGGATGCGTTCACCATAATTCCTCCTGTCGTTTTTATTGCAGTGATCTCCTGGGATCCCCGAAGCCCCGGTGTGCCCCTGCTTCCCGACACCAGCACTTTTTATGGCTCCCTCATCAATGAGCTGCCTTCCAGCCCCCCAGCCCGGCCAAGTCCCCAGGCCCCAGCTGCCAGGCGGCTCACACCCCAGCTGGCCAGGCTCTCCAGTCCCTGGGCCAGTTCAGACAGCCTCTGCGGCCGCAGGGGCCTCTCTTCTCCGCGCTTGTCTCTGGCCCCTGCAGAGGCTTGGAAGGCCAAAAAAAAGCAGGGTAAGGATGGGGGGAGGGACAGCCTGACTCGGGTGGTAGGGGGGACAGGAGAGAGCATGGGGTGGCCTCGACGCCGGGTGTGGGCCGCACCCCACTCGCAGCCTGTCCTGATGGACGCCTATCGCCACGCACCCAGCCCGGAGTGTGCTGGCCTCAGCTTTTCTTTACACCATGATCTTGCTTGGGTTTTGCCACACCAGTAGTGAGCCTTGTTGCTGCAGCCAGCTCAACTCAGCAAACATTTAATAAGCACCACTGTATGCCAGACGGGGGACACAGAAACACCAAATATAATCCTTGCTCTTTACGAGCTCAAAGTCTAATGCAAGTGCCTGACCAGCACACAGATAATTCTAGAACCTGGAGGGGTGTAACCAGTGCTAGCCCAAAGCCTCAGGCACTCATGACCTCTCTACTACGCACTGTGTCCATATGTACTATGTACGTGCACGATATACGGGTCTGCCCAGGTACCCACCTCCAGCTGGCTTCCCAGAGAATGAGTATTTCCTTTCTGTCCAGAGTTTTCTCCTGACTTCCGGCTACCTGCTTTGACTTTCTAGAGAGAAGTAATTATAATCTCTGTTTCTTTAGCAACTACTCTATGGGAGGTGCTTTACTTACATTTGTTATTTCATTTAATCCTCACAACATATCGGCTAGGTGCTATTTCTCTAATTTTACAAGATTGGGAAAGAGGGTCAGAATTGGGTAACTTGTTCAAAACTCCATGTCCATAAGCTGCAGTTCTCAGATTTGAAGCCAGAATGGTCTGCTTCCAAAGGCTACTCGGAATCTCTCTGGGAGCGCCCCTGGGCAATTCTGTTCTCTCCCTGACTCTTTTCTCCTTTTCTGAACATTCACTGTCTGCACTCTCTCTGCTGTCTTCCTGAGCCTCCTGTACTGATTAGTAAGATTTACAAATGTTCAACAGCCAGTTTTGTTAAGTGGATATAATCCAACTTTTATTAAGACAAAGATGGATTCAGAGTAATTAAGAGCTTGTCCAATATCCGGAATTTTATGACTCTAAATATTAGCCAAGCTGTCATCCTTTCCAGCTTTGCCTCAGAGCTATTGCATTAGAAATAATCATCTGTGATAATGAAATACCAGCTAAAAAGAGGTTGCAGAAGTCTCATGGAAAAACTAGCTTTTCCGTGGATAACCACACTAATTTGAATATAAAGTATACCCTGTCTGAGAACATTAATACTACCCCACAAAAGGTGAGCAATTTTCTACACTCAATTCTTAAGAAGATTCCAATTCTGAGATGAAGCTTCCTAACCTCACTCAGAGATCTAGGTCCTCACTGCACCCCTTTTCTCCTCACCCGGCCCCACCCCACCACTGCCCAGGATGGGCTGAGAACAGTGACTCCCCTGGGCTGGTGGACACTTGGCCTACCTCTGGCTCTTTGCAGTGGCAGCAAGATCTCAGAGGCATGGAGCTCCTCTACTGCTGTCAGCTGGTCCGAAAGACTGCTGATTCCTTGTCTTCTAAAACTGGCAGGCTCTCTCAGTGTCCTCTACCCCCTTGACTTGCTTATTCTTTTTTCTTTTCTTTTTTTAATCTATTTATTTATTTGTGGCTGCATTGGGTCTTCGTTGCTGCGCCCGGGCTTTCTCTAGTTGCAGCAAGCGGGGGTTACTCTTCGTTGCGGTGCGCGGGCTTCTCATTGCGGTGGCTTCTCTTGTCACAGAGCATGGGCTCTAGGCACGCGGGCTTCAGTAGTTGTGGCACGCGGGCTCAGTAGTTGTGACTCACGGGCTCTAGAGTGCGGGCTCAGTAGTTGTGACTCACGAGCTCTAGAGCGCAGGCTAAGTTGTTGTGACGCACAGGCTTAGTTGCTCCACGACATGTTGGCTCTTCCCAAACCAGGGATCGAACCCATATGCCCTGAGGTGGATTCTCAACCACTGTGCCACCAGGGAAGTCCCCTTTTTCTTATTATCTGACCTTAGTTGGGTTTTTTCCTCTGTGACTAATAATCTCACAACTGCTGTCTCCCGTGTCTAATCCATTATATCTTATTCTCAGTTCACTTTGCAGATACATATCATCAATACATTGAATAGCCTCATTAAATAATTAATTCAAACAAATATTTATCGCAATTCAGGTGTGCCCAACAAGATTCCACCTAACCCTGATAACATGTTTACTGTATAGTTTGATTCAAATAATATTGAAACTAAATTCAAGTAATTCCAAGCAAGGTGGAAGGAGGGTTTTTTTGTTACCAGAATCCTTTAGAGGAAATGATAGGAGCAGGGATAAGCATGGCCTTTTTCCTTCCCTTTCCACACAAAGCAACATAAACAACAGGTACCCCCATTTCTGAGCTTAGTCAAGAAGCACAGGACAAGACAGGTGATGAGAGCAGGGTTGGAGCACCCAAAGGTGGCCTCCAGGACTCCCTGGGTCATATGACAATTAAAGGAAATGAGTAAAAACCAAACCAGCCAAACTACAAAAGGAAACTTCGATGGAGGAAGTCTAGCCATTGTGTGGCTTTTCATCCCAGTGGCTCAGAAGGTCTGGCTACTGTACATGGATTCCTAGGGTCCAGATGGATTCTTGATGAATGCCTTGTCCCTGCTTTGAACCTGCCCCAGATCTTTGAAATCGGACTGACTAGACAGCTCTGTCTTGAGAGTCCTGCCTGGTCTCCGGTCCCCTTTCCTAACTGGGCTTCTGATCATGTGACACTAACCTGAAGGCTGTTTCTTTTCTCCTTTGCTTGATGTTCTCCTGTTCCTGGTCTTGGGAAAATCCTTTTCCCTTTATTATTCTGCTCCTCTCTGGTTTAAACTGAGATCCATTTTGGTTTTGGCCTGACCAAGTCATTGCACACAGCCGGGTCTTCTGTATTGTCACAGTTCACGCAGAGCCCTGTCTCCTAAGTGGCCACATGGGCCTGATGATAGCTGCCATCTTGTACATGATTCTTCTCACCTTGTGTTTAAACCTGCATCTCTGATATCATCCATCCATTCACTCATTCATTCAACACGTACTGAATATCCACGGGCAGGGCATTGCCTCCCTGGGTGAGATCAACACATCTTCCTATTTTCAAGTTCCTCTTCCCATCAGCTGACTCTCTCCCTTCACACCTGACATGGTCTGGAGCTCCCTGGTTTTGTCTTCCTCATTCAGCTCAACTTGACAGCCCAACCCATCTCTCCAAGTGAGAGACACTTGGGTTTATCAGGGCAAGGCTATCCAGAGCCATGTGAGATATTTGCGATGTGAGAAGTGGAAATTAACAGATTCTCTCCAAGAAAAGAAGGAGTATTTGCCTTCACGGAGGCAAAATTCATGAACATAGGTAGCAATGTGAGGGTATAGAGATCAGGAAATTGGAATGTGTACAGTAAAGAGAAATACAGTTGTTTTTTAATATATCTATTAGGTGCCGGGAACTTTCCAATCTGTTTTTAGTTAACTGGCCAAACCATGCTTTGCAGTGGTTGTTTACAAATGAAACAGGCTCAGGAAGGTTAACGGATTTACCTGAGGTCACACAGCTAATACGTGGCTGAGCCAGGCTACGAGTGCAGGTGTTTTGACTCCAAGCTTAGTGCTCCTTCCATTATATCACAGCTGCCTGGATGGAGAGAGGTTCTTCCCTCTTCCCTCTGGGTTCAAGAACCCTAAAGCTTAACTGGATGACGAAGCTGAAGCTAGAGCCTGTGGTTGAGGTCTGCAAGGCACACCCAGGCTTGGCCTCCAGCCACCAACTCTTTGCTTTGCAGAGCTGCACCAGGCCAACAGCTCCCCGCTGCTCCGGGCCAGCCACCCTGTGGAGCTCTGGGCCTGTGAGTTGGGCAACAGAGGCTCCAAGAACCTTTCCCAAAGCCCAGGTGAGAGGAGGGCGCTACGAGGCAGGTGAGGGGCTGAGGCAGGGTGTGGGGCTTCTCCTGTCCCTGTGGAGGCTGGCTGGGTGCAGACAGGACTCTGAGGGGCTGGATAGACAGGCAAACTGGGGCCCGGGGCTGACGGGGGTTCTGCTATCTCACACCCAGCCTGTCGTTCCCCAGGAGCTGTGCCCTGGGCCCTGGTTGCCTGGCGGGCCCTGGGACCACAGCTCCTCGGCTCCCCCAGTGAGCTGGTGACTCACCCTCTCCCCGCAGCACCCCTCCCTCCTCGTGGACCCCGCACTCAGAGTCAACAGACCCAGTAAGAGGGCATGGGGTCAGGACGCAGGGCTGGGCACTGGGGGTGTGGGGTGTCTGCTGACCGTGGACGGGGCTGGGGGAGGGGTGGCAGGGGCCAGAAGGACGGCACTAACCATCCTGCCATCTTACCCCAATCAGGCAATCGGTGGAGCCCCAAGCCCCCTCCTGCCACCCACTGCCAGCAGCCCCTGTCCCCGCCTTTATCCCTTCTGGTCCCCCCAGCCCCTCCAGTCCCCAGGCCTCTTCCCTCTCTGGTCCCAGCCCAGCATCCAGTCGCCTGTCCAGCTCATCACTGTCGTCCCTGGGGGAGGATCAAGACAGTGTGCTGACCCCTGAGGAGGTGGCCCTGTGTCTGGAGCTCAGTGAGGGTGAGGAGACCCCCAGGTGAGTGGCCAGAGGGGGAACCAAAGGATACAGATAGGAGCGTGAGACAGGAGTATGCCTAGGTCTGCTGCCTCCACCCTCCTCAACGGGGCTGTTTCTGCCACTCCACGCCCCGCCCCCCACCCCGACCGCGTCCCATCCCCCGTTTTGCCTCTTCCTAGGAACAGTGTCTCTCCAATGCCAAGGGCTCCTTCACCCCCCATCACCTATGGCTACATCAGCGTCCCGACGGCCTCGGAGCTAGCGGACATGGGCAGGCCTGGAGGGGGGGTGGGGTCCGAGGTGAGGGGCTTGCTGTGCCCACCTCGGCCCTGCCCCACACCCACCCCCAGCGAGGGCTCCTTGGCCAATGGCTGGGGCTCAGCCTCTGAGGACAACGCCCCCAGCGCCAGAGCCAGCCTGGTCAGCTCCTCCGACGGCTCCTTCCTCGCCGACGCCCACTTTGCCCGGGCCCTGGCCGTGGCTGCGGACAGCTTTGGCTTTGGGCTGGAGCCCAGGGAGGCAGACTGCGTCTTCACAGGTACATGAGATCCCTGTCTTCCTCCTCATCCCCACCGCCTGGAGCGGACACAGCTTCTCCCCAACCAAGAGGCAAAGCATCCTAAGCATCGTCTTCGTGGTCGTCGTCCCTAAAACAGCTAGTTGGGTTTTTTTTTGCGGTACGCGGGACTCTCACTGTTGTGGCCTCTCCCATTGCGGAGCACAGGCTCCGGACGCGCAGGCTCAGCGGCCATGGCTCACGGGCCCAGCTGCTCCGCGGCATGTGGGATCTTCCCAGACCGGGGCACAAACCCGCGTCCCCTGCATCAGCAGGCGGACTCTCAACCACTGCGCCACCAGGGAAGCCCAAACAGCTAGTTTTTATTGAGGGATGACTATGTCCCAGGCACTATGATAAGTGCTTTACATACACTCAACATTAACAGCAACTCTCTGAAGAATATTCTTTGTCGTTCTTTTCCAAATGAAGAAACTGTAAGTCCAACAGCTTTATCAGCTTGCTCAAGGTCACCTACCAGAACAGGATAAATTGTTCAAGTTAAAATCCCAGAGGCAGCCGATTGTACAGTCCATTCTGCTACCTCCAGGACCCTCTTACCAGATGTGGGTCTCCAGGAAACGTTGCTCCCCAGCCCAGTGACTCAGATTCGTCCCCACTGTGGGAAGGTCTGTTTTCTCGCATGTGTCCCCCTGTGCTTTCAAGGCCTTCTTCCTGTCCTGTGCGTGGCAGGGTGGGAAGTGACTGGGCGGCCTGTTTCACGTGTCTAGCAGGTGGGACCATCATCCCCAAGTCAACAGAAGGTAGTCAGGGCTCCCCGTGGCCCTTTGGAGTGCCCTTCCTCAGACACTCTGTTAGATACCCTAGACCCATCTTACGAACCCTAACTCTACACTTTGCCCCCCAAAAAAGCAGTCAGGCTTGTGGTAGATAGGAGAGCAAGGATTACCTAGGACAGAAGGCCAGGGCTGGGCTAGGACAAAAGAGCTCAAGCTGTTCTCTGAAGAAACCAGTGGACATCTTCCTTTCCCTGGGGCGGAGGCTCCTGTGGATGTGGCCACTGGGGGTGATGGACCGAGTGGGGCTGGGTTATGTCTAGGGTTGGGTGTATGCCTTAAGCAGCCCCAAGCCTTCTGCCCTAAACTGGTCCATAAGGGTGAAGGACAACCCTCCACAGATACCTCTACCCTCCCTGACAGATGCTTTGTCACCTCCCTCCCCCCGGGATGACCTCTTCCTGAACTCCGCCCTCTCCCTGCCCCCGTGGGAGTGGAGGTCAGACTGGTTGGAGGACATGGAGAAAAACCACACCCAGTGGCTGGGAAGCGGGCTGCCTCCCTGGCCCTCCACCTCTCGGATCTCGTCCCAGAGAAGTCATGTCAGCTGTCCTGCGCCCATGGCCGGCGGTAAGCGTCTGGCTGGCTAGCTGATGTGGCGATCTTGACTGCAGGGGTTCTTGGCAGTGGGATGGGGTCCAAGAGGGCACCTGGGGTCTGGCAGGAGAGCTAAGGAGCTGGGGGATAAATTCATCCTCCTTCAACTTCTCCTACAGACTCCTCGTGAACTGATCCCGAGACTGCCGAGAGGAGAATCAGAACCATCTCCCCTGTCAGCTGCCAGCCTGGGCTGTGGACTGTGGGTCTTGATCTCTGCATCTCTGCAGTCGGGGTCCACCTCTCCCAGCCTCCAGAGTTCTCCGTCCCGGATTGTGAAAACAAACGAAAGCAAAACAAAATATGAACAAAGCGGACCTGGAGCCCCCGGGGGAAAAAATCATCTCCACCTGACTCCCAGCCCTTGCTTTTCCCACTGCTTCATCCACGTCCACAGCCAGGTCATTTGGGCCTAAGAAGCAGCCCTAAATCCTGATCTCCCCACCCACTTGGATCACGGGAAGTGGAGGGGCCAAACGTCTGCCCGGAGGACAACAGTGGCTCATGGGAGAGGGCTGTGGAGGAAGGAGCTTCTCATCTCAGGGCCTCCCCTCTCTGCCTTTTCTGGACGATTCCTAACTCTCTCCCCAAACACACCACGAAGGGACATAAAGAGAGACTCCACTGAGGCAGTGATGAGTCTAGGGAGGAAGATGAAGGAGGAGTGACAAACGTGGGACAAGTACACCCTCGTCATACTCTTGTCACTATAAGCTTAAGGAATCTGATACCATAAAGCTACGATGACTTGAGTTCTACGAGGTCACTCTGCGGGCCGCCATCATGAGACCTCTCGGCGGAGCACCACCCTCAGGAGGGCTCCTGGGTTAGAAAGGGATCAAGGGTTCACTGACACTCTAGGTGTCACTCCTTTCTGTTCTGTTATGAAGGGGGGAATTACCTGCATCTTTCAGACTTTAAGCAGAATGCAGGAAAGGGAGGGGTGGGGGATTTTCGGGGTCTGCTGGTCTTAGCAACTTGTCCTGTGAAGACAACTCCTGCTTTCAGGGGTCCCAGCTGCCCTCCCCAAAGACCAGTCCCAGATGGTTTCTTAAAATAGACAAAGTAGCTAAGTTTCACAAAAGGTAGAACCACCTGTAAGGGCTGGCTAGTGGGCACCCTTCAGACAGAAAACAGAACAGAGGAATGGAGGGGCAGGACTTCCAGAGCCTGAGCCACAGAAAACCACTGGAGGGCAGGCAGGGCTGCATCCTTCTCGCTTGGCGGGAAAGGTCAGGGGCAGAAGCCACACGCTGGGCGGTTGCTACTGAGCATGCCCAGGGTCGTGACCTCAGGATGAGGAGTCAGTGCTCTGGATACACATCCGTTCCTCTTTATTTGCTTTTCCTTTTTTGGATTTTATTTTTCTTTTAGCTTCCTGGTAAAATTCCTTTTGAAAACATGCCAACCTCATTTGCCAGACGAAATGAGAAAAAAGGGATTTGTACACACTTAGGTCAAAGTGGTAGGAGAGGTCAGAGCCTGGGACTGGGGGGTCAGCGGCCATCCCCTGAGAGCCCGGAGCAGTCACTGGGCAAGTGAGAAGGAAACAGACCTCAGTGCCCAGTGAGTGGTGTGGGCTGCGGGTTCGGGAGTGATGGGGACGATGGCGTTCGTGGCCAAAATTAAAAAGAAATTCTCTGCCAGTCTAACCAACTACATCTGGGTCTAATCTGGCTAAGAGGTGCCCATCTACACACACCCTTTGTGAGGGGTTGTGGGTGGTTGTCTGCAAAAGCCTGTTTTTCCTTCTTGGCTGGGATTTCCCCCATCAGCTCCTCCTTTCTTTGAGTTTTTAAAAATTACTGTTATTGTAAGGGGTATATTTCCTGATAGGGGAGGAGGGCACCAAGGGAGGGCCTGGCTCCGCTCTGGGAAGGCGGGACAAGATTCTCGCCGTTGGTTATTCGGAAAGTCCTTCTGGTTGTAACTGGGAAGACGGTGGCTTCAGCTCCTTCTGGAGGCAAAACAGGTGGCATCTCTTAGCCCTGCCCTCCCCTAGTGCTTTCAGCCGAAGAAGCTCAAATGATATACACACGCTCGCAGCCCCCTTCCTCCCCACATCCTGCACAAAACCAGACAAACAGGGCCCAGCGCTCTGATCAGACTCTTTTTATTGTCTTTCTTATGAATGGGTCCCAGATGGCAAGGGAAGAGCTGGCTCCTGGCTTCTAGGCCAATTTCTCAGGGAGCCCCATGCATCATTGCTGAGAGGGAAGAGACTCCTCCCTGCTCCTCTCCGCTCAGCCCTCATTCACCAAGGGGAGGGGCTCTTGCTCAGGCTCCGGGCCCAGGGACACGCCCTTCCCCATGGAATTTCTGGTAGCTCATCAAAGGTCATCTTGGTTCCTAGAGACAGAGGGGTGGGGGGGGGGAGAGAGAGAGAGAGAGAGAGAGAGAGAGAGAGAGAGGCTGGTTTGTAAGGTGCTGGTCGGGACAAACAGGACCCAGTGGGGATGCACCTCATTTCTGGTCAGCCTCTCTCCCGATCCAGCTCTCCTACAGAGCCTGGCCCCTCTGTTATGTCATCTGTCTTCATCCTTTGTCACCTGTGCTCCAGGAGTCCTCTCTTCCTCCTTACTCACGGGGTCCCTTCCTTTTGACACTTCCCCCAGAGGACCTCTCTGCCTTCCTAGTTTTAATCATCCCGTGGCCCATGCTCCCTAGCCCTCCACTCTCATTTTTTGCCATCCCCCGCCCCTACCTCTCCACGCTTCTGTCCTGGCCTTTGGCTCTAGCTCCGGCTCTGGCTCCGGCTCCGGCTCCGGCCAGGGCCCCGGGAGCCCCGAGAGCTGCCGGAGCCTCTCGAAGAGTTGCTGCCGGCTGTGGAACAGGTGCTGGTGCCCTGGCCCCGGGACAGGAAGCTTGGTCGGCTGTAGGGGAGCCAGGCCTCTTCTGCAGCACGAGACAGAGGGGCATTTGGGCCCAGGCAGGGGGAGAACATCGCTGCTTGCCCCCGTGCCCCCCTAACCGCCATCCCAGCTCTGGAAGCAGAGTTGAGGGCAGACCATCCTGGGGGCTGAGGAGAAGCAGAGCGCACAGCCCATGGCCTTTACATAACACGTGCTCAGAAACCCGTGGGGAACTCCCACGCAGAGAGGGCCTTGGGAAAGGAGGGACAGAGCGCCCGGCCCCCTCTCTTTTCTCCTCTGGGCTTCAGTCCTGGGAACGGATACAACTTGGGAACTTAAGGGGATTTTGCTCAAAGAGAGCTGGAGAGACAAGTGTCTTTGATGTTGAGCAAATGTTGACCTCCTCCCAGCTGGAGGTCAGGGGTGAGCTGGGTTGAAAATGAGTGCATCAGTGGCACGGTCCGTACCACCCTGTTAGGCTCCAGTCCCAGCGCCCACCCTCTTGTGCAGCAGGGGCCCTCCTTACCATCCAGGTGCGGGCCCCGCCAGGCCCCCAGGGGCCCAGCCTGCGCCACTCTCCTCTCCCCACTGTGTTCCCGCTCCCGTTCCAAGGAGGACATGCTGCCTGCCACCCTCAGCCCCAGGGCCCAGCTTGCCTCTTCCTCCGGTGGCGGCAAGGGAGGGGGCGGCAAGTCTGGGGAGAGACCTGTTTTCAGCGCGCTCCTGCTTCTCCCTATACGGGCCTTTCTCCCACTCCCACTCCCCGGCGTCAGAGGGCGCTGAACGAGCAGCCCAAGGTTTGGGTCCACTCGCTCCCTCCTCCAACCCGCAGAGCTCAACCTTGGTTATCTGCCTGCTTCCCCTACTGTCACCACCTCCCAGGCTCACGGCCCCCTCACCCCCAGGACTGTGCTCCCGCCGGTAGGGAAGAGCCTTGGGTTTCTTCCGGATTCGGGCACGGGGCCCGTGAAGTGGAGGAGTCATCTCCCCAGGCGCCTGCCGGGTTCTCCCTGTGGCATTGGGAGATGGGGGTAGGAGCGGGTAAGAGAGTGGATCAAGAAAGGGGCTTAGGGGCTTCCCTGGTGGCGCAGTGGTTGAGAATCCGCCTGCCAATGCAGGGGACACGGGTTCGAGCCCTGGTCTGGGAAGATCCCACAGGCCACGGAGCAATTGAGCCCGTGCGCCACAACTACTGAAGTCCGCGCGCCTAGAGCCCATGCTCCACAAGAGAAGCCACTGCAATGAGAACCCCGCACACCACAACGAAGAGTAGCCCCCGCTCGCCACAACTATAGAAAGCCCACGCACAGCAACAAAGACCCAATGCAGCCAAAAATAAATAAATAAATAAAGTTATTTAAAAAAAAAAAAAAAAAGAAAGGGGCTTGAGGGTGAAGGGGAAACAAGCTTCCGGGAGGTGGGGAGGTGGAGGCCAGTTGAGGGGTCTACAGACTCACCTGGGGCACTGCTGGCTGTACTAGCGGCAGCGCTGGGGCTGTGATGGAGGGCCGTGGGGTCAGCACCCAGGCCAGCAGGCCTCCCTTCACGGCTACTCAGCGTGGGCTGGGATACACTGAGAGGGGAACTTGGCCCAAGGGGCGCCCTCCTGCAATGACATGAGGCTTCATTTGTTCGCTCAACAGACAGTAAGTGCCTATTGTGTGCCAGGCACCATGCTAAACAATCAACCTAACACTCAGATGAATAAGACACAGCTCGTCCTCCACAAGGCGCCCATGCTCGTGGAATACGAGGAAAGCCAACTTTGAAATGCCCCAGGAAGCTTGCAGAGTCCCTCCAATGAGTGTCGGGAGTGAGAGACCTTGGCAGCCTCCACATTTCTCCCCAAATCACACTTGCACCCTGATACAGCCATGAGACCTCTGGGCCCCAGATTCATCCATCCATCTGGTCACCCACCCATTCACCCACTGGATAGATATGTACGGAGGGCCTGTAACATGCAAGGTACTATACACCTCCCTACCTGGGCGTCTGGTGGAGATGGGGAATGTCAGTGGGGGGCTGGGGAGGGTCAGGAGGTGAGGGGGTAAGAGTGGCTGTGGACTGCTGTCCATAGGAAGGTGTGGGAGAGGGGGTTTCCCCTCGGGACGGAGGGACCAAGCACCCCCCGCTGGTGCTGGGCTCTGCCACGTGGCTCCTCTCGGGCACTGGTGGGCCCCACTCTTCCGGCTCTGAGCTGGGGGCAAAGAGGCAGGAGGGCGGGGTGACTGAGTAGCTTCATACCCTCCCTTTGGCCTTCCGCTGCCCCCTTCCCTTCTTCTCCCAGCATCTTTGCCCTCCGCCGACAGGAGGCCCTGGGCTGGTCCCACGTGTACAGGGCATCTGCAGGCGAGGTGCATCCTTACCGGCCCTCCAGCGCCTCCTCAGGCCCCTCTAGGCAGCTCAGTTCACAGGAAGGGGGCGGGGGTGGCAGCGCTTCTGGCCAGTTGAGAGAGGGCATCTGTACAGGTTTCCCCAGAAGCTTTACTTTGCCCCCCCTGGCTCCTGAGGAGAGCAGGATGGGGCCACAGCAAGATACAGGCAGGAAAGAGGCAGAGGTGAGGCGCGTCAGAAAGGACTGCTGGGCTAGGTCCCAGAAGGGAGGGTGGAGGATACTCTTTGGGGAAGATGCTGCTCAGGGCTAAAATGGGGGTGTTGGGAACTGGAGTCCTACCACTGTCCCCCTGGCTCCATTCTGGAGGAGCATACTGGCTCCAGTCGCCTGGCTCCCCTGAGGGATGTGGAGGGAACCCCCCGTGGAAGGTCTGCAGCTCCTCGCCGGCCAGGTCAATGGTGCTGTAGACAGGACCCTCAGCAGAGGCGGCAGCTCCCCGGGCCGTCTGAGCCAGGTAAAGGGAGATCCCTGCTTCTGAGGGGGAGAAAGAGGGAGGCCCGGGGAGGAGACGGGGCAGAGACAGAAAAATAGAGGACAACAGGAGAATGGAGGGCACAAGGGGATGCCGCCTCTTCCCCTATCCCAATCCGGGGTAAAGGTAAGGCATGAGAGAGGCTCCCCCAACTCACAGCCTCCCAAGGATCACGCAGCCTCAGCAAGACTGGGACCCCTTGGCCCCCTTCAGTTTGCCCCAGCCGGTCGGGAGGAGAGAGGGTGCAGGGCCTCCTGGTGTACCCCTGAGGGAAGCAGAACTCCTCACCATTGTAATATCTGTCGTCTGGGTCAGGATTGCTGGGGCAGCAGCTTCCCCTGGGTTCCTGGGCCGAGGGGCTGCAAGATGAGTGCGGCCACGAGTCTGCCAGCCACGGGTAAGGAGCAGGGCCGAGGCCCATTGGTGGCCTGAGGGACAGCAGGTGAACGCTGGGGACAGAGAGCCTGAAGAGGCCAGCAAAGTAAGGGAGGCAGGGGTAATGGGAGCTGGAGGACAGTAACGGTGAGTGTGGGGGTGAGAGGAGGGCGGAGGTCAGCACGGGGAGGCAGCTGGGCCTGGGACGAAGGGAGTGGCCTCATCCTGGGGAGATGAGCTAAGAGAATTACCTGGAACTGGCTGCCGACAGGCCCTCTGAGTGTGGGAAGGACACTGGGGAAGACGACGGGGAGAGTGTGAGAAGCGCGGCTACCTGGGGTCCGAACCCCTCCCCTCCCCCACCCCGGGGGCAGAGATGTCTTACCTGCAGGTGTGTAAGCAAAGGAGGCTTCCGAAAAGGAACCCGTGAGAGAAAGAAGAGGGGAAATGGGGAGAAAAGTCAGAAATATCCATATTCTGGTCCACTCCTTGGGCGTGGTCCTAATTCCACCACTCAGGTTGTGACCAATTTCACAGGAATTGGTCACCTGTGAAACCCTAGACCAATTTCATCGGAATTCCTAGGGGTGCGACTCAGGCATCAGTAATTTTCTAAAGCTCCCCAAGTGACTCCTGGTAGCGAAGATTGAGAACCTCTGAACTAAGAGACCTCGCATCTCTCCGGACACGCCCCTTCCCAGGGAGAAGCAGAACTCAAGTCTCCTCCTTTCAGCGGGTCCCCCCTTTCCATCCAGACCCCGCCTGACAATTTATCGCCTGGGATCCTGGCCACACTTCCTCTGCCAGCCCCCGACCCCCAGGAAGTGAGTTTCCGCCCCCCGCCCCCCAGACTTGCCCCTTCTCTACTGAGGCTGACCGCAAAGCCTGCTCCTTCCCGAGGCATTTTAAGGACAAATCTCACTCCTCTCAGCAAACTCAGGTCCCGCCCCGCCTCCTCTGGGCCCCGATCTTCCCCGTCACCCCACCCCCCAAGCCCAGGTCCCGACAGCTCTCGGTTCCATCTTGGGCACCCGGCCCCTGTCCAAGGGGCTGAGTTCCCGTGCGACCCCTCGCCCGACGCCGCTCCGGGAGCTGTTGAGCCCCTCCTCCTCTCTTTCCATCCTCCCCGCCTCCCTCCCTGGGGGGGCGGGATCTCCAGGCTCCGCCCACTCGAAGGCCCTCCTTTCCATCTCCGGGAAGCCCTTGTGCCCCGCGGCCCGCGCTGCCCCCGGGCCGGGCTCTCACCCGTGTAGTGACTGAGCTCCTTGCGCTGCCTCTGGCGCCGGTAGAGGGCGGCGCAGAGCCCAAGGAGCAGCGCCCCGCACGCGGCGCCGCTGCCCGCGAGGAAGGCGGGCTCCCGCAGCACCCTCGCCAGCCGCTCCGCCAGCCCTGGGCCCGCCTCGAGCCCAGGCTCCAGTTCCGGCGGAGACGCTGTGGGGGTCAGAGAGGTGAGGGGAGTAGAGGCACCGCTACCCCAGGACCCCCCTTAACTCCCAGCCCCGCCCTCCCACCCCCTCCGGACTCACGCAGCTGCACCGACACCGGGGCACTGGCCACGCCCACGCCCGCGCTGGTGGCCGCCGCGACCTGGATCCGGTAGAGGAGACCGGGCAGCAGTCCCCGGAGCACCGCCGAGCGCGCCCAGCCTGACGCGGACCGATTGAGGTGGAAGCGGCTCTCATTGCCCAGGCACCAGATCTGGGGAGGCCGAGACCCGGGTTTAGAGATTCAGAAGTGGCTTCTGGCCTCACGGGGAAACTTGAAGCTCTGAATGGTAGAAGGGGCTTAGCCGGGCGTAATTCAACTCAGAGAGGGCACTCTGAAACCTCTCTCCTCTTCCCCCAGCCTCGTCTCCAGTCCCAGAGCCAGTCCTAGGTTCCCTCCTCCCGAATCCTAACCCCTCCATCCTCCCTCTCCCTCCACTCCCCAGCCCGCCCACCTCCTCAACCCCTGCACCTGGTATTCCTTGATGACCCCATTTTGCTGGGAGGGGAGCGGACGGTCCCAAGACACAGTGATACTGCTGTTGCCGTCACCCCCCAAGGCCACTGCCACTCCCTGGGGGGGACCACTGGGGGCTGGGCCAGGGTGAAGCATGGTGAGAAGGACACAGACAGTCATTGCAAGTTGCCCCTCCTGCCCCAACCTTCCTCATCCTCCCAGTTCTAACATCTTAGGGAAGTGAGATGCATCCCCCCTTCCCACCGGCTCCTTGCTCTCCCCAGGCAAACCTTCATCCTCCCCCACTCCTTCTTCCCTCTTGTCCACCCATCAGCTCTGGGCCCCACCCCCTTACCCTCCTCAGGAATGCTCCTGGTCACCAAGGGGCTTTCAGCCCCCAGCCCCTCCTGGCCTTGGGCTTGAACCTTGATCTGAATTTGAGTCCCTGGGGGGAGTCCTCTTAGCACAGTACTTTGCTGGTTTGGGGACTGTAGGTCCAGCACTGACCAGCTTCCCCCATCAGGACCTGCTACCCTCCAAGACACCCGGAAACCTTGTACCAGCTGGACTGGGCCATCTACCTGTGGGAGACAGGACAAAGCACACCAGGGGGAGAGCTGGAGCCACGTAAGTCCTCCAGTCCCAGCCCCTCCTCCACTCACCCATCTTCCCCAGCCACTCACCTCGCACTCTCCCATACCAATTCTTGGAGGCCCCTCTGTCCCCCATCATCATCTCCACCCTTAGCCTCATCCCTAGGCCACACTCACAGTCCAGGACACCTGCAGGGTCCGGGGCCCAAGGACTACGGGCTCCTGCAGACGCACAGCCACTTCAGCCAGTCCCCGCTGGCCTCTCCACGGGTCCTCCTCCACTGGCCCGGATGGGTTGCTGTCTATTGACCAAAGAGCCCACTCAGCAGGGGCCTCCGGGACAGGGAGTCAGGACTGAGAGTGCGAGTATGTTCCACCTCTGCCCTGCCCCACAGACCACTACTTAGTACTTTGAAGCACATCCCAGGGTCAGGAACAGGCTGGTCAGAGGAAGAGCTTCCAGAGGTGGGCCAGGGTGTCCAGCTAACATGAGTATTCTTTCTGCATGGCTACATATGCGCCCTTTAAAGGCCCTGTTCCTCATCTCTCACATGAAGATGACCCCCCAAGTTTCCTTCTACTTATAATCTGCGTTATCTGTGGGTAAAGCCTCAGAAGTGAGGAGCTACCAAGATGACTGAATCAATCTTCCTCTCTTTCTCTCTCTCCTCTTCTCTTGTTCCCTCAGTGAAAGGAAAGCATGACCACCTATTCCAGGCCGGGCCACCAGGACAGACCTGGAACCAGGCAGGTGCTCTGGTTTGCGGGGAGGGGGCGCTCTGCCATGTTGCACGTTATACCCATGATCCAGAGACCCTGACCTTACTCACCCTGGGTGCGGACGGGCTTGGAGACGGGGCTGGGCTCACTGAGGCCCCAGGTTCCCACGGCTCGCACCAGGAACAGGTAGATGGTATTGGGCTGCAGGCCACTGACGGTGTGTGTCTCCAGCTGCACGCCGTCTGCCACCGTCCGCCACATGTTGCCAGAGGCTTGACTACAACAAGAATGAGGTGACAGAGCTGTCCGAGCCCAACCTGTCTATTTCATCTCATCCATTCTCTGTCACCCCCTACTACCTCCTCACCCTGGCAAACCTCTCACCACAACAGCAAAGCCTTTAAGGACACAGGGGCCCCTCCTGGTAACTTTCCATGTTTGCATTCAAAACCTTCTCCTTACCTGAAGGCCTCTATCACATAAGAGGTGACTGTGGCCCCAGCTTGTGGGTTAGGCTTCCAGGTCAGGGTAATGCTGTTCTTGGTAATGTCAGTGACCACTGGTTGCGAGGGAGGCCCCGGAGGGGTACTGTGTTCTGTAGGGGGGTCTGGTGATGCTCCCCAGTCTTCTGCAGTGAGGAGATAATCTTTGAGTAGAAGGATGGGGAAAAGATGGCCCCAGCGTAACCTTCCTCCTTCCCAGAGGAGCTGTGGCGCTGTGACAGTGGTGATGGTGGAGGGGGGACATAGTGAACTAACCCCTGCTCACATGTGCCTCCCAAGGGCACCACTTCTGTCCTCCTTTTCCCCACCACCATGGCCATGGCATTTGGAAGATAAAATCAGTCCTGGGGTTTGGGGAGGTACTGGCCACCTTTGAAGCAGGTTTGGAGAAGGGTGCTGGCAAAACAGGGGAACAAAGGAAAAACTCACCCCGCTTCCTCAGCCAGCCACTCCAGGTGGCCTCCCCTGTGGAACTCTTGGCCACACAGCTATAGAATCCCATGTGCATCTCCTGCAGGAGAGGGTGGAGGACTGGCAAACTGGGAGTGGAGCAAGGTAGGCCGAAGGAGTGGAGGTGGGTATACGGAAGGATGGGGAGGATGCTGTCCACTCTAGGTGGTCTGAGAGCAGAGGGGCAGAGGTGGAGTTCAAGCTGCAGCAGGTACTGGAGTTGGGCATGTGGACCACGTGGCCATTCTCAGTTACTTGGGCCCCAGGAGTGAGACTCACCTGCACACTGGCAATGTGCAGGGTACCATTGGCCATTAGGTTGAGCTGGACGTCATCCCCGTGCAGCCACTGCCCATCCTTCTTCCACTGGACACTAGGTTGAGGGTTCCCAGTCACTCTGCATGGCAGCCACACAGAGGAGCCAAGTGCCAGCGTCTGATTGGCTGGTCCCTGGAGGATGATGGGAGGCAGCCCATCCAGGGAGGCTGAGAGAGGAAGAACTTGGGCACCTCAGGCGAGGGTCCTGGGTTCAGGCAACCAGCCCCTTGTCCTCATCTCTGCTCCTTCACTTCCCCTCCCCTGGATATTGCAGGGGGCTTCCATAACTATCTGTTGTCTGTGTGTGGGATCAGCCATCTACTAGTGGCTTCTGTACCTGATTTCCAAACTTCAAGGACATGTCTCAGGAACATGCCTCTCCCCTTGCAGACATATTACAGCGAATCCAAGAAAAACAGATCTCTTTAAGCCATGATTTCCTTCCAGGCCGTGAGTCCAGCCCTGTCTCCATGGGCACGTACCTCCTTTCACCTCCAACAGAGCCTTGGCCAAGATGCTGCCGGCCACACTGACAGCCTGGCACACGTAGTAGCCAGCATCCCCGCTCTGCACTTCAGCGATGCTGAGCTGGCCTCTGGGAGAGACTGAGAAGCGCCCCGTGGGCTGAAGTGACTGACTGGGGAATAGCAGGGCCTGGGGACAGAGCAAGCAACCAAGCCACCTGGCAGCTGGCAGGGAGAGCTCCCCATTCTCACCAACCCCAGGATCCAGAGAATTCCTAAGCTTCTAGTTCATACTCTGTCCAAAGCCAGTGTTGTGACCTTAGGCAAACTAGTTAACCCTATTCACAAGAATAAGGGAGTTTTATTAGATGATTTGGGGGGTGCACATCCCGGCTCTACCAGTCAGGAAACTGAGCAAGCTATTTAACCTTCCTGAGCCCCAATTTCCCCAGATTTGACTCTTAGAGGATACTTACGAGGATTCAGTCAAGTGATTACCTGAAACCCTTTCAATACATTGGATGATAAATGTTAAGTGCTTTCCCCTTCTTTCTGGCTTTAACATTTTACGTTAGATACACAGAAGGTAAGGAAGCAGGTTTTAATGACATCATGCTGAGCCCCTGACTGACACTTGTTCCCACCCTCTACTACCATCAGCATTTTGATTCATTTAAGAATCTAATTAAAATGCAGCAGTCCCCAGTGCTAGAGAAGATGCTGGAAAATTGTGGCTGTGGATTTGCAACGAGGCAGTGGGTGGCCTGGTTTCCCAGTGGGATGGGGTTAATGAGACTTATTTTATTCTTATTTTATTCTACTGACCCTGTTTCTCTCACTTGCTGGCACAACTCCCTCCCCTTGGAGGGAGTTACTTGTGTTGTAACTTCAGTTCATGTTCATTCCAATTCTATATGCTGAGATTTGCTTGCTGAGGTTGAGGGGTGTCTGTGAGCTCCCCCTGGTGGAAGTCCTTTGTAATTAGAAAAGCGTGTAATGTTCTACCCTGAGCAGCTTTGGTACAGTACTCGCTTTCCAGAGCAGAATGTTAAAGCCCAGACCCCAGGCGTGGGGAGGAGGAAGGAGCTAATTGGATCTGCTACATCCTCAGGACAGCCTTGCCCAAAACAGAAAGATTCTCCAAGAAAATACAGGACTGTTCCCTACCACCAAAACATATTATCATATGTTCCAGGCCTTTTATATTCACTATCTTATTTAATCCTCCCAAATAACTTGCACAGGTTTCTGGAAGGAAAGCTAAGACTGAACCCCAGAGAGAAGTTTGCAGAATGTAGAAGGAGGACGGCTGAGACCCAGAGGAGAAGCTGGTGGGAAGGCCTGTGGAGCTGGCCACCTACTTGACTTCCCTCCTTTTGCCAGAAGATGGCAGGCGGGGGGTTTCCTTTGGTCTCGCACTGGAAAGCTATGCTCTCTCCAGGAGCCGCCATCTGGTCCTGGGGCTGGGTCACCAGCTGGGGTGGGACTGGGAAGGGGAGGGGAGATAAAGGAACAGGGAGTCAGGGGTACTAAGAAGGGAGACAGGAAACAGGAGAGAGACGCCTGAGCTTGGCTTAAGCAGGAGCAGATGTCCGTCTTTTGCTCAAGCCTGCTTAGCTTTCCCATCCTTCCTCTCCTTCCAGAAGTCTCAGGGGATGCACTCATATCTCCTGCTCTGTCCTTTCTCCTCATTCTCCACCTCCACCCATCCTCCGTCTTCCCTCGTCTCATCCCTGCTGCAGGCAGTCCCAGGTGGGGCCCTCACCGTGAACACTGAGGGAGCCGGATGCTTCGGCGCGGCCCACGCTGTTCTCCGCCACACAGGTGTAAGTCCCCTCATCTTCAGCGCTCACACGCCCGATCCAAAGGCTGTGGTCGCTCCGGATCTCATACCTGCTCCACCCCCCACCCCCAGGCTGGATTGGCCACAGCTACACACCCTTTCTCACCCACCCCAGGACAGACACCAGGATCAGGGTACATAAGGACAAGGTAGACCTCAACAGGGACAGAAGCTGCTACCCATGGACCCATGAACGGGGGTGGGGACTGGTTAGCGCAGGGGCCACAGGCTCTGGGGAACAGACTTCTCTGTGCCAGCAAGTGAGAGGCATCTGCCTTCCTGTCCCCCCGCCCCGCCCCAGCTTTCTAGGGCTGGGTATGTTCTTGAGCTGATTGGGTCTCCTCACAGGCGGTAGGAGGGGGCTTCTCACCTGCCTGTGGGCAGTTCCCCATCCTCCTTGCGCCAGCGTAGACGAGGCGGGGGATCCCCCTGCACCTCACATGGGAAGTCCACGGGGGCATCAGCCAGGACCACCTGATTCACTGGTCTACGCAGGAATGAGGGACGCTCTGTGCAGAGTGAGTGAGTGAGTAGTCAGGAGGTCAGCTCAGTTACTCACTCCCCAGGCTACACACTCCCATAACTCCACAACCCCACGTGCCTACCCAGGACCACAAGTTTGGCTGCCCCACTCTCCCGTTCTCCTGCCATGTTGGAGGCCACGCACACATACATCCCTGCATCACTCTTGAGCGTATGTGACATCATCAGCTTCCCTCCACGGAGCTGCAGAGTAATAATGGAAACTTTGATCATTTATAGCCATCAAAGCCTATTTGTTTATCTGATCCTCACAGCAAGCCAATGAAGAAGACCAGTGAATTTGACCCACTTATCAGATAAGGAATCCTTGAGTGATTTGCGCAAGGTGGGGGCTCAAGTGTATCATTTCTCCCACAGCCCAGACCACCTCCCACCAGTCCCTGGGGCATCATAATCCCCACCTTCTTACACTGATTCCGTCCTACCTCTGCTGATTTATCCCCCACTCAGTAGCTGACTCTCAGCCTCTGGTTAGCTAATACCCCAATTTCAAATCTCTTGTCTTATCGCCTCCAGGTCATTCCCCCCGGCCCCTCCAAGACCTTTAGACTCAGGCCTTCCTCCTCTGACACATGTCCCAGACCCCTAGCCTAGGGCTTCGCCCCTCAGGATGTCCCTGGCCCCGACCCTGGCTCCTGGTCGGATCCCCAGCCGTGGCCCCACCCCTCACCGTGATCCTTCCCTCCTCCTCCTTGAGTCTAGCACCATCCTTCTTCCAGGACACGGAAGGCTCTGGGTGGCCGCGGGGGGGCACGCATTCCATTACCGCGGGCTCCCCCACGGCCGCCACCACGTTCCCAGGAGACTGCCGGAAATCATCGCGGAGGACTGGAGAGAGGGAGAGCGAGAGCGAGAGCGAGAGAGAGAGAGAGAGAGAGAGAGAGAGAGAGAGAGAATGAATGACCACGGGAATAAATAGGGTGTGGGGTGACATAACTGGGTGAGGACATAGGAAAGTGTTTTGGGGAGAGATGGATCACCACAGACCGCAGACCGGAACTCTTCCCGGGTTGCCACAACACCAGGCCCACTTCCTCATCCGACCAAAGCGAGGGCTTTAGAGACCAAAGGTCTTAGTCCCAAAGGGAAGCTGCTGAATGGGTTGAGATTGGGCCTGGCTCTGGATGGGATTACCCGGTGCCCTCCCGTCTTCCCGAGGCTCTGGAAGCAACCAGGAGACTCCTACCTGCCACTTCTAGAGAGGCGTTTCTACTAGCCGCCGCTCCCAGGTAGTTGCGCGCCACGCAAGTGTAGACACCCTCGTCCGGCCGCGCGCGGCGCCCATGCACGATGCGCGGGAAGAAGAGGGCGCCGCTGGGCAGAAGCAGGCGGTGTGCGCGCGGGTCCTCGCGCGCGGTGGACACGCGCGCCCCATTCTTGTACCACTCGATGTTGGGCCGCGGCCGGCCCTCCGCGCGGCAGGGCAGCGTGGCCGGCTCGCCTCGGGAGACCAGCAGATCTGGCGGCTGCTCCACGATGCGCGGCATCGCGTCCTCCGGCCCGACCTTTGACCCTGAGGGGGGTGGGGGGCGCAGAGCATTCAGACCCGGAAACCGGGAGAAAGATCGAATCTCCAGAGAGAAGAAAGATCCCCTCCTGCCCACCCTCTCTGTGTGTAGGGTCGAGTATCTCCTTCGGGACAGGTGCCCCGCACGTTCTTAGGCTGGAAAGAAGATGCCTGCGGACAGGCAGATCAGTAGAGGAATCTGGACACCTGCTCCTAGGCCGGCTTTCTAGGCCGGCTAACGACGCCAGCCTCCTGCCAAGCTGAAGTGCAGAGTGACTGGGCCACGGCTTGGCAAGTAGACCGCGCCTCTAGCCGACTGGTTTTCAGTCTCCCACCCGCGCTGGTTCACAGACCTGTGAACAACCATAAGCGGTGCACCAGCGCCGACAATTTGTTCTTCGCCCCCGCGCGGTCCCGGACCAGCGATATGGAGACTGTGGCCCAGCCTGGGGCCCCCCCTTAGGAAAGGGAAGAAGTGAATGATGGGCTGAGGGCTAGGACTCCTTATCCTGGAGCCCGTGAATAGGCACAGTGCCCTCTTACTGACACCCCACAGATAATCACGTTTCTGGGTCCTGTGAAGTCACGCGAATTGAACGCAAATGATGGTGGAATAGTGAGTAACGCTCCTTTTCTAAGAGGGCATAGTTTTCAACAGATTATTCTACAGGTTGATAATAGTTAAGAAAGGCTAAGAATCATTGAGAGAGGAATTCCTCACTTTCCTTGGTCACTCAGATCCGTTCACCCGCATGTCTACTCCTGCCCCTCACTTGGCCTACAGATTTCTGCTCGCTTCTTCTTCTGCAGTTTGGGATCCAGGATCCTCGAGCGGGTTGAGCTCAGACGCCCACCCCCAGATTCGTCAAAAATGGATTTGTAACCTATGGCCAGTAGGCGTCGCTGCCGCCTCGCGTAACCTGGTGTCCTTAAATAACCAGGGACAGCCCCGTGCTTCTGTTCTCTGCCTCCCTCCCCCGCCCCCGCCCCCAACGCCCCACCCCACCCCCAGTTCCAAAATCCGCGGGGACCTCTTGCTTCCAGCCTCTGTACGGGATTGGGTTTCATTTCTCAGCCCCGTCTCTTAAGAAGTTCTAGTGGAGACAAAGCTGCACGGGTTGCCCCGTGCTGCTGCTGTCCTGGGGAGAGGGTACCTAACTGGTTAGGGACAAGAAGATCGGTTTCCCTCCCACTTAGGGAAGGAAGGAATTTTTCTCGATTTCCTCCCTTTCAGATGGAAACCTCTGCTTCTCACTCGTTTCTTCTCCTCCATCCCATTCCAGTCCCCGTTTAGGCAGACCAGACCCCACGTGAGCGACCCTAGAGTGGATAAGAGCTCAAGGGGTGTCGTGGAAGCGACCGGGGCTGGAATCTCAGACGCTGACACTTCCTAGCTGTCAGAACTAGGGCGAATTATTGAACTTGTCTGGGTCGAAGTTTCTTTACCTGTAATGTGGCACTGGTGGTAGGGTTGTCACAAGACCAGAGTGTATGTAAAGCACTTGGAAGAAGACTCCATGAATGTGGCTATTCTACTTTTAGTTAAGGGCTCTTCCTCCCTGGCCCACCTTACCTTATCTTGACCTCTACAGTCTCTACCTGAATCAGATTCTTCCAGGCCCCAAAATTCCCTTTCCCCCCTTCACATGGCCTTTGGGTGTAATGGAAGTTGGTTTGTTATTGCCAAGCTTTACGTTGCTTTCGTGACCATTAGGATACTATTCATCCGCTCTGAGTTTGTTTTCTCAGTCACAAAATGTGACCATCAACGCACCTCCTTGAATTTTCGAGTTTGAATGAGACGATGTGTGGTGTAAACACTGTAAGAGTGCTGGGGGAGCAGAGGCGCGTCTGGGGTGTCCGTGAGAAGGGCTCTGTGCTTAACCTCCTGGGAATCTAAGAGGGTCAGGAGGTTGGAGAATCCCATCTCATTCCCCATCTCCTTCCTCCTTGCTCCCTCCATACAAACCACACCCTTCTCATCGGCTCTTTCCCCCTAATTCCTGTAGACACAGCTGCAGGCGTCCTTTCCCTGGAATTTCTTCCCTGTCATTCCCGGTGTCAGGAGATGCTTCGACAGCAGCTAATGACCATGCTAATGAGGCTCTGGCGCTCCTCCCCCAGCACCTGGAGTACCCCACTCACAAACACACATCCATTGCCTGGGTCTCCTTTCTTGCCACCTTGGAGTCCCCAGCACGGTGCTGGTAGATTCGAGCGGGTAGAGGCGGAGGGATGAAGGCTGTGCCCAGAGGGGGATCAACAGCAAAGTCGTTCAGGGCTGCGGGAGTTCCCAATGCTGCCGGCAGGGGGCGCAATTGGCCCTCTCCCCAGGCTCCGGCAGATCTACTCTCGCCGCCTCCCCGCAGCGCTAGGGGAAAGCGCGCTGTCTCAATCATTTATTAATCACCGTAATTAGCGGTAATGACCTCCCAGCCAGCGCTGCCCGCCCGCCGCAGCTCTGCCGGGGTGAGCCGGCGGTGAGTTCTACCTCTGAGGGGCAAACTTCTAAGTTTCCCTGAAATGGTCGCCGCCTCTGTCGCCTTCTGTAGCAAACACATTTAACATTTTGGCGTCATCACCCTCGTCCTAAGTGAGTTCTTGGAAAACTTAGGGTCCCGAACGGAAACCTGTTACCTGGGTGGGTCACCGAGTGGCCCGGCTTGGCCCAGGCCCTCCAGCGACCGCGCCCCCTCCTCTACCCTCCGTGCTGTGGGTCCCGGCCTCTCTTACTCAGGTTCTTCTCACCTGGGGTGGCCGTGGACATCGGTTGGGGAGGAGAGGAGTGGTGGACTCAGCTGCCAACTCCTCCCAAGCCCTCGATCTCCCGCCGATATCCCCACTCAGGTGCTTTAAGCCCCAAACTAGCCATTGGTCCCCACCACCCGGGAGGCGTGGGAGGGAGTAGCTGGGTCCCGAACCTTGGGGCAGGAGCGCTTTGGACTCCCCGTCCATGCCGCCCTCCCACCTTACCCCATCCCTGGATCCGAAGTCCCCGTGGCGCAGGGTCTCACCGTTGAGATAAGGATCGCCGGGGGTCAGCTGGCTTTGGTTGAGCGTCGCCACCGAGGAGTTGAAGCCAAAGAGCAGGTCGCTGGAGTTGGAGATGTCTCCGCCCAAGGAGTCCGCGAACAAGTTCATCTGCAGCAGCGTTTTAAGCAGGTAGCGCAGCATGGCGCGACCCGACTGGGACCGGGGCTGGGGGCTCGGGGCCCAGCCCCTGGGTCTGAGACCCGCGGGCCGGGAGCCGTAAGCCCCTCTACAGCTTCTGCGCGCTGTCCCAGCCACGGTGCCGCTCTCCTGCCGGCGCGCCTGGGTACCGCGCGTGCCTCCGCGTGCCCTCCTCCTTCCCTCGTCCTTCTCTCTCCAACCCGCCGTGCCCGGGTCCCCCGGGAGCTGGGCGGGCAGAAAGCAGGTGCCACGCGGATCACCGCGTAATTAAGGGATTAATCCGCCGCCTTCCACCCTCCCACCCCCACCCCGACGGCCACTAGCAGGGCCAGAGACTAGAGTCGCGTCGCGCGCGAGATGCGGAGTCCCCGCCCCGCGCCCCGAGTCCCGCGTCGGTTCTGGACACCTCGGGAGAGTTTCCCTCCTTTCTCAAAGCACCCAAGATGAGGGATGAGGCTCTTTCGGACTCTGCCCTTCTGCCTGACTTCAAAGGAGGAATCCCTCCTCTCTTTTCCTCTTTTAGGAAACTGAGGCAAAGGGCCAGACCGTTCCTCTAGCTCTCCAAGTCCTGGCTTCCACTTCCTCCCAAGTCCCCGGGCTTTGCTGCGGGAGTGCGGACGGCTGGCGTGGTTTGGGGCGGGAGTTGGAAGTGGGTGGAGAATAATTCCGCGGTGCGTCCACCCCTTTGCCCAGCAGTCGCCTGGTTTGCAGCCGAGAGACCGGGGGATGAGGTGGCGCGTCTTGACCGGGGAGTCCTTGCCCCAGACGCACCACTAATCTAGTAGTTCCTGAGGATACTCAACAGGGATAAAACTGGAGGCGGAAAGCCCAGGGAAACCCAGGCATCTCGCATCTATCGGCATGCTTTTGCATTACTTTGCTCTGACATATTTTATTAAATTGTCTCACCTTTCGGAGGAGACTGAAGGGGAGCCAGGGAGTCTGGGGCTAAGACAAAGAGAGCAATATTGTTCCTGTAAAGGCAAGTGCAAGAGAAGACATGGGGTTGATGGAAGACTCGCTCAAATCAGTTCAAACTTGATAACGATCCTCCTTAGGGGGAGGGGACACGACACCCCCCCACCCGCCTGCTTCTGGCTTTTCTGGCGTTCTTTGTACCTGAAGATCTCCCACTCGCCCCCCTCCAAACACACACACACACACACACACACACACACACACACACACACACACTTTCCTAGGCTACGGGTGGCCTTGGGGTGTCAGGGGAAGAGAGACCCGGGCCTATCTGAGCTAAGGCCCTGCTGATGGTGGGGTTCTGGCTCAACCGGAGGGCTCCGTGTGAGGAGATCACCTTTGAGGAGTGGCTGCTTCCGAAGTGGGAAGAGGCAGGTGAACAGGTCAACATCCTGAGGGGTGGGTGTTACACAGACGTAGACCCCATCGTAAGCTAAGTCAGGAGTTGGGTATTTCAGGCAGGCAGCGCTCAAGTGAACTAGAGACTTAGTCAAGGGGTGGGGGCTTGTCCCCAAACTCCTCCCTCAATCCTCAGAGCAGCCCTCGGGGGCCTCAAACGAACGGACGTTTAGGTGCCTTCCTACGGCCCCCCGCCCCGCCTCAGCTCTGCGCGTGACTTCGCCAGGCCAGAAGCAAGAAGGGCGGAGGCGGGGCGGGGCAGTGGGGCAGGGCGTGCCCCACCGGAGGCTGCGCCCTAGGAGCTGTTCTTTCAGCACCCCGCCTGTCCTTGCTGGACTAGGAATCTGGCGCCCCACAAACACTTAAACCCCAGCGGACCTTAAATTAGGGTAGGTGGGAGAGGAGCTGGTGACATTCTTTCTCAAGGACCAGTTACTAAGAGATAGGACCTGACGTCTGATCCTTGTTCCAGGACGAGGCTGCATTCAGATAAGAGAGGTGATAAGGGTTAGATTTTCCCACCAGAAATCAATCCCTTCAGGAATGACGAACCCAGACGTCCCAATCCTATATTTGCCAGTGAGATTTCACACTCTGAACCTGTTTGCCCATCCGTTAAGGAGAAATTGGACTACTTGCTCTGCTCTGATGCTTCAGATTCCCGGTTCAGGAGCCCTCTGCTCCCCTCCTTGCTGACCCACCCAGGTCACCTGGGTTCCATCACGTCAGAGGATGAACCAGGACAGAAATCCGGCGTCCTGGCACCAGCCCTGCTCTGGGGCAGGGAGGGCTGCAGCAGACAGGAAACCGCATCCCACCATGTGGCTCCTGCCCCCTCCTAATCCCCTGATTTGCTCCCGGTGGGCCTCTCAGCAAACACAGGGCCTGCCAGCGTCTAGGGGCTTGTCACCCTGTTAGCGGATTTGTTCCCAGAGACAGCGCAGTTAATTGGCCCTTTATGTGGGGATCAGGGCTATTTGCTCAGGGTTCCCTGAGCGGAGGCGGCAACTCAGCCCATGGGCAAGGCAGCTTCCTAATCCCTGGCATTCTGGGTTTAGAGACTGGACAAAGTAGGGCCACTCTCTTCCTTTCCGAGACTCTCCTGGCCCAAATCTCCTGTCCCTCTTCTACACCTCACTCCTTCTCAATACTCTTTTCTCTCTCCCCACTTTTTGTTCTTGTTTCTTCTCTTTCCTTTTTTGTACTTCTCTATCTCTAGAATACTCTCCCTTTAAACCAACTCATATTAAATGCCAAAAGAGGGTGCAGTACTCAACTGGGGTGTATTGGAGAATAAAGGCCTCCCAACCACAGCCCAATTCCCAGCCCTCTCAGGGCCCCTGGAGCCCAGGTGGGGCAGAGAGTGGGCAGAAAAAGCCCAGCCTCCCTTTCTTAAGGTCCGATGGGCAGCCTGGACACTGGCCCTGCACCTTCTCCAGTCCTGCCTCTCGCTATGCTGTTCGCACAGGCAGCTCTGGAAGGAGTTTGCCTCCTATTCGTCTCCCCACTGCCTGCCCCACCTCACCACACAAACGACCAACACAACTCCGGCTTCTACCTCTTATTTAGAGAGAGTAGGTAACTCGCTGTATCTGTCTCCCTTTCCTAACCTGTAGACCACAGGCGCTGGTACAGCACCTAAAGCAGCGGTCCCCAACTTTCTGGCACCAGGGACCGGTTTTGTGGAAGACAGTCTTTTCCACCGATGAGGGGTGGGTAGGGGGATGGTCCAGGTGGTAAGGCGAACGATGCAGAGCGGCAGATGAAGCTTCCCTTGCTCGCCTGCCACTCACCTCCTGCTGTGCAACCCGGTTCCTAACAGGCCAGGGACTGCTACTGGTCCGAAGCCCGGGGGGGTTGGGGACCCCTGACCTGAAGCACTCAGTGTGTGCACTGTAATCGGAGGGTCCTCGTCTAACTTCCACCTTAGGCTGGAGAAAGGACTTGAGTTCCAGGCCCCTCCCTTCTGCTGCCTCAGGAGACTACTTCTTTCCCAGGGTTTTATCAGTAACAGTCTGCACTTCAGAAAGAGTCAAAAAGAGAAAAGGAAGTTTTGAGGGGAGTTGGCAAAAAAAGAGAGTAGCAAGAGGCAGAGAGGATGGGGAGAGTGGAGTCTATGGAGAGAGAGGGTAAGTTTCTTCTGATAGGGTTCTGGAGTCTGGTGGGAAGAAATGTGTGTCTGGGGTGTGGGCGTGTGTGTTTATGGAGAGAATAGCTACCCCAGGTCAACTTCCATGGCCTAGAGCCATCACATAGGCCAGAGAACATAGCTGGGAATTTTCAGTGGCCAAGCTGGGGGCTGTATGGGAAGCTTCTTGGTGGTTCAAAGCCTGCATGCCAGCTGGTAGTGGATGAGCTGCTGGCATGTAATTGCCCAGGAGAGCAGCCTGAGGACAACCCCCCATCTCACACTGATTACTGCCCCTGCCTCTCCCTAGTACACACACACACACACACACACACACACACACACACACACAGTCTGTTTACATCCCCCCAGAGCCTGTAGCCTCCCATCACTCTCTCTGCCTTGGTCCTTTCCCAGGGACCAAGCATATGTGTGTGTGTTTGTTGGGGAGGGAGACAAGGAACTAACATCTGTCCCCCACCCCTACTAGGCTATGCCTGTGAATGGCCCAGCAGGGTTGCTGGCTTCAGAGCAATGATGCCAGGGGGCACTGACCCAGCCTGCAGGGGCCAAACAGGAGGGGGGATCAGAGAGCAAAGAATAGGCCCCCGGCTGGAAAGCAGACAGCAGGAGCCAGCCCCCGGCAGGAGCCAGGGTCTGTTGGCTCAACGCTGTAGCTGCTGAGATAATAGGCCAGGGCCCCTTGTCCCAGAGCGCACTTCCCCCCCCCCACCGCCTCGGCCCCCCACCCCTGGGGTTCCAGTGGAGGAGCCTGGGGGGAGTTAGTGTGCAACACACACCGCCAAGTCTGGAAATTTGGGGGCAACTGGGCAAAAATGTCCACATCCCAGTACAGATGGAACAAAGGCTAGGGAGAACAAGAGTTTTCCTGATTCCTTTTATTAAACTTGGTACAGAGCAAGCACTCCGTACATATTGGTTTAGTGAATACACCCAATTAACTAGTCAGTCCTCACAACAACTGCCCCCGCAGAGCCCACTAGCCTTCCCTCGGTGCCTCCCATTCATTCTCATTCTCTGTCTCTGTCTGTCTCTCTCCCTTCTATATCATTCTCCTAGGGCTGCTATAACAAAAAACACAAACTAGGTGGACAAAAGCAACACATATTTATCCCCTTTCGCAGGCTGCAAGTCTGAAGTCAAGGGCTATGCTCTTTCTGAAGGCTCTAAGGAAGATTTCTTTCTGTTTTTAATATTTATTTATTTTTTTAACATCTTTATTGGAGTATAATTGCTTTACAATGGTGTTAGTTTCTCCTTTATAGCAAAGTGAATCAGTTATACATATACATACATCCCCATATCTCCTCCCTCTTGCGTCTCCCTCCCTCCCACCCTCCCTAGCCCACCCCTCTAGGTGGTCACAAAGCACCGAGCTGATCTCCCTGTGCTATGCGGCTGCTTCCCACTAGCTATCTATTTTACATTTGGTAGTGTATATATGTCCATGCCACTCTCTCAGTTTGTCCCAGCTTACCCTTCCTGCTCCCCATATCCTCAAGTTCATTCTCTAGTAGGTCTGCATCTTTATTCCTGTCTTGCCCCTAGGTTCTTCATGACCTTTTTTTTTTCTTTTTTTTTTTAGATGCCACGTATATGTGTTAGCATACGGTACTTGTTTTTCTCTTTCTGACTTACTTCACTCTGTATGACAGACTCTAGGTCTATCCACCTCACTACAAATAACTCAATATCGTTTCTTTTTATGGCTGAGTAATATTCCCTTGTATACATGTGCCACATCTTCTTTCTTGTCTCTTCCAGGTCTGGTGGATCCCGGTAGTCCTCGGCATTCTTCCGCTTGTAGACGCATCTCTCCAATCCCTGCCTTTGTCTTCACATGGCATTCTTCCCTGTGTGTGTACATCTTATAAGGATACAAATCATTGGATTAGGGCCCAACCCAATCCAGTGTGACCTCTTCTTAACTACCGAAAAGGTCCTACTTCCAAATAAGTTTACATTCTGAAATTTAACCCACTACACCTTCTTTTTCTGTTTTTCTTCCTTCCCTTTCCCCCTCTATTATTTCTGATACTCTGCTAGGGATCCTATTTTGTTCGTTTAAAAATAGTTTTATTATCCTATGCATAATACATGCTCATGCAAGAATATCCAAGCAGAATAAAAGAGTATGAGATGAACAAAGTCCTCACACCATTCTTATCCTTCTTCAGCCTGGGGCAGCTACAGATGGTTTCTTGTGTACCCTTTCAAATTTTAAGAAAAAGCATGTATCTCTCTATCCTTCTTAAAACACAAATATGATCATATTAATTGTACTGCTTTGCAGCCTGCTTTTGTTAACATCAATGTGTTTAGGGTATCCTTTCACATTGTATATATAAATAGTATATATATAATATATATATCGTGTATATAAATAGAGCTGACAAGATTTTACTGGTATGGGGAAACCTAAACATATTGTAGAGTTTATGGTTAATATTAGTAAATTAGTTTGGGGCATGTTAAGTTTGAGATGCCTGTTAGAAATCTCAGTGGTGTCATCAAATGGGCAGTGGGATGAACTACTCGTGAAGTTCAGAGGAGCAGTCTAGGCTAGAGATAAGAATTTGAGAGCCCTTCAGCTCTATTATTTTAAGATATTGTTGGTCATTTTTATGTACCTTTTAGGTTCAGGCATCATTTGGGGGGATTGTTTCCAAAGTAATTAAATAAACTTGTATTGCTTATAAAAAAATTTGAGAGCCTTCATCAAATAAATGCTATAAAAAGCCACAAAACTAGATGAGATCATCAAGGGAGATAGAAAAAAAAAGTAAACAGGTCCAAGGACTGGAGCTTTGGTTACTTTAATATTTAGAATTTAGGGAGTTGAGGAGGAAGCATAAAGAAAGCTTAGAAGGAGCCAGAGAGATAAGAGGAAATCTGGGAGAGTGTGGTATCCTGGCAACCAAGTGAAGGAGAAGGGAGGGATCTATAGTAAATGGAATAAGAAGAGCTAGAATGAAGACCGAGATGAGTCATTAAATTCAGTAATGTGGATGCCACTGTGACCTTGTTAAAGGCAGTTCTGGTGGTTGGGTGGAAGCAAATTCTGATTAGGGTGGCATGAGAAAATAGAAGCAAAGGAATTAGAGTTTTGCTGAAATGGGAAGACTTGTGGGGAGAAAGTTAAAAAAGAAGTGGGATCAGAAATCTCTTTTAATAAAATGAGAGGGAAAGCCTCCTGCTTCTGTGCTGACTGAAATTACCTAATAGAGAAGGGACATCCACGATTCAGAGAAGAGAGGGGAGCGCGGCTGGAGCAATGTCCTTGACTGGAGAGACGACGGGGTCTCGTGCACAAGTGAACAGTTTCACTTAGGACACAGATCGTTCTTCCACAATAAAAGGAAGAAGAGGGTACGGCGTCCAGACACGAGTAGGTGGAAAGATGTGATGGTGGGAGCCAGTGGGAGTTATCTTCTTTTTGATTTAATTTAATTTAATTTAATTTATTTTGGCTGCACCGGGTCTTAGTTGCGGCATGCGAATTCTTAGTTGCAGCACACACGCGGGATCTAGTTCCCCAGCCAGGGATCGAACCCAGGCCCCCTGAATTGCGAGTGCGGAGTCTTACCCACTGGACCACCAGGGAAGTCCCAGGAGTTATCTTCTGATTGCTTCTCTATTCCCCATGAAATAGGAAGTAAAGTTATCAGCTAAGAGTGGGATAGGGGAAGAGGTGTTCACGGCTTGAGGATGGAGGTGTGTGTATGACATATTCATATAGGAGAGCAGTAGAGTTACCAACTAGGGAAATGCAACATAATCACCAGGCAGTGTTAGAGGCCTGCCTGGGGTTAGTGATCATGAATTTAAAGTGAGACCATTGTGCATAGTTTTGCATGTTTTCCAGGTACCTTCGGTGGCTTGGGTGCAGGTTCAGAAGAGGTGGAGGGTTGGATTTATTCAACTTTGTGGGTTAGTCAAACACACTCAGAGAAGTGAGGGTCAGATAGGAAAGCTGAGCATGTCTACGAGAAACTGACTCTGATGATCGACCGTGGGAATGTAAGCTGAGTAAGGAGGGAAGTAGGGCCACGAGTTGAAAAACTGGAGTGACAGTGAAAAGGAATTGAGATCAATGGGAAAAAAATAAGATTCATGGATTATCCTGGTGGGGCTCTAAGGTTTGTTGGAATTGGAACATCAGAAGAAGCCAATGGGAAAACATAGGAGATGACGATTGGAAATGAGGTTGCTTGAAATTAAGATCATAGAGTAGTTCAGTTACTGGTTATGACAAGGTCTACTAGGGTATGACCACAGGAATTAATGGCTAAGGTAGAGCAGACAACGAGGTGGTGAGAGGAGAGGTCAAGAAACTGAGCAGCAAAGATACTGTTCGGTGTTTTGTTTTGTTTTGTTTTTGATTTTTGAGGTCATTTTTGGCGGAGCTGCCAGCATGTAGGATCTTAATTCCCTGACCGGGTATCAAACCCGTGCCCCCTGCAGTAGAAGCTTGTAGTCCTAACCACTGGACCACCAGAGAATTTCCGAACAGCAAGGATATCGGATGGATCATCTGAGTGGTTATTAGAACCATCAAGAATTAGAGCAGGGGAAGAGTTGGTGAGAAACATCGAGCCGGAAGCTAAAATCTGCAAGGAATGAGGTGGTAGGACGCAGGAGTCGGCAGTAGGCAGTACTGAGATGGTGGGTAATAGAGTCTTAGGACATTAGACTCAAATATGGGGCATTTTCAACAACGAGGAGCAAGGAGTATATTGTTCCCCTTTAGGACCAGTGATACATGTTTGTGGCAGAAAACATCTGCCTCATTTTTATGTCCTTTAACAGTTTTAAAGTTTCCATGATGTAGATCTTGAATACTTCTCATTTGTTTATTCCTATGTTTACTACTGTTGTGTTACAATTATAAACTGGACCTTTCTTTTGGACTCTTCCTAAATTCTTTATACCTCCCCCCCTTAAACCCTGAACCTGAGGAAGCCAGTCCAGTGAGTCTCTGAGAGCTATTTCATCAGCTCTGTACCTCCTGCCCATCTCCACAGCCACAGCCTTAGTTTAGATTCTCACCATCTTTCACTCTGACTATTGCAAACTAACTCCCTGCGTTCAGCCTCCCATTGGGAATCCATCCCCTACTCTGCTGCTTCAAGGAACTGTCGTATATTTGTTCAAACCCCATTTAGTAAGTAACCGCCAAGTGCCAGACACTGAGCTACATGCTTGTCTCTGATGTTCAAACCTGATCATGTCACTCGCCTACTTAAAAATGATAATGGCTTCTCAATTCCTAGAGGAAGTGCATAGGAGTATCACCATAGATTATGTGTGCCTCTCCCAGATCTTCTCCATTACCCCACCTCTCACCCCATCCCTCTGGCCATCTACCTTCCACCGCCAAGCTGCCTCTTTTCTTTCACGTGTAGTGCTCTCTCTACTTCTGTACCTTAGCTCCTGCCATTCTCCACTTCCTTTTCCTGAAGTGCCCTCTCCCTTCCGTTCTCCACCTGCCAGGATTCCGTGCAGATTAGTGATTACTGAAGCCCTCCCTGACTCTCCCAGACCACTTGATTTATTCCCCTACCGTACAATTTAACATGCGATGTTTAAATTATTTGCTCCGTGATTAGCTTCCCCATGAGCTCCAAGCTCCCCTTAGGGAGCTGGAACTTATATCTGACTCATCTTTGAACCCTGGGTGCCCGACATGATGTGTAGCATAGCAGTTATTGTGAACTTACTATTGGCGGGGCTGTTCTAGGTGCTTTTCTCATTTAATTCTCCTAGTAACCCAATAAACAGGCACTGTTACTACCCTCATTTTACAGATGGGGAGATGTAGGCACTGGGTGGTTAAGTGACTTGCCCCAAGTTACTTAAGTGGCTACTACATGGAGGATCCAGGATTTAAACTCAGGCTGACCATACACCGTGTGCCTGGTATACCACCTCTCTGTGAAGGACCTGCATCTGAGGATAGCAGAAGGCAGATTCCCCTGCCCCCACCCCACCGTTCTTATGTATAATTCATAATTCTAGTAACAGAATGACTTCTACAAGCACATGGCTGAGTGTAACCCACTGAGACCTCCAGATCTTTTTCTACCATTCTGTTTTTAGTTCCGAAATCCCATCGTACCTGGTACCTATCAGTATTAAACCTGCTGCTCTTTCCATTTGCTCATTTTTATCATTCCTGGAACTTCTGCAGTTTCAGGGAAGTCAGAAGTGGACTATGTTTTTTATCACTCTTTGTCTCAATTTCCCAGCCTCAGCCTCTCTCTCTCTCTCTCCCCCTCTCCCCCCTCCCTCTCCCTCTCTCTCTCTCTCTCTCTCTACGTGAGCATAAAATTCACAAAGGAAGAGACCAATTAAGATCTTCAAATCCCCTGCATCCAACAGAGGATGTCTCATTTTTCAATTAAAGAGAAATATTCCCGTGCCTCTAATGATTTACATTCAGAGGGAAATGTTTTTGCATTAAATACTTATGTGAAAGGTTCTCCACCTTACGTCCCTGAGTCTTTAGTCTCTGTGTTCTTTGAGTTGCTACTTGTGTTCATAGATTTATTTGTATTCACCTTGAGTACTGGACCTATCTCCAGTGTCTTTCGGGACCCCTCTGCCCTGGAGTCCTTCCTTCCACTGCTCTACATTGAGCTTTGGTTTTCTACACCATAAGGGGCTCCGTTTAACCGACATATCCTGGAGCTCAATGCCTGGGAGTGAAGATGACTCCAAGGTCTCTCTGGGCTTCCACGGTCTGACCTGGAAAAGCCAGCAACATTGTGACCTCATTCCCCATCTACACATGTAGAGAAGTCATTATTCTGACAAGTCACAAGAACCTATTCTTCTTCCTTCCATTCATGTGTCTCTCTCCTTTCCCCATAGCTTTTCTTCCATGTCTCTCTCTCTCCTTCCATCTTCCCTACCCCCATCCTGCTGCCTGTTTATTTTAAAGCCTTACCTCCTAGGTCCTGATTGCAAGGCTCATAAATATTCAACATTTCCTAGAAGCAACCTCTGAATGTTATTTCACCACTCAGTGTTGTTACCACATCCAATCAGAAATGGAGCTAGACTTTACTCAGGGTCACTTGCCTCCACCCCCTGAGCCCTGCACTATCGGCATGGGGGCCTTATTTTCCTCTCCAAGATCTTAATCATAAAGGGATGGCCCACTGTGACTTTGGAGCACTTTATGGATTCCAACCTTGACAAGTGCTGAGACCCCCATCCCAAATGTGAGAATTTCCAAATATTCCATCATGAGAGGGTTTACCTATTCCAGAGCAATAACCCTGGCATTAAAAGAGGAGAAGGATGGGCTTCCCTGGTGGTGCAGTGGTTGAGAGTCCGCCTGCCGATGCAGGGGACACGGGTTCGTGCCCCGGTCTGGGAAGATCCCACATGCCGCAGAGCGGCTGGGCCCGTGAGCCATGGCCGCTGAGCCTGCGCGTCCGGAGCCTGTGCTCCGCAACGGGAGAGGCCACAACAGTGAGAGGCCTGCGTAGCGCCAAAAAAAAAAAAAAAAAAAGAGGAGAAGGAAAGATAGGAACAGGTCTGGAGTTATAATCCAGGTAGAAAAACTATAAGCACTCTGCCTGATGCACAGAAGACATTCGGTAAATACTTTAGTTGTGTTGAGTGATTTCTAAGCATACGATAAAAGAAAAAAAGGAAAGAAAAATAAACCAAAATCTAAGCAATGGTTGGTTAGTTACGAGGGACTATATGCAATTTTTTCACCTTTCCTCCATTTAAAAGTATTTTGATAATAATGGAAAATATAAAATTATCATTTTAAAGGTTTAAATAGAGGCAGGAGGGCAGGCAGATTACAGGTCGAGGACTCTCCTCAGGACAAAGTGTTCCTGCCTCGATGGGCACCCAAGCCCAGGCAGCAGCCAATCTCTTCTTTCCTCCATTGGTTTGGAAAAAGGGTCAGCAAACCCACAGCTCTTTATATTGGAGGGAAGGAAGGAAGAGAGATGTACGGACAGGAAGCAAGTGCAGGGAATCAGAGAATGGTAGGTCCCTTTGCAAATATCCTCGCCAAACCTTTCTTCTCATCCAGGCTTGGCTTGAATCCTTCCGGAGACGGAGCTCAAAACCTGGTGGGATGCCTAAGACAAGATGGGCAGCTCCAACAGAGAGAACGGCTCTGGTCTGTAGATACCCGCCTCACCTTTGGGGCTTGGTTCTAGTTCTGCCTCTAAAGAATTGGTTGGGAAGTGGGTAGGAAGAGAAGTAGGATCAAAAACAGAGATGGAGTCCAAGAATTAAGGAAGAGAAAATCACTTGGTGAGATTCCAACATTAGTCGAGTCATTGGAGACTGAAGGCCAAGCTCATCTTTCAACACAGTCCTGAGCCGTCTCTGCCCAAAACCCACACGGGGACTTAGGTTGGCAGAGGTTGGGGGTAGAGTGGGCAGCAATGACTTTTGCCAGCGTCCAAAGAAACAGCTTTCCAGCTCCCATTTCAGCACAGCTTAGGTGGGAGATGGAAGTGGGTAATATTCCATGGGGCTATTTCAAAAGGCCAGGGCTGCTGTCAGAGGAAGCTGTAAAAGTGTGTGTGTGTGTGTGTGTATGTGTGTGTGTGTGTGTGTGTGTATGAGGGGGAGGGTCGGTGTGGGGACAGGGCCCATGTGTTTTGGGCTCTATTAACTAACTCCCTCCCATCCATCACAGCCTCCCCCTGGGCCTCCGAAGCCCTGGCAGCTGGGTCACCCCGGGGAGGCTGGGCTGAGGGTCCCTAAAGGGAACCAGGCTTCGGGCAGAGCAGCGGAGACACATGTGTGCCTGGCTGGGTTGGGACTGGCGCCTCATTGAGAAGGGGGCTCTCCAAGCTGGGCTTCATTAGGGCAGTGGCACTAATAGGGGAGGGGGTGCAGGGGGCCGGGCTGACAGCCAATTACTTGCTCGTCTGCATTATGGATTAACCCATCTGGGTCTGGGAGATTGGCTCCGAAAGGGGCACAAAAGGGGGGGGGGGCGTGACCACAATCACACACTGAATTATCCAGTCTGAGCACAATTGTCCACCAACAAACAGGGCCTCAGGATGGGTGACCCCCTTGGGTTCTCTCCATCCTCCACCCCTCGCCCCACAGGAAGAGCCAGAGATAAACCGCCGCCTGGTTAAAAGGCAGGGTGTGGGATGAAGAGAACAAGGATATGCCATTCCAGAGAGGCGGGGAATTCAGGGAACAGGGCCTGGGTTTGAGGTTAAGCCAGAGAAGTCAGGAGCCAAGCAAAAGTTCTCCCAACAGACTTTTTAACTTCAGTCCCCTCTACTTCAGAGGCAAAACATGACTTAAACGTGCCCATCTGAAATACCGGACAGAGTCAGAGAGCAGAGGGTCTCAGCTGAGTCTAGGGGAAAGGAATGGAAGGACTCTCAGAATCGGGCGTCTCACACGTCACCCATCACCCTTTCTGAGGTTAATTGATTCCAGAAGTGAATAAAGGGCTTTCAGATGGGGTCCTGGAGGACCCCTGCCCTGCTCTGGCATCTCTGATGCTCTCCCAGTGGGAGTGCCCTGCACCCTCCCCCATAACTCCTCCTCTAGGAATAAGCCCACCGTGCAGGGTGATGGAGGAAGAATGGGAGGGGGAGGCAGGCAGGGGGCTTCTCTCCTCTGGCTAATCCCCTCATTACCATCTCATAATCAGAATCACGCTTTCAATGTAAATGGGGCTGTTAAATATTGGTTTCTCTAGACACAAGCTCCTTTGGAGAAAATTATTGATGCTCCCTCTTCTGCCATCCCTGGCTGGCTCCCACAGTGAGGGTGGGTGGTATGAAGTGTCAGTGAGGGCTGGGGGCTTCAGAGGCTGCTTGGTGGGGAAGGTGAAGGTGCCTGACAAGCAGGGGCAGACTCATTTGTTTTTAGTTGGCCCGGGCAGCCTCAATGTCCCTGGTTCAGCAGAAGAAACTCATCTGGAGGAAACTGGCTCATTTTGAAGTCAAGAACTTCTTGACTGCAAGAAGTCAAGCAGATTGGCTTCTGGTACCAAATCACTTTAGACTGGAGAGCAACATGGAGCTGTAGATCCCAAAGTGAGATTCCTGGGAGAAGGGAGGTGTATTCATTGGGCAGCTCTGGCATCTCGCCCTTTGTCCATTGCTAGAAACCCCTGGCGCGCCCCAGGGCAGTGACCTGGACTCCCTGGCCAGCCATTTCTAGACACAAACCTCAACGTAAAGTTACGATGACTCTTCACATGCGAAGCTTCATGCTTGTCCTGCTGCAGCAGGTCCTGTGAGACAGCTATAGTGGTTATCATCCCAACCGGCAGATGAAGCTCAGGCTCGTCAAGTGACTCACCAGGTCCACATGGCTCGTCAACGGCAGATTCATATTGGAACATGGTTCTTCCGAGTCCAAACTCAGCCCCATCCCTTTGTGCCAAGCTCTGCCCTTTAAAATCGAGGCTACTACTCCTACGCCACTGTGCGGACATGGAGACCATTTGGTGTGTCTGTAGTATGACCGCAGAGGTGTGTGCCTTAAGAGGTGGGTACGCAGAGCAGAGCAGGTCATTTTCTGCTCTGTTCTCCCACTATGGTTAAGACCCAAGGCTGCAGACTGTTGGCGAGGTCACCACACCCCCTGTTGTCTCTCTCTGTTAGGGGGCCACATCCTTCCCAGCCATGTCTCGACCCTGGGTCCAAAACTGGGTATGAAAATAATAATAATAACGACAACAACAGTGGCTTCTCACATTTGCTTAGCATTTAACAGTTTACAAAGTCTTTTTCATGTGTTATATGATTAAATACTCACAGCCACCTTGCAAACTAGCACTGTTGCTTACTGCTAAGGACACGAGCTCTGGAATCACACTGTAGGTTGACGTCCCAGCGCCCCTTAGTAGCTGGGTGGCCTTGGGTAAGTTACCTCACGTTCCCTGCTTCTATGTCCTTCTCTATGGAAATAAAGATGGTAAGAATAAAGCCTGCCTCCTAGAGTTTTGGGGAGCAATTAAGGAGATTATACATGCCAGCTGCTTACAGGAGTGTCTGGTACATATCAGTCAACCTTAGCCATTTTGAGGTGGGGTAAGGACTATGATCCCATTTTACAGGTGCAGAAACTGAGGCTTAAAGGACTAATTAACCTGTCTAAGTTTAGTCGGTTGGTAACGACAGAGCTGGTTATTAATTCGGGTCGGCAATGAAATCTGCAGGGGGGTCTGGGACTCCTGCCCGACAATGAAGAAGGCGGTCTCCTGAGGTCCTTTGTTGGGTTTTAGACGGGAAGGGCAGGTTCTTTCTCTGTTTAGCGAGTTTGGGCACACACGGAGGAAGGAGAAGCAAGTTCTCCACGGCGGCGAGTGTGAGGCGACCCCTCTTCTCCCCGGCCGTAGGCAGCTTAGTGGAAGCCCGGGCACCACGTGGCTCGCGCAGAGCCTCGGCTGAAAAGAGAGGGCGGGAGATGCCTTCGGAGGCCCCTCCCCCCCAGGGCCTGAGAGTGCTTCCGCTGCTCGGCTCCCTCCGTTTAGCTTTCTCCTCATTAACTCCCCGGCCTCATTAATCAGCCGCGATGAAATGCGCCCCCGGGAGCACTGCCCGCCCGCTCCGCCGTTTGGCGCTTTAATTATCGTCCCAGCGGGAGGAGGAGGGGTGGGCGCGCGCACACACACACACACACACACACACACACACGCGCGCGCGCGCGTCCTCGGATGCACAAGACCAAGCCGGGCCCGGGTCGTGGCTCAGCCAGGGCAGCAGACACAGGCTTGGTCCCCAAGATGCTGCATCAGCCCCAGGCAACCCTAGCCAATACTTGGCATCTGTCAGTGAGTTTACTGTAGTGGTGTCATTTGCATCAAGCCCCCTCCCTACAACGGAAGGGAGGACTTCCTTCTGTCCAAAAAAGTCCACAAAGCTTCATCTCTCTGGTCTAATTTCATTTACTAACCAAAATCTTCGCTGACCCGCCTACTGTGTGCTGCGCTTCTAGGTGTTGGAGATACAGACATGGCACCTGTCAGGCCCCAGGAAGCTCCCACATTGTCCAGGTGGGAGACAAGTGGAAGAGAAAAACGAACCTAACTTGAAAAAGAGAATACAAGAACAAAAACCCACACAGGAGGCCACAGAAGTGAAGAACAGAGCAGGAAATGCAGCCAGGGCCTGCCCAAAGCAATTTTCCTAAGAAGATCAAAGCTTGAAGGGGACTTAAACTATAAGTGAGAGTTAGCTGGGGAAGGAGTGGGTGCTTGAAGAAGCAAATAGAAAGTACAGAGGACAAAATATAGACAGCACTGTGTGTGCAGAGTCCTGTGGGTAATTCAGTCTGGCTGGAGGACAAGCTCATGACAAGGGGACAGCATGTGGTAAGACGCAGGTCATGGGGAACCTTGTCTGACGTGCAAAGGAGGCTGACTTAGATCTAACCTAAAGGCAATAAGAAGTTACTGACAGATTTTTAAGCCAGAGAGTGACGTGATCAGACTTATGGTTTGGAACACCTCTTTTTGATGAGCAGGATGAATTGGAGGGGACAGGAATGGAGGCAGGGAGGCTAATTAGCAAGTAGGTGACTGATTGGGTGTAGAAGGCAAGAAAGAGAGAGAGAGGAATTTGGGATAGCCTCAAGTTTCCTCTGCAAAGTGTGTTTTGGGAACTGGGAGGAAGGTTGTCTTGAGGTGTTTCAAGGTCTCTGACTCAGCTCAAATTAAAGGTTAGGCAGAGTCCAGCTGGTTCTCTCCTCTGAGGAGGCGACCAGGAGACTTGTCTTCTAGTCCCAGGTAGGTAAATTACTTCACCAGTTCTCTCATCTGTAAGATGAAATACAGATTGAATCTGGTTTACGAACTCACACCTGCAGTGTCCAGGGAGGTAACAGAAAAGATCTGAGCAGACCAGGAGAAGAATAAATGCCCACTAACGAGGGCAGTGCCCTTCAACAACAGACTGCTCTAGCCATGTTGGAAAAGGGCTCAGGATTGCCAGATCATCTGCAGGAGAAACCAGAACTCAGAATTTTTAATATGGTGCCTCCTAATTTAACAATACCCATGTAATCCAAACATGCTTGGTGTGAAACGTATCTAACGTATTTAAATCCATGAGTTCATAATGATTTTTTTTTTTTTTTTAACGGTACGCGGGCCTCTCACTGTTGTGGCCTCTCCCGTTGCAGAGCACAGGCTCCGGACGCGCAGGCTCAGCAGCCATGGCTCACGGGCCCAGCCACTCCGCAGCATGTGGGATCTTCCCGGACCGGGGCACGAACCCGTGTCCCCTGCATCGTCAGGCGGACTCTCAACCACTGCGCCACCAGGAAAGCCCCCATAATGATTTTTTTTTTTTAAAAAAGTCATTGCTTACCTTTAGAGGATGCTAAGGAGTTGGTTCATTATTTTAAGAAATAATAGGTAAAGGAAAAGAATCAAGCCTTTATCCTACCTTTTCTACTTGGATGTACCGAAGTGTAAACAAATAGTTGATGACAGGTTTTCTTTAGAAAAGTATTCCAGCTAATAAATGAAGATGGAATCACAGAATTAGAATGCCACAATTTGGCAATCCCTAATGAAATAATGGATCCAGGCAATGATCTTTACTGGAAACTGGATGCTGATATAACAACAACAAAAAACAGACAAGCAGACATTACTCCTGATACGATTACACAGTATTGCCTATGAAGTACTCTTGCAAAAAAAATATCAAGCATTCATTGATCAAGCCTTTATATCTAACAACCAATTTACAGGAAATATAGGGGCAGAAGAACGTGTTAGATGACACCACGGGGATACATTCAACAAAATTCAGACTGTGGAAAATTCTACAGAACAAATGACCCAGTTTTGTCACTTGCAAAGAAAAAAGAGAGAAAGATTAGAGGGGAACCTCCAGTTAACAGAGACACTGCACTGTACAGATTCATCTGGATCCTAATCTGAACAACAAGAAGGAAGAAAAATCATTGAAACAACTGGGGAAGTTTGAATATTGATTATGTATTGGGAGATATACTTTAGGCGTGACAATGTTATTACTCTTATTATGTTATTTAATGAGACCTTAACTTGTAGGACTACTTTGAAATATTTCCAGAAGAAATATGATTTCTGACATTTGCTTCAAAATCACGAGGGGAGAGAGGTGGGGACAGATGAAGGAAGATTGTTTTTGAATGGACACGTGCTGAAGCTGAGTGACGGATCCATGGGGCTCCTTCTATTACTCTCTCTCATTTTGTATATGTTTATTATCCAGAATATGCTATTATCCATAGTAGAATGCTTAAAAATACTTAACGGGCCAAAATGTGTCTGTCGCCTGGATTTGGTCCACGAGCTGCCAGATTCTGGTGAGTTTCAGCTTCCACTCAACGCTACCCCCCCACCCCCCCGTGAGTCCGAACCCTCAGTGGTGGGCGCTTTATCCCTAGACCTCGCTGTCCCTTTTCAGGTCCTTTCCCAGAGGTGCCCATTTCCCAGGGAACGTAAGAGTGTGGCAAAGAGGAGCATGAAACAAAGCCATAAAGACCAGCGCGAGTTCCCTGGGACAGAAGACACCCCAGGATTAGGGAGCAGGGAGCTGGGTGTCGGGGGCCGTCACAACCTAGCACACTTCCTTTAGTTCCCTCCCTCCTCTATCCAAGTCTTCTACCTCAACGTCAAAGGTACACACACCTGTCCAGACGTCCCAGCTTTTATCTCAGCATTCCAAAGCCCAGACAAAGGCTTCCACTGCCCAGGAAAATAAAATAAAATAAAAAGGGGGCATCTCTCCCGGAACAGTTCGGGCTAGAGAAGAGAGTCGTCAACCTGGGGAGACGAAGCATTTGGGGCGCGGGAGGGGAGCGAGTGAAAGTCCCGTGATCCCCAGGCACGAGTGTGGGACGGTGTTGGAGGCCGGCTAGTGCTTTTCTGTGCAGCCTCTGCTTCCTGCCTCCCCTTCTTCTCCTCCCCCCAGGCTCCCTCCTTGAAAGACCCTTTCCCCGGCACGCGCCGGCGGCGCTAGCTGGTCTTTTCGAACGGACGGGGCCAGCAGGGAGAAGGAGTTAACGCCAGGCGAGCGCGCGGGGCGGTGGCCGGGCTCGGGGCGTGGAGGCGACGCGGACAATAGGCAATCAGCAGCCCAGCAGGGCGCGCGCTCCCCGGGCGCCGCCCGTCCCTCCCCAGCCCCCTTGGGCCTCTTGTTGTTCCCTGGCTCCTCCTCCCGCCCGGCCTTGGGGGCCCAGATTGGCCTGGGCGTTGGGGGTTTGGCGAGGCTCGGAGCTCGGCCGCAACTGGACCTGTGTCTGCGGTGCAGGCCTCGCCCCTCCGCCCTCGCGCGCTCCGGCCCCGGGGTCTGCGCGCTGCGATCTGGCGGCCGGCCCTCCCCCTCTCCCCCATCCTTCAACACCCGCTCCCCGGCCCATCGGGGTAATGAGCCGCCCTCGGCCAGGCCCCGGCCCCATTGTGTGTACGTAGGGAACGAAACCGGGTCTCCGCGGTGCGATGGAGAGTGACCGCGCGCGCGGCTGCGACCCCCGCTTCACACCTGCTCCCCGCCCCCAGCCCGGGGCGGGCGCGGGTGTGTCCTCTCCCTCCCCGCGGGAGGGGTCTCAGCTGGGGCTGCACTTGGTAAAGAGGCCGTGGAGAGGCCGGCGGCGGCCCGAGGAGGAGCTATAAATTTGGAGCAGATGCGGCCTGACAGGCCCCGAGCCCGGGGAGGTGGGGGTAAGGCTCCGTTCCCGGCCCAGGCCCCATCTTCCCGTCTGCAGCGGAGTTAGACGGACTCCGGGCGGGGTGACCCGGGGCTTTGGATGTACAGAGCCCGTCCCCCCCACTGCCACCTCCGCTTCGGCTCTTTGTGTACCCACGCGTGGGGAGGAGGACTGGAAGGCAGGGAGGCGCCGCAGGGAGGCGCCGGAATAAGCTTATTGCTTTCCCCTTAAAAAGAGTGGTTTCTTTGGAAGAGACTGGCAAAGTCTGAGCCCCTGGCTCTGGCCTGACACTTCTGGGCAGCAGCTAGAGAAAAAAAAAAGCAGATAGTAGAAGCACGGTTCGGCTGTTCATTCCACACCATTTAAATGCCCATTTTGTGCTAAAAATGTAAGGTAGGGAGACACAGGCAGACGGGTTGGGGGGAGGATGGGAACGGGTGGCAGAAAAATACTAAGGAATAATGCCTGCCATGCTGTAAGTACTATAGGTGCTGCGATACTGTTCATTTCAATAGCATTTCCCTTTAGTAAGTACAGTCCTCCCTGGGTATCCTCTGGGGATTGGTTCCAGGACCCCCATACCAAAAATCGGATACTCAAGTCCCTTATCTAAAATGTCCTAGTATTTGCATATAACTTATGCACATCCTCTTATATACTTTAAATCATCTCTAGATTACTTAAAACTCCTAATACAGTGTAAACACTATGTAAGTACATAGTTGCTCTCCCTCAGCAAATTCAAGTTCTGCTTTCTGGAATTTTTTTTTTCCTCAGTATTTTCGATCCACAACCGGTGGAATCTGTGATTGCAGAACCAACGGACCCAGAGAGCCCACTGTAGTATTCTCTCCGTCCAACAGAAGAGGGAGCAAGGTGCTGAGTGCTGCCAGAGGTTTAATGGTAACTCAAACCATCAAACCATTCAATCCAGGTATCCCAACCCCAAGCGGGAGGAGGTGGGAGGGTGTGCTACGGGGGCTTTCCAATACACTACACTGCCAAGGAGGTGAGGCGGGCCTGTCATGGATCTGGAAGGGAGAGGAGAGAGTTGAAACTGAGTGTCGGTAGCAGTTAACACAGCCCTGGTTGACCTTACCTGGACTCGACACTGTGCAGCTACTTCTCTGGAGTGGCACGAATTGAAGGTTGAGTCCGTGTCCCAAGTCTGAAGGTCGTGGTACGGTCACCATTCTAACCTAGGGCGAACTGGGGGGTTAGTGTCTACAACACTGGTGCCAAGCTGAGTTCGCAAAATCCACTGTGTGCAGTGTCATCTCCGTTTACAGCTGTTCTCTGCTTCCTCTGCTTCTAACACGCCACGGGGCTAACCAGATTGGCCTGCAGGAACCATTGCTTCTTCCCTTCCCTTCCCTTCCATTCCTACCAGTCTCCCTGGTCCATACCCACATAGTTTTGTAGACTAATGGTTCTCAAACTTTGGCAAGCATCAAAATTGCCTGGAGGGCTTGTTAAAAACACTCCCAGGGTTTTTGATTTATTTAGTCTGGGAAGTCGTAGGGCCTGAGAATTTGCATTTCTAAAAGTTTCCCAAGTGATGGCGGTGCTGAGGCCACAATTTGAGAGAGCTGACCTAGATGGAAGGAGAAATAAGGGCTGGTGAAAGAGGAAAGAACTGATGTGTGTGCAGTGCTGGAGAAGGTTATTGGAAGTTCAAGCTCCCCAGGGTCCTGGGGTATCTTCACTCTCTGTGAGGGATAGATAGGCTATATCCCCAAGCAATTGTGGGCATAGTCCAGAATTAGCCTAGTGTGTGTGTTTCTTGTCTGGTGACTTAGCACTCCCCCTAATGGACTCAAACGATTCTGCGCTCTCCTCAGCCTCCTAATGGAAACAAGAATTACCCTAATTTATTTTCCCAACCTATCTTGGTCATCCATTCATCTCTTTGTCACTAAAGGTGCAGGAATGTTGTCTTACACATTTCTGTTTGCAAATTCATTAGCATGTTTTTTTTTTTCAAGGAAAGGCATTTTATTCTGATTAGCATGGTTTTGGGTGCTCAATGGTGACTCCGTGAATGAATGAATGCTTTCCTTCTTCTTTAGGGGAACCCTAACACCTACCAGTCCCCTCTTCCTCACCTTTGCTTCTCCCAGCGGCTCTAAAATACTCTACAGGTGATTTCAGATCCAGATATTTGCTGAAAAATTCTCCTCGACATGTCAGCATCATTATCACCAGTTACAAGACTTTGGCTGGGGGCAGGCAAGCCCAAGTCAGAGGCTGAGGATGGGTTTTGTAAAAATGTGACCAAAAAAAAATATATATATATAGCAAAAGATTAGATGAGAAAAGCAGGTGGAATTTTATTTCCTACCACCAGGTGGCAGACCTTGCCCCATTAATGAGAATTAACCCTGGACTTGAAGCCTGGCCTAAACTACTTTTTTCAAATCAGAGCGAGGACAAAAGGCTGTTTCTCTACTTAAATGACTTGGGAGTTGAGGCAGGGAGAGCAGTTACTTGAAAATACCTTTGTAACTGCTGCTACTCAAGGTACTTGAGTAGATCCCTTGAGTTTCCTCAAGGGCTCGCTGAGACATGCTAGTTTTTCCTTCCGGAAAAGAGGTTCACCCTCTTGTAGATGAAAGAAAATGGGTTACTTAACTAAGAAAAATGCCAAAAATGTAACTTCAAACCAGAGGTTTCTGGCGCCGCATACACACGTGGCAGCCCTGAACGGCTTTAAGCCCCAGTGCTTGGCTTCTTTTTCCCAGCCCCCATCTGGCAGTCAACCTCTATTTCCTACCACCCGACAGTTCTTTGTTCTCTTGCTTATACTGAATCTTCCTCAAACTAAAAATGAACGCTTTATTTTAACTCTAGAGTCCACTCCAGGGCCTTCTTACTGAATTCCAGTTTGCAGTCTAATGGGCACATGGATGGTCTCTAATCTACCCCTCCCTCAGAGGATCCTCAGTATGTTACAAAACCTAAATCATACAACAACTTGGGCAAGAGTTACAGGCTCACAGCAATAATACACATACATATGTGTTTGCGTGAAAAAAAATATATGTATATATATAATGTCTTACAGGAAGGCTCAATGAATGTTTTGGGAGACAAGCAGGTGAAGATTCGGTTTTATGCACCTTTTTCTATCTCAGTTGTATGTGCAACAGATATTGAGAATAGAGTAGTATCCACCACAGTGCCAGGGTCAGAGCAGATCTATACCTTACATAGAAAACAGGAAGTTGTCTATACCATTTTTAAGGGTCTCTAACACAGATGAGCCATTACCCTCAGCTCATCGGCTTGCAGCTTCCTCCCTCCCTTGGGGATGTGCAAATCTCAGGTAATACTGACCATCTTAGACTAAGTAAAACTCACAGCCCCGAGCGCTTCACTGGGCAGTTCCCTACCACTGCAGCAGGTCCCTTGGTGGCCTAAAATGTTTATAGATATCTGTGCTAAAGACAGAGACTATGAGAAAAAAAATAATTGAAACAGTACATATTTGGTTGTTTTGGTTTTTTTTTTCTATGTGGATTGTTAACAGAGTCAGTCAAAACATATTTATGGCATGCCTGCAGGGCACATAGCATGGTACGTCACCCCTCATTGAAAATCCATTAAAACAATTACCAGGCCATGCTAGGAAACTTTTCTTCACAAAGGAATTTGCTTTAGTTGCTGGATTAGCAGGAACTAATTTGAGATGCAAAACTAACAACCCCCTTTGTACTAGGAAGCCCTTATGTAAACTGTCACATACTACAAATAATATATGTGTATTTATTCGTACCTGTGTCTGAGTATATGGACTTAAAAGCTACAATCCCCTAATGGGATAGTGATATAAGGGGAAAATAATTTTAAAAGTTAGTGAATCATCTACTAATGCTGCAAAGTTAAATGTTTACCTGAGAGGTTGTGCCCTGGTTATAGGCCATTAACGACCATCAAAAAATAAAATCATGTTCACATCTATCACACTTACGGAATGTCATATTGTCTTGACTCTCATACGAAGAAGCTAGGTTCAAAAAACCCCACTTTTATTGAGATACTGTTGATCAATGCAAATAGTGAGACTCATTCAAACCAACATTTGGTCTTTGAAATTAATTTATAAACATAAGGAGATTTCATAAGTTTGTTTATTGCTTTTCCCCACTACTAACTGTAACAACCTTTATTAGCATATTACATACACACAGTTGGTTCTGTCTTCTTTCAATTATTTGTTCAACAAGGAATTTTCATTACCTACTTAAGGCACTGAAACAGAACGTACCCCCATATCTTGCAAAGCCCAAGTTATCTAGTAGAGAGATGCAGTTTGAGGGAGTTGCGGCATCTTGTTAATGGTGCCCAGTTGTAGTGGGAGCCCCACCATTGCTACTCCCATCCCATGTTTCCAGTTCCAAATCTTCTCTGCAACCAGTGTCCAACCCAAGACCCTCTACAGAATCCCCTACCTACTTCAGGACAGAAGGAGAGAGAAAGAGTAGACTTGGGCAGAGGGCCTTACTCTTAAGAGAAGAACACACTTTCCATCAAATGGTAGAACTGTGGTGACTGACACAAGGAAAGTAATATAGATTTAAAGCATAAGCTGAGGTCATACAGTCCCAGCATCAAAGTTTAGATTCATCATTTACCAGTGATCAGGTTTTGGGAAAGTAACTTAACTGCTCTGAGCTAAGGCTAAACATCTCACTTATAATGTGACAATAAGATAATGCATGTAAAATGCTTAGTATAGTGTCTACCAGAATGCATCAGTGAATGGAAGTTCTTGGTATCCACCAAAGCTCTGTGAGAGTAGAAAACTACTTCACCTCTGATGCTTCAGGTGGCTTCTGGCCGACCTTCACCTGTGATCAAGAGAGTATGTACGGGGAATTCCCTGGTGGTCCAGTGGTTAGGACTTGGTGCTTTCATTGCTAGGGCCTGGGTTCAGTCCCTGGTCAGGGAACTAAGATCCTGCAAGCTGCGTGGCCAAATTAAAAAATAATAATAAAATGTAAAAAGAGAGTGAGAGAGAGAGAGAGAATATATGCACTTGCAGTACAGCAGAAAGCTCACTGATCTGTCAGTAAGCCAGGGTACTGCATCATGGGAACATTCGATTTGGGGAAAAGCTCTGTTTGGGGCTAGGAGTCATAGATGAGCAAGACTCTTTTCTTTTTTTCTAATTATTTTTCTAATTATTGGTAGGTTAGTTTGGAACTTCCAGAGATAGACGCTGAGATGAGGATTAGAGTGCAAGGAGTTTACCTGGGGAAGAGGACCACCAGTAGGGAAATAGAGGTGTTTAAAAAAAAGGAAGGAGGGCAATAAAGGGTGAGCGTGGGCAACTGGGGTTTAATCCCGTCAGGGAGCCCTGGGAGATGGTGTAGGACACACCTCAGAGCTACCCCACAGGGAAGAGCAAGGATGTTGGGATATTTATTTACCAACTCTCCATCATCGGTTAAGATCTGCTTCTGGGAACATTAACTGTTACAGGCACAGCCATGCAGCAGAACCCTGGAGGTCTACACTACAGTTTTTCCAGTGGAGCTTGCAAAAACTCTACATGGCATATACATGTACAACTAACACCACTAGCACCAAGGAATCTACTGGTCATAGGGCCAGGCAGCAAGGCCACTTAAACGGTACCCAGAACCTGCTACAGAGTTTGCCCTTGCTCTGGCCCCCCTCATAATGTGTGACCTTTAAAGTCACTAATATATAGATTGGGGTGGTATTCCCTAACGTGGTATATGCTGTCTCCAAAATCCCAAGAAGCCTACCAGATCTACACCTCCGTGTGGTAGGTGGAGCAAGGTACAGGAACTTGTCCTCAAGCTTGGAGTGGACCTCTTGGGCATGCCCCAGACAACCGGACCCTAATAGCTACCAGGCAGCCCCCCAATCATTTTAGGGTGTATATCCTCCCTGCTGGTATTCAAGTGATCCAATTAACTCAATGCTATCAAAATAGGGGAACTTTTTTTTTTTTTTTTTGCGATACGTGGACCTCTCACTGTTGTGGCCTCTTCCGTTGCGGAGCACAGGCTCCGGACGCACAGGCTCAGCGGCCATGGCTCACGGACCCAGCCGTTCCGCGGCATGTGGCATCTTCCCGGACCGGGGCACGAACCCGCGTCCCTGCATCGGCAGGCGGACTCTCAACCACTGCGCCACCAGGGAAGCCCAAAATAGGGGAACTTTGTGCTGTTTCGTGTCACGTATACCAAGACAATCAAGGTCTCTGGGGGCAATAATTTGGAGCTACTGCGGGAAAGCATCCTGAAGATTCTCAGAAGCCCTTGCTGAGAGTCCTTTAGGCATTTACCTTAAATCATTCAGGAGTCTTACAAAGGTTCTCACAGCCACACCCTTGATTTGATTTTTGGCCTTGGACTCTTTCAATGCTGAGAAATATTAATGAGCTGGGAAAACAGGGGATAAGAGACAGTTATATCAGCCAAACCAGCAAATCCTTGTGCTTCTGCATCCCCTCCAGATTCTGCTTGTAAATTGCATGGTGCCTTCTTTCGCTCACCCTTCTCTTCCTGTGCGTTATTATGCTCCGTCAGAAGAAACCAAAGGGCACTTTCAACATTCTGTCTGGAGATCTCTTTATCGTATATTTTAAAGTTTATTACGTACACTTCTTATCTTTCAAGTTTCCACAGGCAACATTTTGGCAATTATTCCATCATACATAACACGTGTTGTCCTTTCTCCAGCCTCTAATAACTATTTTCTTACTGCTTTCTCAGCCTCCAGCAACTGTTTGTTCACCATTCCTCCAGGCTTTGCTAACAGCGTCTTTGGTGTTTTTCCAGCTTCTAACCACCAACTGGTCCAAGGGCAGAATTCCAAGAGCATGAGAGGTTAGGCTCTGGAACCCTTCTGCTACATTTTATTGCAAGCAAGCCCCAGGGCAATTCCAGATTCAAAGAGTGGGGAAAACAGATTCATCTCTTAATGGAAAGCATTGTAAAATATTGTGACAGTGTTTTTCAATATACAGCAGACATCTTTACACTAACCAGTGGATACATTTTTAGAATAAATTCCTAAAAGTGAACTTGCTGAGTCAAATGCAAATATGCATTTGTAAAATGTTGCCAAGCCCCCTTCACAGAGGTTATACCAATTTTGAATCTCCCCAGCAACATAAGAGGGTGCCAGATGAGGTTTCCCCAGATCTCACAGCACCATGTGTTATCCAAATTTTTTTCTCTGCCAATCTGACAGGTAAATATGACATCTTCTTGTCGTTTTAATTTGTATTTTGCATATTATGAGTGAGACTGGGAATATTTTATTTGCTTAAGAGCCAATTGTATTTTTTTTCTTGAAACTGACTATTCGTATGTTTGCCATTTTCCATTTGCTTTGTAGGCTTGGCTTACCATCTTTCAATGCACTCAAGAACTTTCATATGTTAGTAGTGTGATACAATTCTGGGACAGGCTCTCTCAAGTCTCTGAACTGAAAGTTTCCTTACCTAATTTTGGTCTTTCTGAGGGTAATGAATTCTCTCCTCCCCTGGGAAAGGCCAATAGTATGAGACCATTATGAGCTCTAAGGGAATATGTGGTTCTCTAACTGGCGAAGACCTGGGTTTCTAGAGATTTTCCCCCAAATTTCACTGCCCCCAAAGAAGAAAGTCACATATGTGGAAGAGGATCCTGAGTCCTAAGTCTGGAGGAACCCAGTTGCCTTTAATTTCCTAACAAGGGCTTAGGCAGAACTGATCAGAAAGATACCCCTGCTTACGTGTTATAATTGACTTCTGTAGTTTGTGGGTGCTACTATAAAGAGTTCTGTGTTGAAGTAGAACACCTGTGTTTGAGTCTAGTGACCTTGGGCAAGTGTCTCCCCTTCACTTCAGTTTCTTTGCTTCTAAAAGGAAGATGATATTACCTGTTTAGAAACTCAGATTTGAAATTTGCCAAGGTAAGTTGTACAAATATGTGGTGTTATGATGTTCACCTAGAGCCACTGGGTACCATCCAGGATCTAATGCAGGCTGTGGAAACTCAGTAGTTCTAAACCATCATTGCCTGCGGGACACCACTATTTCTCGCAACCTGAGATACTAGATATTGTTGCCTAAATTCTTCTAATGCTACTGTTAGAGCCAACCGAGGTTAAGAGCACAGACCTCCAGACTGCCAAGTGTGCCTGAGACTAGGCACCAACTGCAAGTTCAGGGATCCCTAGGGCCACCCTTACTTCAGACCAGCTGGCAACAAATTAGGAAGCTTCCATGACCACCTTCAGGTTTCATCCTTTGCTACAATGACTCAACGGACTCAGGAAGTAGTTTTGTTACAATAAAAGGATACAAATTAGAACCAGTCAAAGGAAGAGATACATATGGCAGAATGTAGAACTGAGAGGGTTCCAAATGCAAACGTTTGTGTCCTCAAGAATGAGTTTCTCTCATGGCTTCAATGTGTGGTAATATGCAGAATATTGCCAACATAAGAAGCTCATCCACACCAGTCCCTCCCATCAGGAAGCTTGCACAAGCCTCTTAGATAGCCTCATCCACCAGAGGGCAGACAGCAGAAGCAAGAAGAACTACAATTCTGCAGCCTGTGGAAGGGAAACCACATTCACAGAAAGACAGACAAAATGAAAAGGCAGAGACTTTGTACCAGATGAAGGAACAAGATAAAACCCCAGAAAAACAACTAAATGAAGCGGAGATAGGCAACCTTCCAGAAAAATAATTCAGAATAATGATAGTGAAGATGATCCAGGACCTCAGAAAACGAATGGAGGCAAAGATCGAGAAGATGCAAGAAATGTTTAACAAAGACCTACTAGAATTAAAGAACAAACAAATAGACATGAACAATACAATAACTGAAATGAAAAATACACTAGAAGGAATCAATAGCAGAATAACTGAGGCAGAAGAACGATAAGTGACCTGGAAGACAGAATGGTGGAATTCACTGCCACGGAACAGAATAAAGAAAAAAGAATGAAAAGAAATGAAGGCAGCCTAAGAGACCTCTGGGACAACATTAAATGCAGCAACATTTGCATTTATAGGGGTCCCAGACAGAGGAGAGAGAGAGAGAGAAAGGACCTGAGAAAATATTTGAAGAGATTATAGTCGAAAACTTCCCTAACATGGGAAAGGAAATAGCCACCCAAGTCCAGGAAATACAGAGAGACCCAGGCAGGATAAACCCAAGGAGAAACACGCCAAGAGACATAGTAATCAAATGGACAAAAATTAAAGACAAAGAAAAATTATTGTAAGCAACAAGGGAAAAACGACAAATAACATACAAGGGAACTCCCATAAGGTTAACAGCTGATTTCTCAGCAGAAACTCTACAAGCCAGAAGGGAGTGGCATGATATACTTAAAGTGATGAAAGGGAAGAACCTACAACCAAGATTACTCTACCTGGCAAGGATTTCATTCAGATGTGATGTAGAAATCAAAAGCTTTACAGACAAGCAAAAGCTAAGAGAATTCAGCACCACCAAACCAGCTCTACAACAAATGCTAAAGGAACTTCTCTAAGTGGGAAACACAAGAGAAGAAAAGGGCCTACAAAATAAACCCATAAAATTAAGAAAATGGTAATAGGAACATACATATTGATAATTACTTTTAACATGAATGGATTAAATTCTCCAACCAAAAGACACAGGCTCGCTGAATGGATACAAAAACAAGACCTATATATATATATGCTGTCTACAAGAGACCAACTTCAGACCTAGCGACACATACAGAGTGAAAGTGAGGGGATGGAAAAAGATATTCCATGCAAATGGAAATCAAGAGAAAGTTGGAGTAGCAATACTCATATCAGATAAAATAGGCTTTAACATAAAGAATGTTACAATAGACAAGGCAGGACACTACATAATGATCAAGGGATCAATCCAAGAAGAAGATATAACAATTATAAATATATATGTACCCAACATAGGAACACCTCAATACATAGGGCAACTGCTAACAGCTATAAAAGAGGTAATCGACAGTAACATAATAATAGTGGGGGACTTTAACACCTCACTTACACCAATGGACAGATCATCCAAAATGAAAAAAATAAGGAAACAGAAGCTTTAAATGACACAATAGACCAGATAGATTTAATTGATATTTATAGGACATTCCATCCAAAAACAGCAGATTACACTTTCTTCTCAAGTGCGCACGGAACATTCTCCAGGATAGATCACTTCTTGTGTCACAAATCAAGCCTCAGTAAATTTAAGAAAATTGAAATCATATCTAGCATCTTTTCTGACCACAATGCTATGAGATTAGAAATCAATTACTGGGGAAAAAATGTAAAAAACACAAACACATGGAGGCTAAACAATACATTACTAAATAACCAACAGATCACTGAAGAAATCGAAGAGGAAATCAAAAAATACCTACAGACAAATTATAATGAAAACACGACGATCCAAACCTATGGGATGCAGCAAAAGCAGTTCTAAGAGGGAAGTTTATAGCAGTACAAGCCTACCTCAAGAAACAAGAAAAATCTCAAATAAACAATCTAACCTTAAACCTAAAGGAGCTAGAGAAAAGAGAACAAACAAAACCCAAAGTTAGTAGAAGGAAAGAAATCATAAAGATCAGTGCAGAAATAAATGAAATAGATACAAAGAAAACAATAGCAAAGATCAATAAAATTAAAAGCTGGTTCTTTAAGAATAAACAAAATTGATAAAACTTTAGCCAGACTCATCAAGAAAAAGAGGAAGAGGACTGAAATCAATAAAATTAGAAATGAAAAAGGAGAAGTTACAATGGACACCACAGAAATACAAAGCATCCTAAGAGACTACTACAAGCAACTGTATGCCAACAAAATGGACAACGTGGGCTTCCCTGGTGGCGCAGTGGTTGAGAGTCCACCTGCCAATGCAGGGGACATGGGTTCATGCCCCGGTCCGGGAAGATCCCACATACCGCGGAGCGGCTAGGCCTGTGAGCTACGGCCGCTGAGCCTGCGCGTCCGGAGCCTGTGCTCCACAATGGGAGAGGCCACAACAGCAAGAGGCCCGCGTACCGCAAAAAAAGGAAAAAAAAAAAAAAAAGGACAACCTGAAAGAAATAGACAAATTGGTATAAACTTCCAAGACTGAACCAGGAAGAAACAGAAAATATGAACAGACCAATCACAAGTAATGAAATTGAAACTGTAATTTAAAATCTTCCAACAAACAAAAGTCCAGGACCAGATGACTTCACAGGTGAATTCTATCAAACATTTAGAGAAAAGCTAACACCCATCTTTCTCAAACTCTTCCAAAAAATTGCAGAGGAAGGAACACGCCCAAACTAAATCTATGAGGCCACCATCACCCTGATACCAATACCAGACAAAGATACTACAAAAAAAGAAAATTACAGACCAATATCACTGATGAATATAGATGCAAAAATCCTCAACAAAATACTAGCAAACAGAATCCAACAACGCATTAAAAGGATGATACACCATGATCAAGTGGGATTTATCCCAGGGATGCAAGGATTCTTCAATTTATGCAATTCAATTAATATGATACACCATATTAACAAATTGAAGAATAAAAACCATATGATCGGGCTTCCCTGGTGGCGCAGTGGTTAAGAATCTGCCTGCCAATGCAGGAGACAAGGGTTTGAACCCTGATCCGGGAAGATCCCACGTGCCTCAGAGCAACTAAGCCCGTGCCCCACAACTATTGAGCCTGTGCTCTAGAGCCCTCGAGCCACAACTACTGAGCCCGTGTGCTACAACTACTGAAGCCTGTGTGCCTAGAGCCCATGCTCCGCAACAAGAGAAGCCACCGCAATGAGAAGCCTGTGTACCACAAACGAAGAGTAGCCCCCCACTTGCAGCAACTAGAGAAAAGCCTGCGAGCAGCAGCGAAGACCCAATGCAGCCAAAAATAAATAAATAAATTTATTTAAAAAAAAATACAGGGCTTCCCTGGTGGCGCAGTGGTTGGGAGTCTGCCTGCCGATGCGGGGGACGTGGGTTCGTGCCCCGGTCCGGGGGGATCCCGCGTGCCGCAGAGCGGCTGGGCCCATGAGCCATGGCCACTGGGCCTGCGCGTCCGGAGCCTGTGCTCCGCATCGGGAGAGGCCGTGGCAGTGAGAGGCCCGCGTACCGCAAAAAAACAAAAACAAAAACATATGATCATCTCAATAGATGCAGAAAAAGCTTTTGACAAAATTCAACACCCATTTACAATAAAAACTCTCCAGAAAGTGGTCATAGAGGGAAACTACCTCTACATAATAATGGCCATATATGACAAACCCACCGCAAACATCATTCTCAATGGTGAAAAACTGAAAGCATTTCCTTTAAGTTCAGGAACAAGACAAGGATGTCCACTCTTGCCACTATTATTCAACATACTTTTGGAAGTCCTAGCCACGGCAATCAGAGAAGAAAAAGAAATAAAAGGAATACAAATTGGAAAAGAAGAAGTAAAACTGTCACTGTTTTACTATACATGGAGAATGACATGATACTATACATAGAGAATCCTAAAGATGTCACCAGAAAATTACTAGAGCTAATCAATGAATTTGGTAAAGTTGCAGGTTACAAAATTAATGCACAGAAATCTCTTGCATTCCTATACACTAATGATGAAAAATCTGAAAGAGAAATTAAGGAAGCACTCCCATTTACCATTGCAACAAAAAGAATAAAATACCTAGGAATAAACCTACCTAAGGAGACAAAAGACTTGTATGCAGAAAACTATAAGACACTATGAAAGAAATTAAAGATGAAAGCAACAGATGAAGAGATATACCAACAGATGGAGAGATATACCATGTTCTTGGATGGGAAGAATCAATATTGTGAAAATGAGTGTACTACCCAAAGCAATCTACAGATTCAATGCAATCACTATCAAATTACCAATGGCATTTTTTACAGAACTAGAACAAAAAATCTTAAAAATTGTATGGAGACACAAAAGACCCCGAATAGCCAAAGCAGTCTTGAGGGAAAAAAATGGAGCTGGAGGAATCAGACTCCCTGACTTCAGACTATATTACAAAGCTACAGTAATCAAGACAATATGGTACTGGCACAAAAACAGAAATATAGATCAATGGAACGGGATAGATAGCCCAGAGATAAAACTACACACCTATGCTCAACTAATCTACAACAAAGGAGGCAAGGATATACAATGGATAAAAGACAGTCTCTTCAATAAGTTGTGCTGGGAAAACTGGACAGCTACTTGTAAAAGAACGAAATTAGAACACTCCCTAACATCATACACAAAAATAAACTCAAAATGGATTAGGGGCCTAAATATAAGACTGGACACTGTAAAACTCTGAGTGGAAAACATAGGAAGAACACTCTTTGACATAAATCACAGCAAGATCTTTTTTGATCCACCTCCTAGAGTAATGGAAATAAAAACAAAAATAAACAAATGGGACCTAATGAAACTTAAAACCTTTTGCAAAGCAAAGGAAACTAGAAACAAGATGAAAAGACAACCCTCAGAATGGGAAAAAATATTTGCAAATGAATCAATGGACAAAGGATTGATCTCCAAAATATATAAACAGCTCATGCAGCTCAATATTAAAAAAACAAACAACCCAATCCAAAAATGGGCAGAAGACCTAAATAGACATTTCTCCAAAGAAGACATACAGATGGCTAAGAAGCACATGAAAAGATGCTCAACATCACTAATTATTAGAGAAATGCAAATCAAAACTACAATGAGGTATCACCTCACACCAGTTAGAATGGGCATCATCAGAAAATCTACAAACAGCAAATGCTGGAGAGGGTGTGGAGAAAAGGGAACTCTCCTGCACTGTTGGTGATAATGTAAATTGATACAGCCACTATGGAGAACAGTATGGAGGTTCCTTAAATAACTAAAAATAGAATTACCATATGACCCAGCAATCCCACTACTAGGCTTATACCCAGAGAAAACCATAATTCAAAAAGACACATGCACCCCAATGTTCATTGCAGCACTGTTTAAAATAGCCAGGTCATGGAAGCAACCTAAATGCCCATCGACAGACAAATGGATAAAGAAGATGTGGTACATATATACAATGGACTATTACTCAGCCATAAAGAGGAACAAAATTGGGTAATTTTTAGAGATATGGATGGATCTAGAGACTGTCATACAGAGTGAAGTAAGTCAGAAAGAGAAAAACAAATATCGTATATTAATGCATATATGTGGAATCTAGAAAAATGGTACAGATGAACTGGTTTTCAAGGCAGAAACAGTGACATAGATGTAGAGAACAAACATATGGACACCAAGGGGGGAAAGGCGGGGGGATGAACTGGGAGATTGGGATTGACATATACACACTAATATGTATAAAATAGATAACTAATAAGAACCTGCTGTATAAAAAAATGAATAAAATAAAATTCAAAAAAACATTCAAACAAAAATAGAAGTTCATCCACATGCTTTGTATATTCAAGAAACAGGAATAAGGCTGGTGTGACCGGAGCTGGGAGCAGCAATAGGAGATGAGGTCAGAGAGGTAACTGGATGGAAGCAGGAAGACCACTTAAGCAGTTCTCTAAATAATCTAGGCAAGAGATAATGATGACTTGGAACTAATACTACTGATATATTATTTCACTAAACTCCGTAGTTTACATTAGAATTGGTTCTTTGTGCTGTAGAGTTGTATGGGTATTGACAAATGTATAATGTCACGTATGCATGTGTGTATGTCAGTATCATACAGAATCGTTTCACTGCCCTAAAAATCCCCCCTGCTCTATGTATTCTTCCTCCTTCCCTTCCCGCCCAACCTCTGGCTGCCACTGATTTTTTTTTTTTTTACTGCTTCCATAGTTTTTCCTTTTCCAAAATATCATATAGTTGGAATCACACAGTATGTAGCCTTTCTGATTGGCTTCTCTCACTTAGCAATATGCATTCCTCCATGCCTTTTCATGGCCTTTATTCGTTGAATAGTATTCCATTGCATGGATGTACCACAGTTTGTTTTTCCATTAACCTGTCGAAGGACTTTCTGGGTGCTTCCTGTTTTTGACAATTATGAATAAAGCTATTATAAATATTCATTTGCAGGTTTTTGTGTGGACATAAGCACTATTGCTGGATTGTGTGGTAAGACTATGTTTAGCTTTGTAAGTGGTTGAACCATTTTGCATTCCCACCAGCAATGAGTCAGAGTTCCTGTTGCCCCACAGCCTTGTCAGCATTTGACCTTGTCAGTGTTTTAGATTTTAGCCATTTTAATAGTTGTGTGGTGGTATGTCATTGTTGTTTCAATTTGCAATTCCTCAATAACATATGACATTAAGCATATTTTAATATACGTATTTCCATCCATATATCTTCTGTAGTGAAGTGTCCATTCAGATCATTTGTCTTTTTTTGTTTGTTTGTTTTTTCGGTACGCGGGCCTCTCACTGTTGTGGCCTCTCCCGTTGCGGAGCACAGGCTCCGGACGCGCAGGCTCAGCGGCCATGGCTCACGGGCCCAGCCGCTCCGCGGCATGTGGGATCTTCTCGGACCGGGGCATGAACCCGTGTCCCCTGCATCGGCAGGCGGACTCTCAACCACTGCGCCACCAGGGAAGCCCAGAGCATCTCGTTTTTGACTGGACTCAGACTTAGAAGTAGAAGCTCTCAGGGCGGACAGCCTCTGTCTCACGACAATCTGTTCCTGGCGTTTTTCTTTGGGCTCCTTCATTCTTTAGGCCAAAAGTTTAGCATATTCTGTAGCCTCTTCCTTATTCTTCTTAGTATGCTGTTTCTTCAGAGCAATACACCTGTGTTTATGTTGCAGAACACGTGGAGTAACAAGACGCTGAATTTTAGGTGCTTTGGTCCTAGGTTTCTTACCTTCTTTGTTTAGGGGCTTTCTCAAAACGTACGGATGGACATCATGCTCTTTAGAGAGATTGAAAAGTTTGCAGATTCTCCAAGTTCTTTTGGGCCCCAGGCGACGAGGCACAGTAGTATCAGTGAGTCCAAGAATATCCTTCTCCCCTTTTTTTACGCTGACCAAATTGAGAACACTCAGATTGGCATCCACAATGCAACCCCGTACAGATTTGTGCTTTCTTTCTCCAGTCCTCCTCGGTCTGTAACAGGAATGCCCCTTATTCAGTGGCAGGCAGACTCGGCCATTGGTCAAGACACACTGCTTCATGGGGGAAGCTTGTTTGTCGTTCCCCCCACTGATTCGGACCACATAACCCTTCCATTCTTCACCCAGAGCGTCAGCAGCAACTTCCGTGGCCATATGTTTCTCATAAAAGGTATGAAGTTTTCGTTCATCATCCACTTCAATGAGCTTCCGGCAGTCAGTGGCCGGGAAAGAGATGTTCAGCTTCATCCTGAAGCAGCCGACTGCCTCCAAGGTGCCACAAAAAGAGCAGTCTATTATTCTTGATTAACAAAAAATAGTGTAAACATCTCTCGAAGTTAATTCATTTACTACATCATTTTTCTTGTCAGAATAATATTTCATGAAATGAATATAGCAGTGTTCATTTAACCGGTATCTTACTGCTGGGTTTATAGATCCATTCTAATCGTTGGTATTGCACACGGTGTAGAGGTGAACCATCTTGTAACTGAATCTTTGTGTGCAATCTTATTTTCTCAGTATACATTTCTAGAAGTGGAATAGCTAGATCAAGGCGTTCTTATGTTTTTTGAAGATTTTGTTATTTATTAAAATTGTTCTACAGAAAATTTCTCCCAGTTTACATTCTGATTAGCAGTACAGAGAAAGCATCTATTTCCCCTATCTCTTAAGTAGGTATTATAAAATGCTTTAGAAATGGAAATAGCTTTCTTTTTTCTTCTGAATACAAAAATAACTCATGCTTATGCTATCATTTAAAGCTCTTTGCAAATTGAAAGGTTAAAAACAATATTTCGTTCTTTTAATTTGTATTTCTTCGATTGTTAATGAAGTTAAACACTTTGTCAAGAAAAATAACTTTAGTCCCGTTTAAATAACATTAATATAATGGCTATGTAATAAATGTGCCATGATAGTATTCATAAAACATCATTTGAATATTTGGTATTCACATAGTACTTTGCTGGGTATTACCTAAATATGTATAGAAGAGTCAATCGCTAACCACTAAGAAATCACAGTCCAAGAAAATCAACAGTCAACAAATGTTTATTGAGTGTCTACTATTTGCCTGGAACTATGTTCTTTTATAACAACTTTACTGAGATATAATTAACATACAATGAACTGTACATAGTTAAGTGTACAATTTGATAATCTCTAACGTATGCATGTACCTGTGAAACCATCACCACAATCACCTTGTTTCCTATCTCTTAGGTTCATTCTTCTTTGTTTTCTGATGTCTTTTGTCTTGAATACCACTGTTTCATATATTTTGTCTGGTTTTCTAGTTATTCAAGGGAGGAGGGTATATCTAGTCCCTACTGCTGCATCTTGGTTGATGATGAAAGCATGCCTGGACTATTCTAAGTGCTGGATCTAGTAGAGGGAACAAAATGGACAAAATCCTTGGCTTCAAACAGCCTACATTCTAGAGGGGGGTGGCAGACAATAAACATATGAAAAAACTTAATTTGCATAAATAAATGATTTCAGAAAATGTGTGTCAATAAAATAAGATGGTAATGTGATAGAGATGCAGTAAAGGCGTCTCTGGGGAGGTGACATTTGAGGAGATGACTTATGAGAAAGAGGCTGTCACTTGAAGAGCTAACATAAGAGTGCTCCAGGATAAGGATATATGACAAGTCCAAGGGCCCCCAAACAGAAATAAGTTTGACTTACTTGATAGGACAGATACAAGGCCAGTGCAGTTGGAATGTATCTGAGATGGGAGATGAAGTTGGTGTGGTAGGTAGGCTGAGCTTAGAGTAAACGCGTCTTGTAGGTCAGTGCTCCAGTTACCAACTGCGGCATAGCACAGAACAACAATCGTGAACCATGCTCATGAAGCTGGGGGTGCCTGGGGTGAGCTAGGCGGCCCTTGCTAAGGGTCTTGTGTGGTTGCAGTCAGGTGGTGGCTCGGGCTGGGGTCATCTCAAAGCTTCTTCATCCCCCTGTCGAGAGCCTGGGCTGTTTAGACAAATAACTGGAGGATGGAACATTCCTGGCTCCTGGGCACCCGCTCTCTCTCTCTCTCTCTCTCTCTCTCTCTCTCTCTCTGGTATCTCTACGTGGACTTAGGGTAGCCCAATTTTGTACATGGTGGCTAAAGGTTTTGAGAGCAAGTATATCAACAGAAACTGGAAGAAGCTTCAGGGTATTTCCAAACCTAGCTTTGAAGTCACACAATGTCACTCCCACCACATTTGGTTCATCGAGGTAGTCACAAAGATTCACCCAGGTCCAAGGGGAAGGAACATAAATTCTTCTTATTGGAAGAGCATCACATAATGTGTGGATATGTTCTTAAATCACCACACTCATGACAAAGAGTTTGGATTATATTTTTACAGTGGGAAGCCATTGGTGGGTTTTTAACGAGGGAATGATACGCAATGATTTACAATTTTAAAAGACCAATCTGTCAGGATTATTTAGATGCAAAATCAGCATTCAAGCATCGATTGCATTATTATATACCAGCAAAAACAATTAGAAAATAAAATATGAAAACATAATACCATTTACAAGAGTGTTTTAAAAATACCAACTACCTAGGAATAAGTCCAACAAAAAAATGTGTAAGACCTTTATGCAGAAAACTACAAACATTTTTTGAGAGAAACTAAAGACTAAATAAATGGATATACTATTTTCCAGGATTGTAAGACCAATTACTATAAAAATGTCAGTTTTTCTCAAATTGGTCCATAGTTTCAATGCAATAGCAATCAAAATACCCACAGCTTTTTCTGTAGAATTTGACAAGCTAATTCTAAAATGTATATGGAAATGTGAAGGATTAAGAATAGCAAGCCACTCTTGAAGAAGGAGGAGGAAGAAAGAAAGAGGAGGAGGGACTTTCTGTACTTGATATAGACTTATCATAAAGCCAGTGTGACCCACTATTAAGGCAGTGTGATATTGCCACAAGGAACACAAATAGAAAAATGGATACATGGACCAATGTAACAGAAGAGCCCAGAAATAGACCCATGCACATATGGACACTTGATTTATGTCAAAGAGACATAAATGCCTTTTTTTGGCATTGCAAAAAAAGGAAGGAAAGGATGGTCTTTTCAGTAAATGGAGTTGGAGTAATTGTGTATCCACATGGAAAGGAGGAAGGAAAGAAGGGAGGGGGAGGCATATACTCCACAGAAGTACTTGCACATATGCACTGGGAGACATGTACAAGAATGTTTGTAGCAGCGTTATTCATAACATCCTAATTTAGAGACAACCCAAAGATTCAACAGTAGGATGGATAAATAAAATATGATATGTTCATAAAACAGATTATTTTACAGCAACAAAAATGAATAAACTGCAGCCTCATAGAGAATAGATGAATCTTAGTTAAAAACATAATATTGAATGAAAGAAGCCAGACACAGAATACATGTGATTTCATTTCCAAAAAATTCAAAACCAGGGAAAACTTTTAGCGATGTATAATCAAGTGATAAAACTATAAAGAAAGGCAAGTCAGGATAGTGACTTTACGAGGGAGATAGGGGTTAACATTGGGAAGGGATTGTAAGGTAGGTCTTCTAACGTGCTGGCTATATTCTATTTCCTGTCTTGGGTGGTGGTTATATAGTATTTGTTTCATAATTCATATAGTAGTTGTACACGTACGTTTTATGTACTCCCCTATATGCACGTTATATTGCACAAGAAAAAAGTTTTAAAATACCAAGTTCACTCTGGCTACTGTGTAAGCAGGCAAGTATGCAAGTGGGAAGTCCAGTTGTCCAGTAAAGACATGATGGAGGCTTGGACCAGGGTTGAGAAGTAGTCAGATTTAGGAAATAGTTTAGAGGTACAGGTAACGGGACTTGATATGGAATTTGAAGGGCAAAAAGATAAAGCAACAAACGCACTGACAGTCATAAAACACAGCAAGAGAGTATGCAACAGAATTAACTAAGCTTCTGAAACAGAGAACATTAATGTGAAGTGCTAAGTCGTGTGAATGGGTATTAGATGGAGGACTTCTGTCCAACAGATTAGGGAAGGCTTCATAGAAAAGCTGGGAAAACAAACACTTGACTCAGATTGTGGAGGAAACAGATAAGGGGTGATACGGTTAAAGGGAGTAGCGTATATTTACAGGTGGAAGATTTGTATTGTTGTGCACTCTTTGGCCCATTATTATATTTTTGAGACGTTTCATATATTATCTCTCAAATAAGATTTTATCTACTTATGACTACCATTTAGATCCACAATAAAAGGTGTAGCATATTACTTCAATCAGGACTCATTCCATAAGTCCTGATTAAACCATGAAGTCTTGAACAACTATATCGCACAACTTCTGGAACCCAGAAGCGGCCACAGGAAGCCAACACGATGATCACATGGTCCTGGTGGACTATATAGCAGTGCCTCTGTACTATGGAACACATATTAATAGCTTTTACATTATTGGCTTCGTTTGAACTTCAGGATGTTAACGGAAATTTTATTATTTTATTTTTTAAATATTTTTTAATAGATTTATTTTTGGCTGCATTGGGTTTTCGTTGCTGCGCACGGGCTTTCTCTAGTTGCGGCGAGCGGGGGCTACTCTTCGTTGTGGTGCGCGGGCTTCTCATTGCAGTGGCTTCTCTTGTCGCGGAGCACAGGCTCTAGGCGTGTGGGCTTCAGTAGTTGTGGCACGCAGGCTCAGTAGTTGTGGCTCGCGGGCTTAGTTGCTCGGCGGCATGTGGGATCTTCCCGGACCAGGGTTCGAACCCTTGTCCCCTGCACTGGCAGGCGGATTCTCAACCAGTGCGCCACCAGGGAAGCCCAGAAATTTTATTTTTGATACAAGATTTTCTCATTGGATAGACTGATGGGTGTGGGAATAAAGGGGGGGTATATAGAAATAATGTCTAGAAACAGAAGTTTGTGGGAAGGGAGACTTCTCAGTCAACCCACTTCATCTAGGAAGGCTTCCTGAATGAGTCAGAGTTGATTTGAGAATCATCCAGAATTAACAGTAGAAGGAGGGAGGATTTTTTTTTCAGGCTTGTGGTAAAATGAGAGCGGGAGAAGCAATGATTTTAAAACTCCTTGCAGTTTCTGATTTCATTATGATTCTAGGCATGTCACTCCCGTTCATACACCTTATGACATTAAAAAACTTACTGTTGGGCTGAATGATAGTGAATTTTGCTTTGATAGGTGTTTGAGCTTCCACTAGAGCCCTTAAGAGAATTGGAAATGAGAACACTCAACCAGAAGTGGAGAGAGAGCGACAAAGGGAAGATTCTATTAATGAGAGTACAGGCAAAGTGAGATGACACTCACTTTGTGAGTGTGTGACACTCACAAAGTGAGATGAGCTAATGCTCATACATGTTTATGTGAACCAGGCACCATTCTAAGGGTTTTATCTGTATTAACACATTTATTCTCATGACAATACTGTGAGGTTATCCTCATTTTACAGATGAAGAAACCAAGGCCCTGAGAGGTTAGGCACATAAGTTGGCTGAGGTTGCAGAATTGGAATTTGAAGCCAGGTATTCTGACTCTAGAATTCATACACTTAACTGAGGTGCAAGACTATATCTTTTATTTAGCTATTTAGTTTTGGAAGGATGTGAAATATTTATTTTTTTAAATTTTTATTGGAGTATAGTTGCTTTACACTGTTGTGTTAGTTTTAGGTGTACAGCAAAGTGAGTCAGTTATACATATACTATATATTTTTCTTAGAAAAAGGAAGAGATAGCATAAATGTTGGAATTTCTTTGTTTCTTCATATTGCTAACATAAACTACAGTGACATTTTAATATGACATACGGAGACAATTATCTCCTCTACTTCAACCCTATTGCTTATTCCTTTGGCTTTCCAATGACAACCATGTCATTCTCTGGAGTGATTCTGAGTTTAAAATGTAGCTGACCTTAGCTCTATTTAAAAAAAAAAAAACCTAAAATATATTTGCTATTTAAAAAAAATTGCATAGCTTATTCATATTTGAACAAAAAAATCAGCTGGGGCCTTCAAGTTAAAGCTCCAAGATAAACAATTAGATTTTTGGCTTTGAAGAATATTGAAATACCTTACAGTGATGTATTGGACTTGGGGTGTTAATGTTCATTAAACTGCAGCATGTTATGGAGGGTCCAGGCACGCTTACCACTAATTACCGGAGGTCACAATAGCTGTCATAATTGACAGTTTTCTTTTTAGCCTCCTTACACTTGAGAGCATGAAACACTGTGGTAAAAACATGCAACTTCCAAATTAGGGCGGATGGATAATGGTATTGTAAAGTAACTTTTCTGCTGAGCTCGGGAGTTCCTACCTATTTAAGTTATAGACAAACCGTGCAAGCGCAATAAAGACATCTAACTATTCTACAAATCGTCACACCCACCCAGATTAACTAGAAAATAGATCAGAACTGGAATCAGAGTTGCTCTTCAAATAATGCGCTTGGATTTCTTGAAAAGCTACGCCGCAGGAACTCTAACCCTGGTCCCCAAATGCTTTTTAAAGTCTTCCCCAGAAACCCTCCCCCTGCAGCCTCGGCGCCTTGCTAGCTGTGCCCTGCGCAGGGCTCCCCAGCCTCCGCCCTGGACGTCAGCCTCTGCACCCCGAGGCCAGTTCCGAGTGGGGAGCGGCAGAGCGGAGGGAGAGAGGCGAGCGAGCGAGCGAAATGGTCAAGTCCTCCTTAACTCTGGGCCCCCTCGCGGGCCTCACCCCTCCTCCCAGGGGCTGAGATTGGAGAGGAAGTGGGAAGGCTTCAATCGGTTCCTCACACCAGCGCCCTCATGCCCCCACCCTACTCTTCGGCTCGGGGCTTCGGCGCGCCTCACCGCCGCCCCTCGCCCCGGGAGAGGAGCGGGCGGCGCGGCCGGGCTCGTGGTGAGAGGACTGGGGCGGCAAGCGGCCTCCGCGGGGCCGCCAGGGCCCGCAGCCGTCCGCCCGCTGGAGAGCCAGGCCCGAGGGCAGCCCCGGAGTCCGCGGAGGCCGGATGCGCGGGCGCGTCACTTCCGGGCGGTGCAGCGGCGGCCGCTTGGAAGATGGCTGCGCCCTGTGGCTCGGAGCTGCCCGCCAACTCGCCGCTAAAAATCCCGAAGATGGAGGTGCTCTCCCCGGCTTCTCCTGGTGGCCTAAGCGACGGAAATCCATCGCTCTCCGACCCTTCCACGCCTCGGGGTGCCTCCCCGCTCGGGCCGGGCAGTGCGGCGGGCTCGGGGGCAGCGGCGTCCGGGGGTCTCGGGCTGGGGCTGGGGGGCCGCAGCGCCGCCTCGTCCTCGGTCTCCTTCTCCCCTGGTGGCGGCGGTGGCGGGGCTGCGGCAGCCGCCGCCGCCGCCTGCCGGGGCATGTCGTGGACGCCGGCCGAGACGAACGCGCTCATCGCAGTGTGGGGCAACGAGCGGCTGGTGGAGGCGCGGTACCAGCAGCTGGAGGGAGCCGGCACGGTGTTCGGCAGCAAGGCCCCCGGGCCAGCCATGTACGAGCGCGTGTCCCGGGCCCTGGCCGAGCTGGGCTACGAGCGGACCCCGTCCCAGTGCCGGGAGCGCATCAAGGTAACCGGCCGCCCGGCCTGGGGCAGCGAACCAGAGGCAGAGAGAAGGCGGGGAAGCGGGCCTCGGGGGCGGGGGCCGGTCTGAGCGCAGGGCTCCCCTCCGGGGCCCGGTGGGCGATTCGCATCTCCTCCGCCTTTTTCTTCTCTCCCTGGGAAGGGGGCTTTTTTCCAGATGGCCGCCAGCCCGTAGGTTTCCTGAGTTTGAAGTTGGGCGTGCCTGCCGCCGCCCCTCTTTCTTGCCAATTGAGGATGTTCTTGCGCTCTGAAGTTGGTAGTTTCTCATTGTGCGGCGGGCGGCGGTCCCCGTGCTGCCCGCGCCTCTCGCCCCCACCGCCGGGGCCCCTCGCTTTGTTCTAGGCCGGGGGCTCCTAGGCAGAGGCTTACCGGCCGGGGCGGGATGGAGCAAGGGTAGAAGAGCGGGGCCGCTGAGCCCCCAGTTTAGGAATTTTCAAGTGAGTGGCAGGGGCAGAGCCGTACGAAAGGCGCCTTCGGACGATGGCCTTTGTGTCAGTCGTCTTGTTTCCGACTTCAGCTTGCTTCTAACTCGAAGGGCGACCAAGTCTTGAGATGCTTTGGAGAATTGAAAAGGCTCGGTTGTAGCCAGATAGTGTATTGCTTTCGTGGAGTTAGGAGCAGACAGTTAGCCTGGCTGGTAGTTGGTCTGGAATTTGGAGTGTGATGCCTGCAGAGTTAGGTTGGTTTGAGGCCCTGCTATGTTTCTGACTAAACTCCTTGAAAGCCCGTTTTCCCCTGCTTTAGCTGTTGTGCCGGCTGCGGTGACAAGTAAAGTTCTCACTGTGCATCTGGCCATCCTTGTGTACCTGAATGTTTAAATACAGAGGCTTAACTTAGGCTAGAAATTTCACCTCCAGCCGGGTTATCGTTTTGCTCTTGCTACTGACTTTTAATCTAGGAGTTCAGATTTGTAGTCTTGGCAGATACGGAGTTGTTTTTTAGGTAAGCTGGTTCCCTTTTCACAGTGTCTGCTAAAAGATTCTGGTAGGATTCTTGCTCCCAGTTTTCACGGAACTCCTTCTTGTTCAGAGTTATAGTATCTGTGTGCTTCTGGCAGGGATGACACTTTTTGGGGAACTCCTTGGGGGGTAGAAACCCAGTAAGAACTATCATACTCACACTAGAGAAGGACATTGCTCCAAAGTTCCAGAGATCTTGGCTCAAGTAGTGTTCATCTGAGGACATTGTTGCTTAGAAAATTTGGTCCAGAGACCAAGATATTTCAAACCTATTAACTGTTGTTCAGGGAATTTGACACCCATTTCTCAATTACAAAATTAAATTGGTTTACCTGATAACATGTACCTCTGGGTTCCGTCCCCCCCTCCCCGCCTTTTTTGAACAAGGATGTTATTAAAGTGATTAATAGGTAGGATTAAAGTAGTAGCTAATAGTAGCCACTGTTCTCTGAATCTCACTTGTTGTTCTGTTCAGGGTTAAATTTGGGGGAGAGTTTTTGCATTGTACTGTTTAGCATCTATCCATGAACTTTTCTTGAGTTTAGAAGTGCACTTTAGGTATTTGTAATTTTTCTAGCTTTATTGATTTTTGTCCATAGAAATTTCCCAATCAAAAGGAAACAGTGTCTTATCCAAAACTCACTACTTATAAATGTCACTGATTATAAAATTGTTTCTCAAATAACGAGGAGATCTTTAGTTGGGTTGCATCTTTGTCCGGTTATGAGAAACATAACCTAAAGCAAGGAAAGGAGATAAAGTGTCTCTGAAGAATTTTTAAAAGAGGATTGTCTTATCTGTCTCCAAACAGATAAGATCAAATTGACCTCAAGCTCTTAGACTATTTTGAGACTATGTAGATGATGGTGATGGGTTCTCTGATCCACAGCAGCAGTTGGCAAGGAGGGTAGATAACTGTTTTTTGTTTTCTTTTTTAAGTGCTCTACTCCTTAAGTCTGATTTCAGCCAAGGAACCAGACTTCTTCATTAACAATGTAGGTCTTTCCTGCCGGAATTATAAGCTCCGTAAGGACAAGTTCTGGTCTCTCTTATTCACAACAGTATTTCCAGTGCCTAGCACATAGTAGGCACTGGATACATATTTGTTAAGTTCACCAAATAAACTAAGTCTAGAAGGAGAATTTTGGAAAGTATAGAAATCTAGAGCAGTGTTACTCAAACTTTAACCCCAAAACATAGACTTTGAAACCCAATTTGAAAAAACTGCATTAAAAACTAAGCTCTGTCCCTCTAGGAGGCTTAATATGAATGTAATCTTAAGCATAGAGGGACACGTAGTCACTGAAATCATAGCCTTACACAATTATGAGGTGGATGTCCAAGTACTCCAGATTACATTTATGAAAATAAAAACACAACCTTAGAAAATTCTCAGAGAATCCCAAACCCCTGAAACAAATCTTTCGATCCTAGTTTCAGAAATGCCAATTTAGAACAAGTAATTCAGAAATCTCCTTCACTTTATCGTGTTAATGAGAACTGCAAAAAGAAATTAAGTAATCCTTTTTGCTTTAGAATTTGAAAAATAGAAACAAAGTAGTGCAGTAAGATATGGACCTGGAAACACATCTTGTTTAGGCTAATGTAGCTCACTTAAGTGTGAACTCATGTCAGAGGCTCCCAGGGAAGGAACACGATGTGCGTCAATTACATTTCTGGTCAAATGTATTTAAATATCTATCAAAATTCAATTATGAAGACCCAGTAAATAATTTCTTCTAAATTTGAAAGGAAGCATGATACATAGTAACTTCAGTTTTTCCCTGAAACTTTCCCTTAATCATAGTTTCAATATATTGATGTAGCAGCCTTCACCTCATCATGTGAAGGCAACAGCAAGCTGAGTCCTGTCGCAGCCTCTTCGCGGACCACCTTCCTGAGTAACCTTAAAGCACGTCACTTCCATTCTCTGGACTGTGCCTCAGTCCTCTTATCTATACAGAGAAAGTATTAAAGTTTTAAATATTGAAATTGAATTAATGACTCTTGGATTTTGCTACCAAAGTACTGTTTTTAAATACTCTCCAAGCGAATATGTATATTTCTAAGCACACAGAATTTTAACTTAAAGTCAGATATAAACTTTTTTTTATTGCTGCAAAGACTTTCATTTTGAAGTCTGACATGTCCTGTTATTGGTATTTGTTCGGCCATTTGGATAAAATGGATGTGTTTGAGACTGCCTTGCTACACATGTTATTGTTTGGTTCTAAAGTTTTGTTGCCTTTTGTTCGTTTGCCAGAAGAAATTTAGTCTGCTAGCAATTTCAGCCTAATTTTGGAGTCAGATTAACAAATAGGTGGTTTTCTGTTCTTTTCTGTAGACCTTGTCTTCATATCTCCATTCGCCAAATACTTGAGTGTTTACTGTCTGCTAGATGTTAGGACGAAGAACTGTAATATACAGTCCGAGAGCTTACAGTGCAGTTGAAGTCTGTAAACACACAACCAAAGTTAAAAAGCTGTACAAGACAACACAGGGGATAGTATGCAGTGCAGTACTTGATTGAGTGTCGAGTGACAGAAGCAGACAATAAGTGTGATAACTGCAAGGGAGGGAGAGATCTCAGCACAGTCCATACTGTAGTAGTTGAAAGACCTATCTAGACTTGGAATTCATGGAAGCATTCACTTCTGAGCCAGATGCTGTATTCACACTTCAGTCAGCTAATCTGATGCACTGCAAAGCCCATTCTCAAGCCCCATATTTTTGGGTGTTCTCCAAAAATTTGCCTCTTGAGGTTTGGCTTTATGTCTTTGAAACAGATGTGTACTTTTAGCTCTCCCTCAAGTTGAAATGCAAGGTGATTGTATGACCTGAAAAACTTGTTTTTGCTGGATCGATGCTGGTTGCCCATCAGGTAAATTTAAAAGTGGTAGGGAGTCTTCTGCCTAGCAAACAAGATGATTAATCTTTTAGGGACTTTGCTTAGATCTGTTCATCATAATTCATCATAATCTTTGGAACAAATATTGTACTTTAGCAGACAAATCACAGTATAGTATATGTGGTCTTCATTTTAGCTGTCAAGACTTGTCGTTATTTGTCTGTGAGAACCAATAGGGCAAAGATAACTTGGAGCCCAAAGATACCATTGTCCCTGTTTAAGCATTTTAAGACTGTGTATCTCTGAGGACTCTTCTCTGGTGTTTGCAGACAAGACTTTCCTTCTGCATTATCGTTGAAAGATTTTCCAGAAATACGGTATACCACTCAGAGAGTTGGTAAGATTTAGTGAGATTTGTCTCCTTCCATTTCTGTTGTTCTAAAGTCATTGCCACCCGAAAGCTTGTGCGTTCCAGTGTTTTTGTCTGCTTGTGAATCTGACAAAGGCTTGATATGTATCCTAAAAGAATAGACCGTCCTAGACTCCTAGCCATACATTTATATTTAGGCTTTCAGTTTTGGAGGTAAGGGATCTAGTAAGCACATGTTAAAACTGTGCATGAACAGGCAGGCATCTGAGTTTATTTCCTGGAGTTTTGGGAAGTCTACTGAAGAGTGGAGTGAAATATTCTGGATCCTTCATTAAGAGGATATATAAAAGGAAAAAAATTAGAAAATCCATAGTACAAAACAGTGTAGTTCAATAAAACTTTCTGTAATGGTGGAAATGTTCTGTATTTGCTGCAGTTCGGTGTGATAGTCACCAGCCACATGTGGCTGTTGAGCTTTTGGAATGTGGCTAGTGTGCTTGAGGAACTGAATTTTTAATTATATTTCATTTTAATTAATTAATTTTTAAATTATAAATAACTACATGTGGCTGCTAGTGGCTACCATATTGAACAATGTAGGTAAAAAGTTATTATTCAGAATATTAAAGAAGTCTTTATTTTATGAAAGGATTCTCTTGGCTATACACTCAAACCTCCAAAAGGAGCTCAAAGTTTCTTCTTCTTGCCCTCCCTGTCTCTTTACCCCTGAGGAGGAGGAACCTCGTAGAATTCAAGAGATATGGTCCACCATCACAGGAAGAGGAACTTTTCCTGTAAGGAATAAAGTAGTATAACCTGAGTTGGCTGGAGCAAACCATGTCATATTCTTGGTTCTCTAGGACAGTGCTGTCCAATAGAACCTTCTGTGGTGATTTGAGTGTTCCGTATCTACACTCTCCAGCAGCCACTGTGCAGTAGCCACTGGCCACAGGTGGTGATTGAACACTTGAAATGTGACTGTGAGACCAAATTTTTAATCTCAATTAATTTAAATTTAAATAGCCATATGTGGCTAGCTAGTGGCAATTACATTGGCCAGAACAGCTTTGGAATAATGGTGATCAAACTTTTTTGCTTATGTACTCCCCAAAGAGTTTTGAAATCCGTGCACTCTTGAACATTTTAAAGCTGACATTAAAATTTTTTCATCATATGTTTGAAAGTTTATGGGAAATTAACAGGATATAGGACATATTAAATCTAGTATGAGTAAGATGAGAATTGGCTGTAAAATTTATTGAATAATGTACCCTGAATCTGAAAGATTCACTCCAATTCTTATCTATAGGTTTTATCAAATATACCTTGAAAATGTTGATGATCAGACAGTATTCCACTTACATTTAAAAATAAACAGTATCACTAGCCTATATTCCTTTGGCTATTCTAAATTCAGCAGCCAAGCTTCATGCCTAAAAAATACATGCAAGACTGAGAATGACAGGAATCCCTAAGGTTTAAGGTGCCTTGATCAGTCATTAAAAAAGGCATATAGGTACCACAATTAAAGACCACTGCTTTAGAACTTTGAGCGTCTTTTTGATATCCTTCTTGGTAGACGTAGAGGGCCTGGGCCCTTGAATTCCACTGTCCATAGGAAACAGGAGAGAGGTGTGGAGCTTAACGGTTGGCTGAAGTCCAAGCACCTGGGGGAGGATTTGGAAATCTTACCCATTCCCTGTCATCAGACTCATCTGACAGATTCATCACAGGGTTTCTTTAAATACTAAGGTCTGAAATAAGGACTTCATTTCTTTTTATTATTCACCAGCAGATACTCGAGTGCCTCCTGTGGGAGGCCCTGGAAATACAGCAGTGTACCATTTACTGCCAAGGCGTCCGCCTTCCAGGGCAGGAGTCAGGCTGCTAAAGCGCCAGTACTGTGACCACGGCCCGGGTGTTGTGTGGACATTAGGCTCATGGTGCTGCAGGCACACACAGGGAGGGCATGTCAATTTAGGCTTTCAGGAAGTGGATCGCGAGGGTGAGGGGGGACTACACTGGGCAGAAGAGAATAGAGATGGATCACTAGTTGGGGTAAAAGCCCAGAGGCAGCATGGCCTAGAGTGGTGCAAACTGCAGATACAGTGAAATCTATTTTGTCCAAGAATCCAAAGTTGGAAGCATCCAAATAATGCAGTTCCAAACATTTTAAGTGATCAGCTATTTAAAAAGTCATGCCTTTCCGTTGAAGAGCAGTTTGCCGTAGCGCATGAAGGTATGCTGTAGACACCATGAGTGACTGTTTGGTGGTGTCATCAAGGACCTTGTCAAAGGGTGGAGCCGATAGTTTTGGGATAACCGCAGACATACCAATTCTAGAAATTTATATGTTTTGATAAATAACTTTTATAGTTTGAATTGCAGTTATGCAAATACCCATTATCTAGCTCATTCCTTAATTTATATACTAGAAAGAAAAAACAAAGCAATGCATCATTTTGAACATACAACAAGAAGAAATATATTTTACCCTGTGGCCTAGTACTCACGTAACATACATATATGTGCATAAATATATACATGTATATGTATAACTGAAACAAATTTCACAAAATAATGCTTATATAGCATTTACTATGTGTCATCCACTGTTCTTAGTGCTTTACAAATATTAACTTATTTAACCCACATAATGACACTATACTTAACTGTGCAGTGCTCTCTGGTATGTTCCACCCTATTTGAATGCAGATCTTCTAGCCCCAGCGCCTCTTGAGTAACCTAAGTCTGCAGTGCAGCATGTGCCGGCACCTGGCAGGGCCTCTTTCTCCAGCTCCCCACCACCACCCCCGGCAGTGCTTTTCAGCATTGCCTCCCCTGGCACCCCGGCCCCTCTGGTACGTCATCTTTCCTCTACCCCAGCCGCACTCTCAGTGTCTCCGGAAGTTCCCTCACCTAAAACAGGTGCAAAGAAGACCTGGGAGGATGGGGGCGACCGCACCCACTGGTATTGGGCAGCGGGCTTACTCCTTGGGGACTGGCAGCTCAGGGTCACGTTGGTCCCCACGTGGGGCATGCCCCGGAGGCGGCAGGATGGAGGAGCTGGAGGAACTGGGGGAGGGGAGACAGGTTAAAAACTCACATCCGGGGGCCAGCGGCTCCCCTCCCCCGCTCCCACACACGGACCCCCCGTCACTCTGTTTGCCCCTCCCCCAACCTTCACACTCAGTCGCTTGGGGGAGAGACCTGCCCGACCTCCCATGGGTGCCCCTCACTTACCCAGCACAGTGAGTTCTAAAGTCTTGCTGCTGTGACCTCAAACAGTGCCTTGACTATCTTGCAAGTTCACAGAACAGAGGTAGGGTCCGGAGTCTTTCTCCTGGAGGCCCTGCAGCTGCAGTGACACATTCCGGGAGGGCATGGGGTAGACCAGGGATGCTCCAGGTTTGCTTGATGTGACCCCACTGATGTGCGCCAACACCTGGTGGGCGGGTGTCACACCTCCCCATTATTACTTGTCTGCTCTGTGCCCAGGGCTCAGCTAGTCCCCCTCCCCCAAACTGGGGGTCTTCAAATGCCCCTCAGCTGCACCACCGCTCTAACCTCTACCGGTTCTCCATTCACCCCTGTCTCTCTAGCTACCATCTCACTGCCCTGGGTGCTCTGCACCAGAACAGGTCCTGTTCCCCTGGGCGCTGTCTCTTCATCTCCCACTTGGGGTGTTTAGAAAGGTGCCCACAACTCATTAAAATTGCCCAACGTACTGATGGGCCAGAACCTGCAGTTAGATAAGAGAGGAATGGAAGAGAATGAGGTGAGATCAAGTTGAGAGATCATTGTGCTACTGTAGACTTAAGGTATCAAAACTCCAGAAACATCATTAAGGTCATGTCCCAGATATTCTGGTGAAATATTTTCTACTGTGTAGTTCTAGACAGCTGGAGCCTAGGGTTTGAGGGAAAGGGTGAAAGGAGGTGGGAAGCAGTAAGAAATGAGACAGGAGACATAAACACGAGGTCAGATGATGGGCTAAGGAGTTTGGACTTTATCCTAAATTATCAAAGAATTTTCAGCTGGGGAGTGGCATGGTTCATCTTAGGTTCCAGAACTGGCTGTAAGGCGGAAAATGAATTGGAAAGGGTGAGACTGGAAGCACAGAGACCATTTAGAGGCTCCTTGCAGTGAGCTAGACAGGAGGTGAAATAAAGCAGTGGCAGTGAAAATGAAGAGAAGAGAACAGATTTCGGATATACCAAAACTAGTGGAGCTGTTTCGGAGAATCTGAAAATCCTAATTTATTGGATTTATTAGATCTTAACCTGGCATACAACTCACTATGTACTTCTCTACCAGCTCACCCAGAGGATTCTTAGTTGTAGTCCTCAGAGACCATCACAGTACCTCATAGCCGAAGTTTTAAGAATTGGTTCTTTTTTTTTTTAGCCTTGCCACATGGCACGTGGGATCTTAGTTCCCCGACCAGGGATCAAACCTGTGCCCCCTGCAGTGGAAGCGCAGAGTCCTAACCACTGGACCTCAAGGGAATTCCCTAGAGTTGGTTCTAGAACCCAATGAGATCCAACTAAAGCACTGTTTTAGGGCAGTCCTGTCTGTGTTACATCCAGGCTACGTACAGACTCTTTTGATTCAGATCTAAAATTTCAAATGTTAATTGTCATGCAGGCACTCTGAAGTCTGCTCATATCACTAGGATGAGGTGGAATAGCAGTCTCCTGTCCCCTGCCCTTTGGATGGTTGTATCTGTGTAATGTTTACAAAATGTTAAAAAAAAATGGGAGAAAAAACTTCTTGAGTTTCAAAAACAAAGACCAGTACCATAAAAAGCTCTAGATTTTAGACAGTTGTTAGGATTGCCCATTGATTATTAGGTAGTCTTTAATCTTATTTCTGTTGTGGGAATTATGCAATGTGTTCTTCTGCCTGCTGTTTACCATTGCAAAAACTCCCTTCAGTGTTCAAAATGAATGCTTAATGACTCTGTACCTCGTGTGCTGCATATGTTACAAATTATCTGGGGTTTGTAATCTAAGTGGCGTCTCCCCCCTATTGTTCTGAATAATTGAAAAATGTCTTCATATTGGAATAAGGCATGTATTTAAATATGTATAATTCTTACCTATTCGTAGTTGAGAGAGTCCTTGAGAGCCAATGGAAATACTTTTTTTTCTTGGCACCAATCAAGTGAGTGTTACCTTGTCACTTAGTGGGTGGGATGTGGTGTTATTTCTTAGTAAAATACAGACCTGTGTTTATTCTCAGACATCTTAGGAATAACAGCCATCATCTTATTTTTATATATGTGTTCTTGGCTGTATTCATAAATTACATTTTTTGAGCTACCAAATAATACTTCATTCAATATAAAGTGATACAGTAGAATGGAAGTTATTTACCTAGATATGTTTTCTAGTTGCATTTTCTCAGCCTGTGTAAGATGACTTTGTTGTAATAGCCTGAATTTTTGAAACTCACAATGTTGTTTCTCTACTATCTACCTTCAGATTACTTCATTTATCCAAAAAGTCAATTATGTTTGTACTTGATATTAATAAAACCAGAATAAAGTTCATACCTACCAAAACCTGCTTTTATCATTATTATTTAAAATTTACAAATACTTTTCTCTGAATGGATAGAGCTGGTTTATGATTTAGAAAGAAGAGTGTGATAGGTCAAAAAGTACCTTGACCTTATATTTGACCTCTCAACTGCCACATACAGTCTTAAGGAGTTTTCATTTATTCATTCATTTAGCGAAAATCTATTGAGCCACTTCTGGGTGCCAGGTACTGGGAATACTTCAATGAATAAAACTGAAAAAAAACCCCACCTGTCTTCAAAGAGCTTATATTCTGGTAGAAAACAGTATATTTTAAATATGCTAATTCAAAACAACACAATTAGAAAACCGCTCAAATATGATACTCCTTTATATCAGCCTCATTGACCTTAGAAAGTTTGAGCTCTCTACCTTTCATTATGCATAAGAAATAGAAATTCATTTGCCTTGGCTTTATTCAGAATGATTTACATGATTTCATATTACACCTTCTTATTGTGATACGTTCAGTTGTCACTTTTACCCCTCCAAGCAGCAAAGTGCCATATTGTTGGTATTCATGCAGTCATTGGATAATAAGCACGTCTGTGCTGGTCCTGAAGGTGCAGTTTTCAGCAGAAATAGGTAACGTTCCTTCTCTTTTGTGCAAACTAGCAAACATGGTTAATAGTTGGACTTGAGAAATTAGAGTTGTGCCAATTTTAGAACAATATAAAATATTTTTAATATAAATTACGTAAACCACATTACAAAATTAAGAGAAAAAAGCAAGGGAAGAATTTTACCCTCTCCACTGTAGCATAACTACGTATCTGTGAAGTGTTATTTTTTAAGAAGCGGTGAATCTGATTTTAATTCCAGTAAAATTTCCATGCACCAAAAATGAGAGGTCTCCATGCTTTTTGTTTTATTGAACTCCAAGAAAATATAAAGGTCATTCATACTTCTTATTTGATTCATGCCTGCCACCTGCTTCTTGCAAACAGGTTGCCCAGTGAGTGAGACCAAATCCTCACTCTGGATGGGTAGTTAGGATTCCTTTTTTCTCCCTTGTTTATGTATCAGTGTGTTAGTCACCATATTCTTGCTAAGACTATAAACCTTTGAAAATGGTTAAATGATTGGCTTTTAACTATAAATGAATAAATATGAAGTTGAAGCTGTGATGACAAAGCCAGGTGTTTATGAAACTTGACTAATGTGTGGCAAAAACATGTTTGTATAACAATGTTACTTAACATGTAACAAACCTAAATCTAAACTTTTACTTATAGATTTCACGTTATTAAACAAAACCAACTTTATACAATATTTTTTAAGTACTAATAAAACTAAAAAACAGAAAAATCAAGTGAGCATTCTTTTAATATTGGATGGTGTAGTTCAGCTGAAACTTACTTGCTTTTCCAAACAAGGTTCTGATACTGACTGCTACAGTAAGGTTCTTTTGAGTTTGTTATTCTTACCATATGCTTAGTGATAAAACTTTGCTGCTACTTTTTCTCTACTTGAACTGACCTTTACATAAGGCACCTTGGTCTCCAAATGGTCGGACTATCATTTTTGTAATAATAACAAATAGTTAACATTTACTGAGTACAGGCTATTAAGCAAACACTGTTTTAAATGCTCTGCTTGAATTTTTTCATTTAACACAACAAATCTATGACGGAGGTACTGTTTTTAGCTCCACTTTACAGATGGAGAAATTGAGGCAGAGAGAGATTAATTTGTCTCATGTCACAAAGCTAGCAGGTGGTGAAGCCAGACTAAGGAGTGTGACTCCATGCTCTTAACCACTTGATTTTACTGTCACCTTGTGAATTATCAGCCCACCTTTATTAAAATTTGACAGTTGAACTAATATTTTGGCAACAATGAAATCATAAAGTCATAAATGCCAAAAATACCAAAATCACATAGCAACACCCAGATGGACATCATTGTGCTCATACATGCTTCTTGTCATAGAAATGAAAACACAGATTTAAAAAATTCTTGCAGATAATTCATGGTGTCCTAAGTTTGTAAACACAGTGAGAAACATTGATTTGGAAGTCCCAAGGAAGAATTTAAAACAAATGTTGAAACATAAGACTTTTATTGTAGAAGGCTCATTCAGTCATGCATTCAAGCCTTTATGTACGGGATGGTATTTATTGGACTACCAACTGCTCTTAAAGGAAGGAAGTTTGACATTATAGAAGGAGAAACATTTACAAAGTAGAATTACTTTTTGACAGTAAAAGTGGGTAAGGATGTGGCTTACCAAAGGAGGCCACGGAGTGTCCATTATTTTATGCCTGCCATTGTTCACCTGATGTGTAAATGATTTGGATACTCTTCTTAGAGATGATGAGGATGAGACACTGTCTTGTATAATATAGATATACAAAGAAGGGAATATGCATATGAAGAAAGCTAAAAACAGAATCAGAAAATGAGAAATCAGAGTACAGGGAGTATAGCAGGTAAATATGGTTACTTCAGCTAAATAGTAAAACGAGCTATGAACTTCCCGGCAACCATGGCAAAAAGGTAAATACAGTGACTTTCTGTACTTTTCAATGTCTGCAGGAGAGAAGCATACCAGGTCCTAGTTTTGAAAGCTAAGATGAATTTGCATTAAGGACACTGTGATAGTGACCTTGGATAAGCTCTTACCTTTCTCTTAGTTCTCTTTTCTTTTACATAGCGATGCATCACATATCTTCTGTGATATGTAATATACTGCCCGGACCCCTCCTCCAGGAATGAGACACTGGTGCATCTCCACCAGCTGCCTGGAGCACTGATTGGTGATGGCTTCTGGTTGGATTTCTCCCAGGACTTTCCCGTTGCCCAAGGTTAGGCTCCCTCTCCAGTGGCATCCAGGACCCAGTGATTGGTCAGTGCTGAAATACAAAGGTACAGCCTCCTTGCCTCAATCCAGGGCAACTCTGAAGGGTCATCCAGGTTCCATACTTCACTTTAGGATTAACCGAGGCCTCTGCTGCAACCGTGAGTTACTTCAACTCGTCTCTCTACCCCATCCTGCTCCTCGTTTGCTCACAAGTGCTGTTCTGAAGAGCCCTCCGCTCTAAGCCTCCTGCACGGTCTCCTCAGTGTCTGTTTCCTGGGACCCTCTCTTTTAGCCTTATTGTAAAAATTAGAAATAATAAGTGTAAACTGCTTACCCCAAATCTCAGCACATGGTAGGCACTGAGAAAATGGTGGTTATGGTTTACTTTCATTGCATGGGACATTGAGCCACCTGTGGAAATGTTTTGATTTTTGTAGAAGGTACAGACATTTTTTCATACGGTGATTGCTTTTAGCAGTCCTCATAAAGGTAAGAGTAAAATATAAAAATGCTACCAAATGAGCTATAAAAAGTGTTATGATTACCTGAATTTCTTTCTGACAACTTCCTAAATAAGTTCAGGTTGCCCAAGGACAGGCGCCTAAACTTAAAACAGGCTTATTTTCAGATTTTTCATAGAAAGTTTATATGTCAGGATGTGAAGATGTATTCTTTTCATGCATTTATGACCTATAGTTTATACCATGTAAATGCAAAAAAAAATTTTTTTAAACCCTTTTAAAGTAAGTTAATATTTACCAGGTTTTAACAGTCGACTGAATCTTGACTTAATGCTTGTACCCAGATATCTTGATGGAGGATTTCTAATAACCTTACTTTTTAGATGATTTTATCTTAGATGTCCAAATTAACTTTTTTTTACAACCAAATACATAAAACTTACTAATGGGAAAAAATCTGTATTGTAAGTTATCTTTGCATCATAGATGGTAGTTTTTAGTAACAAAATAACTACAAAACAGAGAATCACATGGTCACCATACGAAAGGAATCAAGTGACCTGTTTCAGGGGTGAGCCTGCTCTGCATAAACATTGGTCTCATGAGTATAAGAAAGTACCTTTGTGTTTGGGAAGCCATACAATATTGTAATGATAAAGGTCCGTGAGGATTTTTGGAATGTGTGTGTATGTGTGCACGTGTAATGCCTAACCTTTAGACACGGCTGATTACAGAACAGTCATTGCGTGATGCACGGCGTTTGTATGGCAGGACTTTAAAGATGAATGGCTGTCACTGCTATCCTAGATATATTTTAGGTAATTCTCTTGAGTGTGTTTTCTAGTTCTCACATACTAATAAAAGTTACCATTTTAATATCATCCAAATACTACTTCTAGGTGGTGCCGTGGGATGGGAAGTACTGAGAAAAGATTCAACAGAGATGCTAATGTAGCAACGTCAGAGGTAATATAGGAGGTCAGATGAAAATAACCTCTAATTCAAGTCAGTGCTTTACCAAACAACTGATTTCTTTTCCCTTTTAGGTGGGAAGTTCTAGATACATAGTGTTATCTGACTATGTTTGATGACTAACTACCTGCTGCTTTTGTCTGAAATAGTTAAGTAGTTCAGTAAACCGTAATATTTTTACCTGTCTTGTTCTAAATGGAGAAGCCCTTGAAGATGTCTAGAAGGGTTCTTGTATCCCAAAGAAGCCCTTAAACATGACCATACATACTAGGTATAGATTATCTAGTATTGCTGCCAATATGAGATTTTGTATGAGTATCTGTATGATTTACATACAGAGTAGAGTTAAAAGCTCTATGGCCATATGAGTATAGTTCCTTGAGCAACGAAAGGTATTTGGTTCTGACAATTAGTATTGTCCTCCTTGAGGGCTTTTTTCTTCATAATCTGAATGGATTACGACCCTCAGCTCCTAGCATGGAGGAAGCTAGAAAGCTTAGGAGTTGATACTCAGTGAGAACAAAACTTCCTGAATGATTTGTTCTATGCAAGTATTTCTTCCTCATGAAGACATACTGACCAGTTATAGACACAAAAGTGAGTCGTTGATAGGCAGATTCGGGATGAAATGCAGCTGATAGAATTCAATCCTGGACAGTTCCCCACAAAGACTAAGGCTCCAGAGAGGCAGGAGCTCTTGGTTTCTGGTGGTCATTCTTCTGTCTGACCCTGTTAAAATCCAGGAAGCAATTGAATCCTTTTTCCTTTTCTGTCTTTGACAGAACTACTGTCAAAGAATATTATATTCTTGAATATTTTATTTAATTTGTAAGGCATAAGAAATAATAAAATTTGGACAGGGTTACAGAGCTCCATTTGGCAGGTAATCCCGCCCGCCCCCCCAAAGAAAGTGTAACATGGTAGATATTTAAAAATAGCCTTGCCCTCTGTTGTTAGTCCTCCTTTGTTACAAAGAAATTAATTTGCTTTGCTAATTATAACTGTAACTGTTTTATACCCTTTAGGGCTCCTACTTTTTTCAAAAGGTTTTAGGAGTCCTACCTACCGTGGGTTTATTGATTTTTATAAATATAATCCATCGTTGTGGTTAACCAATGAGTTTCCTGATTTTCTTTGCTAAGAAATGTTTGATCTTCTTGGTAGTGATTTACTACTTTAAAATTACCTCAATTCATTTAATAAATATATATTGAACAATCCTTATGTGATAGGCACTATTCTGGGCTCCGGGAAACAGCGAACTAGGTAGACATAACCCCTACCTCATGGAATTTACAATCTAGTGGAATAGCTTTCTTAGGATACAGTAACATTTTGTGAGTGGCATTTGGTAATTTTTCTATGCAAATCCCTTTTGAAGGAATACTCACTTGTCTTGGGGCCTCCACTCCGCATTTGTTAATTAGACCTAGATGATCTCTAAAGTTCTTTTCCATTCAAAACTTCTCTAATGTTTTGGAGGTTGGAACCTGGTTTGCTATCAGAGCGTTGGGCAGCTCCACCCGCTCTCTGTCAATCAGTGTATTACAGAAAGTTTTAGAAAAGAGGCACTTGGCAAGGATGGTGACACAGATAGGTAATTAATAGTATTAAGTGCTGCAGGAAAGTCAGATGAGTTAAGGACAAAGTTTGAGGACCGTTGTTCTTAGTAATTAAGAAGGCATTGCTGACCATGACAGTTTCAGTGGAATAATGGATCAGATTTTGATCCCATTGAGTTAAGGATTGAATTAGTGTAGACATTGCCTATTCCTTTGAGTCCCTTTAGTCTTCAGGCAGTGTTAAAATGGGGAAATGTTAAGGCTTAGCCATTATCCACTAAGGAAGGTAGTCAAGACTTACTTTCCTATACTTGTTTCTAGTTGTGTGCATTTCCCTAAGTTGTTACCTTAGGTAATTTATCTAGCATCTCTATTGATAAGTTAATCAGATAGTGAATGATCAAGTACTATGTGCTACAACTGGAACAGATGATCAGCATGTTATGAATCATTTATTATTGTTTAATTGCCACTTCAGAAAAAACATTTCTTCCCCAGCAGGTAGAAAAAAAGCGCTATATTTTTGTGAAGAGTAAGTTGATATCCTTGTATGCTTTTACTGATAGAAATTGTTTCTTTCAAGAAATGGCAATTTTGCTAATTTACCTCTTAAAGGAAATATTAATGCTGCTTTATCTAAATGAGCAGGATACTGAGGAAACTGGAGAAGTTATTCTTGAACTGGCCCCAGTCTCCAGACTCTCTTGTAAAACCTATGACACACACTAAGTCTAACTCATTTTAGGGTTTCTGACTAATACCTATTATATTTTTTTACGGAAGAAACAACCACATGGCGTAGAGCTGAGTTTCTTAACCGAAGGTTCTTGTATGAGCTCTTCAGAGAGTCCATGTTCCCCATGACATTGTGTGGAACAGTTTTGTATGTGTGTTCTTCTGGGGAGGGAATCCAGGACTCAAAAAAGTTAAGAACCTCTGCTCTGGAGTGGAAAAGGAAAAGGAAATCTTAAGAATAAAAAGGTTTCTCACTTGCCAAAACTTCTGTAGCACTAAGAACCGGGGAGTGTGAAACAAGTGCTGTGTTTTTGGTTTTGGTTTTCCTCTTGGGGTTTTTGGTTGGTTGGTTTTAAAGAATTAGGTGATTGGCAAGTCAGTTTGCCAAATTTTAATGTACAGAAAACCTAAGAAAGCAGGTAGTAAAGCTACTACTGGCCCCAGATGGATTTTACCTTAAGTGACTTCCTCATCATTAGTTACAGCTCTGTGTCAAAAATATATATAGCAATTTATACTATGTCCTTAATATCCCTCTTACTGTGCAGAAATGTTTTTACAGTTGTCTGCCATTTCAGGGGTTTTTTCCCCCCTGCATTTGTGCTCACAGAAAATAAAACTTAAGAAATCTTGAGTCTTTCTTACAGATATTGAAATAAACTCAGTATTGTTCTGTTGCCTCAGTTAACTAAGAGCAACTAATTGCAACACAGTAAAGCAGTAGCTTTAGTTTAAAGGAAGAGGATAGATCTATTTCACAAAGGCTTCTTTTGCTTTGCAGTACACATCTGCTTAGGCTGAGGTACTGTTCTTAACACTTAGAAACAGTCACTGGAGATTTGCTCCCAGTGTAATTTCCCCTATCTCTTGTGGAATATAGTATGTGATTTTTAAGATTTTGTTTGCAAATAAGTATATTCTTTATTTAATCATTTGGGTTAAAGAATTTTAAATTTAATCACATTTAGTCGGCAGAGGGTTAAGATAAACTATAATATGTAAGTCATTTCTCGTATGGCCAGTTTGACAACGACATTTGAAAATCTGTTTCACTGCTTGTTTTTTCTTATAACACTGTTTCCTGCTGTTATAACTAAGCTGTCCTCCCTGCAGTATGACTGTTTTCATCTGACATCTTAGACTGATCATGCCGGTGTTTTCTAAACAACACGTTTATATGGCAGTTATGCCTTATTTCTGTTCCTCCCTGTTACATACCCTGTTCCATCGATAGACAGGTCTGTTAGAACAGTGGTTTTGTCATGGTGATGATTTTATGATTGTATGAAATGGGGCACATTTTGAGAAAATGATTGAGCCAGTAGCAGAATTGGTTGGCCTGTGCTCATATGATTTATTTAGCTTGCTTCCTTCTTTGCCATACCAGGGAGGAATTCTATTCTCCCCACTTCTTGAAAGTCAAAGGAGGGATTGGAGGACACTGAAACAAAAGAAACCTTATTTGTATCCCCAAAGTAGCTTATATAATATCAGGAAGGGCTTTGATGAAACCACTGGCCCTACTTAAAGATCTTATTTTCCAAGCCTTTCATTATTTTATTTGCCCTTTTCTGAACTCTACAATTTCCCTCTCTTGTAGCTGGTTCGATGCCCAGAACTGAATGCTGTGCTCCAGCTGTGGCCTCACCGGTGCTGAATAGAGAGGAAGAGCCACCTTCATAGCTTACATGTGATTCCTCTGCTTATACAACCCAATACTGGATTTACTTACTTTGGCAAGATAGTTGCATTGTGCACTGTATTTAATGTTACGTGTACTGTAACCCTGGGTCTTTCTCTGCATTGCTGCCGTTAAACCCCCAATCCTGCCAATCTAAAACTCCTGCCTTTGTTTCCCTGCCCCATCCCCTACCTCCAGACTCCCCTTACGTTCATCCACAATGAATGTCATCTTTATTCTCTCATTTTCTTTCACTGTAATCTTAAACTTTGGCAAAACTTTCCCTCTGTCTATAAATTGTCAGTTGTCAGCCATCTGATTTTTCTCCCTGCTTTGGTAATGGGACGTCCTTCACGTCTTTCCTGTGGTACTTTTCCTTTCCTAGTCATTGAACACTTGGCACGGTGGATTTACCAGGCATTCACTTGGCATTTCTTCTACATCAAATACCTTTGGACTTCTCTGATCTGACCACGTGGTCAGGTTGTTTCCTATACTTCAGTTCTTCTGTTCAGATTTTTTTGACTTCTCCTGCCCTCTATCCTTATAACTTCACTTAGGATATAGTATTATCTCATAGCTCTTGTCCCAGGGAGGAGACAGTAACACTGATTTACCATGGACATTCCTAACAATAAGGAAAGTGTTCTTCTTCACTGTGACTAGAATAGTCTTTAATAATTTCAAGCAAATTCTTTCCCTTCTGAGATCTTAATTTTTAAAAAAATGCTAGAGCTAAGTGACTATAAATTTCTAAGATGAGTGAGGTAAAGGAAGAAGGAAGAGAAACAAGGTTTTTGTGTTGAACAGGAAATGGTTCTCCAAGGAAGCTGAATTGAGGTTCTTGTTGGGTTTGGTACAGCTGTCCAAAATGGGAGGCAAGACTCCGTTTTTCCTAGATTCCAGAGCATTATCTTAATCTAAGATTTACAGTAGGTGTTAAGTTGGTTTATTTAGGACTGTTGACAGAGACACACAATCACTTAGTTATATGCTTTGGTTAATCATGTAGAGTGTGGAAAGTGTAACCTTTTCTGATTTATTATGGATGATAAGGATTGGAAGGTCTCCATATGTCCTTTTTATCCATTTCCAAAGTCCCTCTCGTTTATCTAAATACCAGTGTTTCTTATAGTAGCAGTCAAGCTGATGTTTAAGTTCCTGCTTTTTTTTCTTAGTTGATATGTGCTATTTAAACAGCCTCTCCTTGGATCTGTGGTCTTTACTGAATCCAGAAGATACGTCTTTTGCATGTTTACGTCTTGAGAGAGTTAAAGTCAATTTGGAAATCTTTCAACACATCAGATGCCTATCATATGGATTTAGGAGTTACCAAACATTTTGCATTCAGACCCCTAATAGATATTTTACATATCAGCATATTGCACTATTAAAGTGTATTTCAAAAGTACACTACAAAGTAAGAGGGGGCAAGATCTGTTAGGCTTTTTTGATGAAATATAAAATATATCATCTGACTATTCTTCCATATCTAGAATGCTTAGATATTTCTAGTTTCCTTATTCATAATTACACAAGCCAAGTGAAATTTTAAGCTCGATTCGGTGGTTTCAGAGAAAGTAAATCTTTTCTGTGGTTTCCCACCATATGTAGTGTCAAAGATTGGTGGCTTTGCTTACGCCTAGGTCACGTCCTAAGTGTGGCCCCTTCCTTCAAAGGAATGTTAGTTTTATTCCCTGACTTCTGAAATAACCCTCCATGACAGATCCAGCTGGGCTCTTTTGTGTGCTGAATGCCTTTCTCTAGGCGGCCAGTAAGTAGTGAGCAGTGGCATGGTTTCCATCTCCATTTATGGCCTTGGAAGGGTGACAGGGACATGGCTGGGACTCTCCATTTACGGTCCTTGCAGGAGCTGAGAAGAGTGGCTGGGGTGTTCTTGGAGGGCAGAAAGTAGACATTGTGAGATAAAAATAAATAGGAGATGTTTGCAATTCAAATTCCAGTCCCTGGGGGGAGGGCAGAGGGCACCGGGAAGGGGAGTGTGTAGGAAGTCAGATGAGATCTGCTGCAGGCATTTGTCTCCTTCCATTGGAAGGGTTGCTCATCACACGTTTCCCAGGTTCATTTCTGATTTGTTCCAGAAAGTTGTGTGTTACGTACTTGTGACTCTCCTTTACAAAGAGAGAGGAGGAACACTAATTAAAGTGTGGCAGAAACCTAACTTCTTTAAGGCATCATTTGAGGCACCAGAAGAAATCTCCAGAAAGGGAGAATGAGGCAGGGGATAGGCTGGCTGGTTTTAGGAGGGGGTGACTCTAGTCACTCCTCTGCTTTTGTCAGAGGGAGATCATCATCCGTGTCTTAGGTTTATTATTCCTTTTGCCTGTCTGGATTTCTGGCCTCGAGGGACAGATCTGCAAAGTATTTGACAGAGTGTCTTCCTGTAGCTTATCAACTGCGATTTAAAGGTACTGAACTTCCGAGGAGGCCCGATACAGATTATTCAGAGTTGTTTTTGTTTGGCGAGAATAGAGGACGTATTGGCTTATGGAGAGTCATCTCACATTCAGGAGAAGTTTATGGTCCGGCTCATGTGTGTAAAGTAAGCCTGAGGTGAACTTGTTTGGCACAGCTGAGTTAGAAAGTATTTGGAGCCACCAGAGAAAAAGGGTCTTGTCTGTCACGAAAATCCTCAGAGTAAAACCTAGTAGAGTGGAGAGGAGAGTAGAAGGAACAAAAGGAGACAGCGATGGGACAGAGGACGAATGTAACTAAACTAAATTTGGAACTAAGGCACAAGGACTGGGACTAAGTCCTTGATTTATCTTTTGAAATGTCGTGTAAGATAGCATAAGATGTACCATGAAACGAAGGAAATCCTCAGAAATATGCGTTAGAAGACCACGAAGCAAGTTGAAGCGTTGTGCAAGATAATAAATCTATCCAGGTTTCATCTGCGGATTTGCATAATGATATTTGCTGTGTGCCACAAAAAAGAAGTGAAATCACACCCTTCCACCTCACTTCCCCCGCAAAAGGAAATCATGGGCTTCGTTTGTTGGTGTGTTTGGCTGGCGGCTTGAGTTGGTAGAATAGACTAGTGTTGTCACTGGCTAATTTCTAGATGTAGGTATTAGTGTATCTTGATAATTGATGTCTGAGACTGGGAATCTGTAGCATTATTGATTTGATCTCTTTTAAATTTTAGCAACTTCCCCAAAGACAGAGTGAGTTAGTAAAGATTATGGACTATGTAAGTAACAAGTTTTACCAGCTGATTTGTTTAGGCAATTGTTTTTGCCCTGTGTTCCTTCTTATCAAGGGTAAGGAAGGTTATATTCTTTGCTTTGGGAAATTCTTCTTTCTGTCCTCCCTCCCCTCACTTTTTCCAAATTCTGGGCACAAATAGCAGCTCTTTCTTTTCTGTGGCAGGTGTGCATCCTATTGGCTGGCTGGTATTTCTTGTTTTCCTTTTTTTTTTTTCTTACTCTTTTAAAATGGGGGTGGGGGTGTACAAATACGTGTATGGGACACATGCAATAATGTTGTAATGTTTCTTGTTGTTTAATGGATAATTAATTGCAAAGTAATTGTTTGAATTATAACATGTTTGAGTAAATGCTAAATTAGTATTTTTTTCTAATATAATCATGAATTTAAAATCTAGCATTCCTGTAACAATGTGTCTGTGTTTGTCTGTCTGTGTCTGTCTAATAGTAATTAATATCTGTGGTCCGTACCTGGAAGAGGAAGTACAGCTTTAAAGGAATAACAAAAGACTTTGTGTCTTAGACCCTTCGCAGGTGTTACAGTCGGGTGAAAGAACATGGTGTTGGGAAAAGAAAGAGCAGTTACACATTTGAACAGTTGGAACAGGTGTTTGGTCAGGGAGGATGGGATGCTCAGCCCTGCCAGCCTGTACTTATTAACAGTAGTGGCTTGTACCAGGAGCTGGAGTCAGATGGCAGCACTATGGAGGAGTATTCACAGGAGGACTGGGGAAACCACAGTCAGGATCTCCACGGCTATCCAACAGATCAGGAATTGGGTAAGAGAGCCAGTATCTATGTTACTTCTGTGTGTGTGCACGCGCACGCGCGTGCACGTGCATATGCATATCTTTATATGTGCACAGGTACTTCATATCTGTAATATCTTCTTATACCATTCCCACTGACAGCACAACGCATATAGCCAGTCTATTTGGGGCAATTTGGGCATCCTTAAACTACCAGCCTAGAGTTTAGTGACTTGGGTTCCACAAAATTCCTAAAGACAGAAGAATTCCTAATTCTGAGCTGCACAAGGAAGCTCAGTGACAGGCTATGCAATTAAAAATATCCTGCACCTCTTAGTTCTAAGATGACTGCTAAGAGTGTTGACTCTTGGCTCGACTGGTATAGATATAACTGTCTTTTCCTTCCTTTATCCCCAATACTTTTATTTTTCCTGACTGTGATTTGCAAAAGGTCCCTTTCCAGGCTTCAGTCTGAACAATCAATGAAGGGAAGCCTTGGTTTGAAAGGAGCTGATATTTGAACATTATCAGGGATCATACTCCTTCAAACTCTGTAAAGGATCCCATCCCAACAGTAGCTGGAATGATTTATTCCCAGTCTTCACATTAAAAATGGAAAACAAAACTCCTGGCCATCAAATCTAAACTTGTGTGGACTAATTAAGAGGGTATATGTAGTTGTTTTTCTTTTTTCCTTTCCGTAAATGCTCCAATTTTAGTTTTCATAATTTGCAAGTACTAATCAAGTTTCTGCTGCAACCTTTGTACATTCATAGCAAGTTGTGTAATGAGTGCTTACTTATAAGTAAATGTTCTCGCTCTCCAGTGAAACTCAGGTAGCCCCCAAGGAAGGATAAGTAGAGTTGGTACTATAAATGTGCCTCCCTAGCTTAAGACAAAAGCCAATGGGCACTATGTTACAGAACTCCTGATGACAGAGAAATGCCTAATTCGAAAGAAAAAGGATTAAATGTTAATATTTCTTGTGAATGCTGTATCTAAAGGAATCTCTCAAATATCAGAAGAGAGAGGGAGCGAAGAGGTTATAAAACTGTAAGACTAACACAATGTAAGAGAGAGAATTGATGACTAGAAGAATAAGAAGGGCAGATGCTAAGTGATCACTACCTCTTAATTTCAAAACGGTACTAAGATCTAAATTACTTTGGCATCCTCTAACTCTGGTTTTGCTGGAGAGAGTTAAGTCACCTAAACCTTTGGGGAAAAAAATGACATGCATAGTATATATTGATCCTGATATTAGGGGAATAATTGCTCTCTAAAACCTACATAGAAAGTCTAAATAGAACAGAATTATTTTCATTCTCGTTCCTTTAAAAATCATGTTTGCCATGAAATTAAGCTTTAAGCTCCTAGCTAGAAATCCACGGGTGACCTTGAAGAATTTTATACTTGTAGAGCTGGTTTCTGATCTTGCATATAAATGTATGCATCTCATTATGTAAGAGTTATATTTATAAATCTGGCATTGGACAGTGTTTGACACTAGAATTAAGTTCTCGCATTGGAAAGCATGGAACAAACAGTAGACATATAGCTGCTCAGCTACATAAATGTATGCCACCACTTAGGAAAATATAACTTTTTTCAAAACCTCTGTTTTTCAGATGAAATACCTGTCACAAAGAGAACATTAAAAATAAAACAAGAGTCTTCTGAAGAAGCACAGTAAGTAGATGTTCCACCTTTCTACAAAGTGTATTTACCTAAGTTTAATGACAAAAGTCTTGCTGTAATGAAGCATGCTATGAGAGTTACAGCCATGCCACTGAGAGAGCATGTCTAGTTGTTCTTCCTCATCTTTTTAGCCTAAGTTTTCCAGTGGTTAATCCAAAATGTTGAGAATGTTGTATACAACAAGAAGAAATAAATATATGAAAATAAGCGTGTTTATGGTATTTTCCTGTGTGTGCATGTGGTATTTGGATGTTTAAATGTGATACAGAGATAAGTCACAGGGCCCAGAGTTTGTCTGGGGTTAAGTGAAGTGATAGGAGGGCCAGAGGGACACTTAAACTCCTTATAATATTCCATTTTGGGACTCAAAAAGCAAGTGCTTAGGAACTACAGGGGAGGCCCAATTGACGTAACTAGGGATGAACTCAAGCTTCACAGAATTGGTGTCACCAGTCTCAGACCCCCTGAACTTTTCCCACGGTTGGAACTTCAGAAATACAACAGACAGTTCTCAGGAACTGTTTCAATAACTGGATGTAGTTCTCATTGTGCTCCATAGCTGTGAATAGCTCATCTGAGGCTTGAGCCCAGGGAGCTTCAGGCTGAGATCAGATCAGTGGGGCAGGAAACTGACAGGCTCTGCAGAAATGTCCTGTGTGGCTCCTCTACTCCAGGTTTCAGCTCACAGGGTGAGAGGGTTCTAAGAGGCAATTCATTTCCCAATGCAACAGGTTCCTCAGAACTGTTCCTTATTGATGATTTAGGGCTATGACAGTGCTGAATAAAATAACTTCATTTGGGCACGGGATCTTTTCACTCTGGGTTTAGGTGGGATTAGCCTGAACTAGCTGATATAGCCTGTAGTCAGATACACCATCCTTCACCCACGAAGAAGAGTCACCACTTATTTATCAAACACCTACTGTATGTCAGGCATAGGAGTACAGCAGTGAGCAAAACAGACAAAAAGCTCTGCTGTCCATCCCACCTCCTGAGCCGAGTCCTCCTTGAGATCAGTGAAATATTTTAAAAGAGGACAGGAAGAATGGTAGCTATGAAAGATAATTTTTCTTTAAAGCATTGACCCATGCAGAAACATGGTCCTATGTCTTAGCCTCACAAGCACCACAATCTAAATATTAGAAAAGTGATCGAGTGCCTTTGTGTACTCTGAGAAGAGAAGCAATCTCCAGAAATGCAGTGATTTCATCCTGATGGCCACTTAGATACTTGAGTAGCTTTCAAGACAAACTAAAGTGTGGAGGATAAGTCCAGGGCGGTCTTTGGTTCAAGAAGCAACTGATAACAAAACATTAGCTCTTTGCCATCTTGAAAAGAAAATCAAGGAAAGTAAGAGAGAATGACTATGTGGAAGGTTCCCCAGTTTGTTCCAAAAGCTCTTCCAGAAGGTATGAGCATTTAAGAATAAAGTTTCCAGGATCTGTCGCCTTCCAAGAAGCTGTTAGCAAACCACCATTACACCCTCTTTTCTTGCCTGTGTTTGATTGTATGTGAGTGTGGTAGTTGAGTATTTTTGTAGCTTAAACCTGTGATTGATGTCGAGTGTAATTGTTTGTTGCTAAGTTGATACTTAACAAACCTCAGTCTTCCAACATCAAAGTTGTACCCTACCTGAGAAATATCCTCATATAAATGTACAAATCATCATGAAGTATCCGTTGGAATTACATGAATTAAGCAGCACGTGAAACAAGAATTTCCCTGTACTTTGTCTTCTGTTAACTGTCCAAATCAAAATTGAAATAATTTCTATACTTTTGCTTCCCTTTATAAAATATATTTTAGAAAAATCTCAATTCATTATCTGGAATTTTTTTTCTCTTAAAACTGAAGCTTAATAATGGAACTTTTTCATCTGAATTCTCAGATCTTAATTCTGTGCTAAACTGACAGTTGTTTTAAATTTGAGAATAGTAATGTATTTCAGACAAATAGAAGAAAATGTCCTTTTTTCATGTTTTTGTATCAGATCAATAGTCATAATCAGTTGTATCTTTTCCTATGGCCAGCATGTATGGGCCAAACTTATTGAACTTTCAGAATTTCCAAGTTAGAAATTAATGTGTTCATTCTTTTAAGTGATACCTACTGGTTACTTTTCTGAATACAGCATCCTTCACCTGCTTTTGGTAGTTAGGTCTGAAGGTCATCATATGCACTATACTAGCCACTTTAAAAAGTACATGATCCTTGGTTTCTGAAATCCTAGGGTCTTATGTATCAATAGTTACTAAGTGGAATACAGCCAGACTTTAGAAGTAATGGAAAGCAGTTTTTCACTAGTTCCTAGGAACTTCCTAAGGGTGAGCATGTCTCAGATTTTAATACTATGATTATCTAGACTTGCACAGTCCAATATGGTAGCCACTAGTCACCTATGGCTATTTAAATGTAATTTAAAATTAATTAAAAACTTAATACCTCACTCACACTAGCCACATCTTAAGTGCAATGGCTAACATATTGGACAGCACAGACACAGGACATTTCCACCATTGCAGAAACTTCTACTGGACAGTGCTCATCTAGACACCTGAAGAATCTGACTTTCATTTCTCTTTCCAGGAAAAGAGACATCATGCAGAATATCATACAGATTTTGGAATCAGTACAGTTGAAATGGGAACTGTTTCAGAGCTGGACAGACTTTTCAAGGCTTCATCTCTCTAATAAACTGGCCATTTTTGGAATTGGTTATAACACCCGTTGGAAAGAGGATATCCGTTACCATTATGCTGAGATCAGCTCCCAGGTGCCCCTTGGCAAGCGACTCCGGGAGTACTTCAATTCTGAGAAGCCTGAGGGACGGATCATCATGACCCGAGTGCAGAAAATGAACTGGAAAAACGTTTACTACAAGTTTTTGGAGATCACTATTAGTGAAGCGCGGTGCCTGGAGCTGCACATGGAAGTTGACTGGATACCCATTGCCCACTCCAAACCAACCGGTGGGAACGTTGTTCAGTATTTATTGCCGGGAGGCATTCCCAAAAGCCCAGGCCTTTATGCCATTGGCTACGAAGAGTGTATTGAGAGGCCCCCCTCGCCCCATGTGGAGCGACATTCCGTGGACCCAGGAAAGGAGGGCCGGGTTGACTTGGAAACCCTTTCAGCACAAGCCTCACTACAGGTGGAAATAGAACCTACCCGAATTATCTATTGCTACCTCGGGATCGCTGAGGTCAGGACTCTGCAGCAATGCTTATTTTTACATTTCCAAGCAAATACCAAAACCTTCAGCAAAGATTGGGTCGGTATTAATGGGTTCTTGTCTCAGAACTGTATTGTGGATCCTGGCGTTTCCCCCAAATCCATCTATATCAAATTTGTAGAAGTAGAGAGGGATTTTCTTTCCGCTGGCTCTTTAGTTGAGTGCCTGGAAAAAGCCATTGGCTACCCCTTAAAATTTAACAACTGAATGTCATCCTTCATAAGGATTTGGGCTCTTACCTCTCTCTTCTCTACTCACATCCTGTTACCCAGACTGTCCCTCATCCGGATGCTGCCATCAGACTTCATGGAAACTCTTTCCACGATCGGGCCAGTACAACTAAGAAATCATAGTAGACTTTGGGCAGAAAAAACAGACCTCACCTGAAAATGCTCATTTTGAGCCAGCAAGCTATACAGCGGACTTGCATGGTGGGTCAGTTGTTTCTTTTTTAAAAACAAAAATCAATTTTTAAATGGATTTTAGAGCCCTGATGTAAACAAATGTAGGTACATTCCATATTGGACAAAACTTATACTTTGAGTTTCATATGAAATTGAAAAATTGTATTTTTTTCACGATGTTTCATTTTTACACATCTCTATGTCTCTATATAAGTATTATTTACAACCTTGAATAAATAAGCAATAGATAATGGCAAGTTAAATCTTGAGTCACAGTAAATAAGACTGTTTTTCAATATTACCCTTAGCTACTATTGTATATAATTTAGAGTTTCATTTTTTTCACCAGTCAAGTGTTTTGCTATTCCCAATCAGTGTTGCCTGCAAAGACCTTTGTTTCTGTGATGTACCAACTTTATGGTTGTGCTGCCATTTAAACTTTTTTTAAAAAAATCATTAAAGTAATTCCTGGCCTCTTGGCGTACTAGTGGAGCTTTTTGTAGCAGAGTGTGGTCGCACTGGCAGTGGGACTGTGCTCTGACTTTACTGCTAGGGATGAACACAACAGAGTAGGGCAGCTTCACTTCCTTTCACTCTCTGTACCCCACTGACCAATGTCATTATCTCTTGTCAGAGTAACAAAGGTCATTGGACATTTCATTTTGTGCTACTTTTTAAAAAGCTACAAAAGGATATTCCTTTCGGCCCTACGTACATGAATTTGTAAGAGACTCTCATTCCTCATCTTTACACTCAGTAATCAGGGGCAGCTCACTCAGGAACACAGGTGGAGAATTGATGTCATCATGCTTCCTGTAAAAAAGGAGGGAAGATCTAATAGAAACATCCAAACAAAAATTTTAGGTGATCCATAGGATAGGAAACTGTAAGGTATCAGTCCATTAGGAGGGTAACTATCACATTTAGATCTTTCAGTGATTTCTGTGGGTCAACTAGCACTCCAGTTGGAGGTTAGTACTCTTGGCTAAGAACTACCTTACTAGTGGAGTAGTCAAGGGTCACTTTGGTCTCATGACAGGGACTTGTTAGATTGGTTATTTATCTTTAATGATTCCCCCAGCATCTCTCGGGTACTCTACTTTAAATGGACTGCAAATCCAGGTAAGAGCTATAATTCTCCCCGTTTTTCTGTACTATTGAAGATAAAATTGCATATTGATTTAAAAAATGTTCTTTCCTGCAACCTGAGTTGTCTTAAATCAGTGGTTTTTCTCATTCTGACACCTCTTGGTTGGTTGATGCTTATTTATTTTTCTAGTGACTAGAGAGCTTATAACCAATGGGATGACTTTCATTAATGTCATTTGAGTCTAGGTTTATGGAGTTGGCTGTTTCCTGATGTGAGCTGCTAAAAGTGGGTGCTAGTTCATGGAGAGTATAAATAAATATCCTGGAATATTTGAGTGCAGCACCTCTTCTGCCTGGGCACAGGCTGTAGGTATGGGCTTTAGGAAATTCTCATGAGTTTGCTCTTCTTTGGAACTTGGAATTATAGTCCTAAAGGCCAAGGCTTCATTGACCATTTTGTAGCAATAATCTCATAATATTAGTGCCAAGTGCTGCAGGAAAAAGCATTATCACCAGGAGTAGTACATGGCATCCCCCAAACTTTGCCACTGATCAGCCCTAAAACTAACATTATGCTTCATTCATTTCTTCCCCCTATCCCGCTTTTCACTGCTGTTAGTTACTTAGCAGGGGCAGAACATTTGGGAACATTTAGTGAGGATGTCTGAGATCTACCTAACGTTACTGAGAATAGGGCGTTGCTGGACCACTGTGAGCAGCACAGAGTGTATGGCAAAGCCTGATCCAATATGTGTTTTCACCATGTGGCTTGGGATGGGTGGGGGGTAGGGGCAAGAGGACAAAGCTGGGCACTGGAAAATGGCGACTTGGAAAGAAAGTACCTTCCTGATACTGAATATCCATTCTCTTTGGCCAGGACAATCTAGAAAAGAGGACAGCAGGGTGTCAGATAACTATATGAGCATTTCTAAAAACAAAAAGACTATTTAGACCTTAATGAAGCCTTATAACTGATTCCAGGAGGATGGAGACACTACATTCAAATGTAAGAATCAGCATTAAAAAATACTGTAGAGATAAAAGATGAGGTATGACTGGGAGAAACACTAGTGAGCTGCAAGTCTCTTAACATATGAAACTATGAACTTAGCTCTTGCACACAACCTGTTTATTCAGGTCACTCACAGATCTTCCGCACTAACCTTCCCATTTTACACAAGGGTAGAGAGCAATGTTCACCCTAAACAACTTCTCAGTAAAAACTTCCAGAAAGTAATAGAACTGCTCTGCTAACTTCTACCACTTGACTGCCTCAGGGTCAGCAGAAAAGAAGTGGCTGGAGTAGGAGATAGTATAGAAAATTCTTTGATTGGGTGAGAGCAGTGGAAGAGTCCTGAAGGGACTGGCACTGCCTACAAATCTTTATTTGTATCTTTACTTCTGATGTTGTAAATTATCTGGGGCGCAAATTCTGGAATGTTAGCTACTGAGAGTGAATGTTGAGGCCCCCTCCCTGCCTTACGTAGCACTTGATAGGGATGAGCACAGCCTCTGTAATCAGATGCTTTGGTGCTCCTGGGATACAACCAAGAGCACTGTACTGCTGTTTTTGGAAGGAATTACTTATTTGGGGTAACCTAGGCCTGACCTGGAAATAAAGGAGGGATGTTTACAAGAGGTGCTTTGCAGTGAAGACCAAAGTAAAAAAAAAAAAGAAAAAAGTGTGTGATAGACTAGACAAACCAAACCAACAGCACCCTCCCCCCATATATATATACACACACACACACACACACACACACACACACACACACACACACAATCTACTTGACAATTCCAAGTTTGTAGGTCCCTGTGTAAGGATATGAGACTAGCAGTTACCTATTCCTGTTGCCTTTGCTGTCACTGAGCCGCCAAATACTAGATTCCAGGGATTGCATGAGCGGTCTAGTGTTTGCATAGCCATTTCTCAAAGCCACTGCATGGCAGGTATTTAAAGAGCAGCCAGGCAGGTCACACTAGGAAGAAGCAGCTGAGAGGGTCTACGGGGCGCTGTGTAGAAAAAGACCTTGGGCAGCGCAGGCTCAAAGACCACATTCAGTGTTAAAACAGAGCAGGGCCGTGTGGAGTAAATGGAATCCAGGAGGCCTGGCTGCTTTTCTATCCAGTCAACTGTCACCTAGAGCAGGCAGCGCCAGGGATTCGTTGTTATGCTTTCTGTCCTCGGTGACCTTTGCTCTGTGGTTGAGCCGTGCCGGGATGTTTGAAGCATCTTTATTTTGGCTGTCCGACCGAGAAGCCAGAACGGGTGCGTGCCCTTCTGTAAGAGAGCTGCGGCCGCCAGAGGGCGCAGAGGTGCCTGTGACCGGCTGGCGCGGGGAGGGACGGTTAAATTAAATTTCACCCCGAACATGATCTAGTCCCGGGAATTAAAGGATCAGAGCGGGCCTGAGGAGGGATGGGAGGCAGCGAAGACATGGGGATAAATAAATGGAGGGACTTGGTCCAGTCTACCTTCCCGCAGCTGCCCCCTCCTCCCCAGTTTGCATAAGGCAAAAAGCCTTTATGAGTTAAGCGGGGAACCGGGATCTTGTTTCCTCAGTTTCCTGCTCAGCTCCTGGGGTTTCCTTGCGCCAGTCACCTCCCTGCTCGGGTTTGCGGCGCAAGCTCCGGGTGACCCTCGGGCCTTGGTTTTAGGGAGTCTCCGAGAACCTGCTGAGAGGCCCCGTCTTCTCCGGTCACAGGTGAACACGGTCCTCGGGTCCGCCGCCTGCGCATCCTCCACCGCAGCCTCGGGGCCACGCGGCACGTGCAGGGGTGGGCGTGGCCGCCTCCCTTCCTGAGCCTCTCTCCCTGCCCGCTCCCGCGGCCCAACCCGCCCCTGGCCCTGGGAAATTGGTAGTTTCGGGCAGCAGAACCGGGCCCGCGCGGCCGGCACTCTGGACCTTTCCTGCCGCCTCAAGCCCCACACTGCGGAGCCCCAGTGGCCCCGGGAAAACGCGGCTCCCCTCCTCCCCGCTTAGGCTGAGAACGCGTTACCCCCAAGCTCGGAGCCGGTTGGTCGGGCGGGAGCCCCGGCCGCTTAGGGTGTCGGGTACGGGTGGCCCCTAGACGTCGGATAATCCCCAAACCTCCCTTCCTTCCTGGCCCTCCTTCCTACCCCACTTAGCGGAGGGGGAAGGCTATGGCGTAGTCTGAGAGTTAGCGCTCTTGTCTTCTGCCCTTGCCCCCGGCCGGCTGTGAGGGCGCCACGACTCACCCGACCCCACCCTGCGTCCTGACTCGGTGGAGGCCGCGGGAGCCGGCCGTCGGAGCGCGAGGAGCGTCCCCCTGCGGCGGGTCACCCTCGAGCCCCGCCCGCGAGGACGGCGACCTCTCCGCCCCCTCGAATGCCCCGCCCCCAGTCCCCGTCGGTCCCCACCCCACCATCGGCACACGCACGCAGACTCTGGCCAGAGCCGCCCTTGGTGTCAGTGGCCCGGCTCCCGCCTCCGCTCCGGCTGTCGTGCGGCCCCAGCACCTGTCGCTTGGTGTGTCCCGGAGCCGGCGACCCTGACTCCGTCGGGGCCAGGGAAGGCCATGGTTTCCCTGCCCGGGTCCCCTGCGACCAGCTTGCTGCGGGTTTTGTTCCTGGGGCTGACTGCTCTCGGTGAGTGAAACCCTGGACCTGGAGGGGACATGAGATGGGAGAGATGGGGTGAATCCGACCCTGAGGGAGGTGCTTTTGGGCACTGATGAGGAACTGGGTGGGACAGGACTCCCGTCTCTGACTCTTTCCCTCCCCGCCCTTATACTTCCCCCCACTTGTGTCCCTGCTGCGTTGGGGAACAGCTCCCACTTCGGGTGCGGTGTGTTTGTGGTCGGCGAGAGGGTTAGGGCACTGCCTGGGGTGAGTTGTTGGAACCATTCCTCACCCCCACTCCCCACCTCCACCCAGCAGAGCCGGATGAGCTGAGCTGCTGGATGAGACACTGGCTAAAGAGCTTAAGGACTTAACTCCAGCCCCCCTCCCGACCCCCACCCCACCACAAACTGATGTGCAAGAGCCCCTGGGGAATTCCCTGGTTCCCGGGCTTGACACACGCACTTCACCTCAATTCCCCAGCCCAGATCCTCCCACTTGCCCCCTCCTCCTGCTTCCTGGCCTGGGAATCAAGGGAGGTGCCCCCAAAGCACGACCGTGAGGTCATTTGGGACACAGGAAATGGAGGAGGGCTTTGAATGCCTAGAGGAGCAGAATTGTGACCCCCCCCAAGAGGTCCACCACCCCCATTGGCTCCTAGAGCCAAAAGGACAAAGGAAATAGAGAAGAGGGCCTTTGAGTCAGAGAGGAAGGGCCCCTCCTTGGAGCAAGTGCTTGAGGAGTGTTTGAAGGGCTCCAGGAGCGCCCAGGAGCTGGGGTGGCCCAGTGCAATATCTGGGAGCAAAGGACCCACAGGAACTAAGCTCATTATAAGCTGTTTCACATGCTGCCTCCCAGGCTTTCTTGCCATCTTTCTTCAAGGATCCCGAATGAGGGTGAAGGGTGGGTTTGTCCAGGTCAGCTTTAACTCCTCATTTCTCTCAGGTTGGAAGTCGCCAGGGCAAGTAAGACTTGGAAAGATGTAGAGTGAAATTCAACCACAGTGACGGGGCCCACCTAACTTTTACCCGTGTCTCCTTTAGCCCGGTCTGTGCTGCAAGGGTGTTGGGGCATGAAGTATTAGGGTCCCCAGACAAAGTGGGGTTCAAGACCAGACCACCAGCCCCTTGGTGAGGCTGCTCCAGGATCCCTTGACTTCTCAGGCCCTCTGTCCCAGCTTCAACATCAACACTTCTTTCCCTTCTGTATTCTACCCCCAACTTCCCCATCCCCCTTCCTGCTGGGGATCTCTGAAGAAAGGGAGAAAAATTCAAGTTAGCAGCTAGGGTGTCTCAGGCAGCTCTCCGGCAACCCGTCCTCTTTCTATCCTAACTCTGAGCCTCAGATTTCATACTGAAGACCCAGGCTTCAGCATCCCTACCTGGCCACCCCGGGGGGCCACTGAGGGTTAAATGGCCCTCGGGATGGTCAGCACTTTGGGTGGCACAGGCTCTATTGGGCTCTGCCCGACAGGGTTCTCCGCCGAGGCCCTTCTGCTCCCTTGCTCCTCGGTGGCTCAGCGATGCTGCCCCTGGGGCGTGAGAAGCCCGCGGGGGGAGTTTCTCAGAGAAAGAGGGAGACTAAAAATAGTAGCCCTGGGGAGCAGGCCCATTTTCCTTCTCCTGCGCTCTAGCCTGCCCCACGCTCTGGTCTGGCGTGGGCCAGAAGGGTCCCTTTCCTGGGCGGCTCCCGTCTCCTTCACTCAGACCCAACCACCCCCTTTGCCTCTCCCTGTGGCTCCTGGGAGCAGAAAGGGCCGAAGAGTTGAGGGGCTTCTGCTCCAGCGGACGCCCCGGACCAGGGCAGCGAAGCCTGGGGCCCTCTCCAGCTCCTAGCTGGCCTTTGCCCAGACCCCAATGTGTCCGCATTACTATTGATTTACCACCCCTCTACCTTTGGCAAAGTGACCTCGTAAATGCAGGACCTGAGGGAGGTCGCGGGGGGCCCAGGGAGGAGGCGGCTCATCCCTCTCCCGGGACCCTGGCTGCTTTCTGGCGGGAACTGTGTCTGGCCGCTGGGGGTGAGCGGCAGAAAGGCTGGGCCAGAGCCTGCACCACCCGTAGGCCTCTCCGCGTCCCAGCCGGCGGGCTGGTCCTGAGCGGGTGTCAGGCTCCTTGAGGCAGAGGTTGTTTTTGCCTGAGAGCCTCCGGTCCAGCGGCGCCCTTCTCATTGTCTTCTGGCTTATCACCGGGCACAAGTTTCCTGCTTGGCCCACAGGGACCTGCCAGGAAATGGGGAGGGGGGGGGCTAAGAAGGCCAAGGAATCGGGCTGGGGGTTCTGTAAAGACACGCAGCCAGGAAGCCATGGGGGCGGTGTGCATCCTGGCCGGATCCACTCCTGGGCCCTTAGAGGCCTTCAGCCGGCCTCTAGCAGGGTGGAGAGCCGGACCCGGGCGCGGCCGCTGTCCGAGCGGTGGCCCCCTGATCACCACGTGGAGGTGGCATCTCAGACTCCAGGGCAGAGTGTTGAGGCCGAGGACTCAGGGCCTCAGTGAGAGCAGGGCTTAGGAACTAGGGCGGCCAACATCCTCAGGCCTGGCCACGGACAAGCCCAAGCTTATTCCCCCAAAGGGCTTTTGACTGGCTGCTCCGTTGCCTCTCCAGAGGGCAATAAGTGAGTGTTCCTGGGCGCCATGATGCAAGCTTTGATTCGACAGCCCCCTCCTTGAAACCAACACCCCAGGCCACCTCCTGAAGGTCAGTCACAGGCAGAGGCAAGCTCTGTACTTGATTGCTTTGTACTTGATTGTCAGGGGACCTTCATTCTCCTCTAGCTCTGCCAGGATTCCCTGCGACCCGCCCAGATCCCCTGGGCCCCAAAAGGGCCCTTGGGAACTTTCCTGGGGAAGCCCACGTGTGGGAACCTAGCGGGAGGCCGAGGAGCACGGGCAGTCACTGGGCCGGGTTAGGCGCTGGGCCACTCCAGATTCCCTGGCTCGGAGTAGTTCAGAAGGAGCCGCGGAGTTAATCGGTAACCGATTAACCGTCCCACCCCCCACCCCCCGCACATCTGTTTGAGAACGCAGGAGATGGGAACGCTCTTGATCCCGACCGGCGCCTTTCCGCCCAGGAAAATTGGGGGAGCAAGTGGCCTACGTAGAGTGTAGATAAAAAGTATTAACTCTTCCCTTCCTCTTGGATGTCTTTCCCTTCTCGCTGGAAATCTCCCCTCCTCCTCTTGGTGCGCGGAAATCTGTGCCTCTGGGTACAAATAAATGCGTAGACACAGGTCCCTATCCCTGCTGCAAGCCAGCGGGCTGAGGTTGGGGAGAAGAAGCGCTGATGAAATTGACAATGGGATCCCAGGCCAGCGGGCCCTGGGCAGTCTTCGAGGTCTACGGTGGCGGGACCCCGCGAGGTTCGTCCTCTCCTGCCGCCGCGCTGAGCTGGGTCCTTGGGCTCCGCGCTCACCCTCCTCGCTCTCATCCCCAGCGCCCTCCTCGCGGGCCCAAGTGGAGCTGCACGTGCCCGCCGGCCTCACCAAGTTGCGGGCGGTAGAGGGAGAGGAAGTGGTGCTCCCGGCGTGGTACACCCTGCAAGGGGACCAAGCTTCGACCAAGCCCAAGCCTTGGGAGGTGCCCACCGTGATATGGTTCTTACTGGAAGGGAAGAATATGAATATGAGCCAGGTGAGGGAAATCGTCTCGGCCGGAGGCTCGCTACGCCGGAGGTGGGGCGGGGCCGGGGGCGGGGTGGGGAGCAGGGAAGAGCGGGCAACGGTGGGAGGGGTGGCCAGGGGATGGCTGACTCGAAGGAGTGTCAGGGAAAAGCAAGGTCCACCTCACCGGTTCAATTTTTGTTTTGATATTGGAGGCTTCCCCAAAGAATTCTCCTTTTCCCAGGTTTCCCTAGAACTCGAGCACACCAAACACTGACAAGTGGAGAAGCAATTTACTTTGCCGGGCAAGGGGGAAAGTGAGGATTGAGGGTATAGGAAACAGGAAGGGTTAGAGCATGTATCACACAACTTTTAAAAGTTGAGCATCTTCCTGCTTTCACATTATCTGTGCTTTGGACATTGTCACAGGCCGCTTCTCTTTCCAAATGATTATCTGTCCCGCGGCTCCCATATAACCTCCTTGAGAGGCAAGGGTACATGTCCTCCTACAATCTCTCACCTATCTTCCTTCCTGACATCAGACGACGACTCAGAGGCAAATTTACCCAGAAGCCAAGGAAACGTCATTTTCAGAGCTGCTTATTTGCCGGACTCCTTGCAAGGTCCTAGAAAGTGTGTTCAGGAGGTCATTTGATAAGTAGGGGGTATGTATGAAAGAAACTTAGATTGCAGGGGTAGGGCATGGGCTTATACACTGGGGGGGGGGGGTGGGGATCTTCAAGAAAAATTAAAAGGATATTTTTTCTCTTGGCTCTACCCCTGCAGTCTAAGTTTCTTTCATACATTACCCCCTATTTACATTATCCCTCAACCATTTTACCACTTTCTAAACACCCCAAGTGGGAGATGAAGAGACAGCACCCAGGGGAACAGGACCTGTTCTGGTGCAGAGCACCCGGGTTGGTGAGACGGTAGCTAGAGAGACAGGGGTGAATGGAGAACTAGTAGAGGTTAGAGGGGGTGGTGCAGGTGAGGGGCATTTGAAGACCCCCAGTTTGGGGGAGGGGGACTAGCTGAGCCCTGGGCACAGAGCAGACAAGTAATAATGGGGAGGTGTGACGCCCGCCCACCAGGTGTTGGCGCACATCAGTGGGGTCACATCAAGCAAACCTGGAGCATCCCTGGTCTACCCCATGCCCTCCCGGAATGTGTCACTGCGGCTGCAGGACCTCCAGGAGAAAGACTCCGGACCCTACCTCTGTTCTGTGAACTTGCAAGACAGTCAAGGCACTGTTCGAGGTCACAGCAGCAAGACTTTAGAACTCACTGTGCTGGGTAAGTGAGAGGCACCCGTGGGAGGTCGGGCAGGTCTCTCCCCCAAGCGACTGAGTGTGAAGGTTGGGGGAGGGGCAAACAGAGTGACGGGGGGTCCGTGTGTGGGAGCGGGGGAGGGGAGCCGCTGGCCCCCAGATGTGAGTTTTTAACCTGTCTCCCCTCCCCCAGTTCCTCCAGCTCCTCCATCCTGCCGCCTCCGGGGCGTGCCCCACGTGGGGACCAACGTGACCTTGAGCTGCCAGTCCCCAAGGAGTAAGCCCGCTGCCCAATACCAGTGGGTGCGGTCGCCCCCATCCTCCCAGGTCTTCTTTGCACCTGTTTTAGGTGAGGGAACTTCCGGAGACACTGAGGGTGCGGCTGGGGTAGAGGAAAGATGACGTACCAGAGGGGCCGGGGTGCCAGGGGAGTCAATGCTGAAAAGCACTGGCGGGGGTGGGGGGGGCGGGGGAGAGGCTGGAGAAAGAGGCCCTGCCAGGTGTCGGCACGTGCTGCAGACTTAGGTTACTCAAGAGGCGCTGGGGCTAGAAGATCTGCATTCACTAGGTGTGTGACTTTGTGACTCTGTTTCCTCATCTGTAAAATGGGGATATCAATAGCCCTGATTTGAACACACCAGCTATAAAAAACATTTGGGGGCAATTGGAACTTTTTTTTTCAATTTGACTGAGATAATCGATGGAACAATTTTAAAATGGAGTACTAGATGCTCTTGGAGAATTAGTCTTTTTTTTTTTTTTGGAGAATTAGTCTTAATTTATCAGGTGTGGTAATGGTCTTGTGGTTATGTAGGATACTGTCCTTCCTTATTTTTGGAGTTTCATGCTGAAGTATTTACTTTAAAATGTCTCAGAAGAAAGAGAAATGAAAGAAATATAGCAAAATGTTAGCAACTGTTGAATCTAGGTTGTGGGTATATGGATTTTTATTTCGTCCCTCTTTCTACTTTTCATTTGACCATTTTTATAATAAAAGTTTTAAAATTATTTTTACATAGAGCTTATCTCATAGGTTTGTTGTGAAACTTTTCTAAGTTAGTACATGTAAAGAGCTTAGTCTCTGGTGCAGAGTAAGCAGCCAATAAACTTTAACTGTTAAAATCATTAGATTACTTCATATATTCCTTTCAACACAATCAAGTAGGTCGTATTACCCCCATTTTACAGATGAAGAAATTGGGACCCAGAGATAGCAGGTCACTTTCTTAAAGTCAATTGACCAGTCTTCCCAAGGAGAAGACTGGTCAATTCTGGATCCTAGGTTTTCTAATTCCTCACTCAATGTCCTTTCTCTCTCACTCTCCGCCATTCAGAAATAAAAGTAAAAATTGGATTTTGGTTTTTCTGGGCATCACTTCCTCTTTAGCCTCCTTTCAGATATCACTTGGGGACACTGAGTGGTGGAAATGGAGAGGGGTATTGAGCCAGCAGTTAGGCAACTGGGAGCAGAACCCAGCACACTGGCTGTCACACCTCTCCCTTCCCTCAGGGAACGGATAGCCAGGGAGTCTGTCCCAGGGAGTCAAAGAGGACATTCCAGAGGAGGCGCAGGATGTTTTTTATGGGAAAGAGGATCCCTGGACTGACGGCTAAATTGTGTCCACAGATGCCATCCATGGGTCTTTAAACCTCAAAAACCTTTCTACTTCCATGTCTGGAGTGTATATCTGCAAGGCCCACAATGAGGTGGGCAGTGCCCAGTGCAATGTGACCCTGAAAGTGAGCACAGGTCAGTGAGGGGTAAGTGTGGTTAAGGAGAAGATTGGTCAATGGGGGGGTGGGGTGGGTTTGCAAGAGAGGGGAGGAGGCCTTTCATTATAACAGGACAAGGAGCTTGTCTTGGTCAAATGTTCATGCAGGTGCTTGGTCAGTGACCACTTTCTTCTTGACAGTCACCTTCTTCTTAACAAAGAGAGAAAATGTGTATGGTGGTGGTAGGGCAGTGGGGCAGTGGGGTTGGAAAGGGCCAGGGAATAAGCTGAGAGTCCCCCTCTGACGGCAAGGTTTTTCCAGGGCCTGAGGCTACGGTGGTTGCTGGAGCTGTCGTGGGCACCGTGGTTGGATTGGGGCTCCTGGTTGGGCTGGTCTTGTTGTACCAACGCCGGGGCAAGGCCCTAGAGGAGCCGGCCAACGATATCAAGTAAGTGTCCCCGGTCTGTGCCAAGATGAGGGCTCTCCTTGGGAATTCAGGCAGCTCTCATCTAACGGATGAGGTTGGGCGGTGGCTGAACCATCCTTCCTGTGGGCAGATTTTAAGGAGAGTTGAAGAAGAGGGGAGGCGAGAGTAAGACAAAGCACGTGGGAACTCTCCCCCTTCCCCCTTCCGGCTTCTGACCTCTTATCCTTCTTTGATGACTAGGGAGGACGCCATCGCTCCCAGGACCCTGCCCTGGCCCAAGGGCTCAGACACAATCTCCAAGAATGGGACCCTCTCCTCTGTTACCTCGGCACGAGCCCTTCGGCCACCCCAAGGCCCTCCCAGGCCTGGTGCATTGAGCCCCACACCCAGCCTCTCCAGTCAGGTCCTGCCCTCACCAAGGCTTCCCAGAACAGATGGGGCCCGCCCTCAGCCAATATCCCCCAGCGCTGGGGGGGTCTCTTCCTCTGCTCTGAGCCGCATGGGTGCTGTCCCTGTGATGGTTCCCGCCCGGAGTCAGGCTGGGTCTCTGGTGTGATGGCCCAGCCACTCGCTGGCTGGGCGTCCGGCTTCTCCTTCCTACAGGGGTCACCCCTAGCACAGAGGCCTGAGCCTTGGGAGGGTGGCCGCCTTCCAGACCTCTGGTCCTCTGCCCCCACCTTTCTTTACTATGGGCAAACTGAGTCTCAGTTAAGACCCAAACTTCGAGGAGGTAGAAGAAGAGGACGTGGACCTAGGATTAGGAAGGCCTCCGCCCTGGGCTCTCTGTAAGACTGCAGTGGGATGCTGCTGAGATTGCTACCTCTGCCTCTCACCCTCATCCCCCAGGGCCTGGTAGGGACTGCCAGTCAACCAGTCCTCCAGGCCCCCTTGGTCTGTACCCCGTCCCACCTAACCTCATCCTTCACTCCCCCTCCAGCTCCCAGCGTTAATATAACCTGTCCTGCTGGTTTGGTTGGGTTTTGTTGGGGCAGGGGATAAGGAAGATATTTTTTATACTAACTTGAAATGCATGGTTTTGTTTTGATTTTGCAAACTTCAATAAAGATACATTGTGTTTGTGTGGAAAGTGAGAGTCAAATCACCTTTTCAAGCTTGGAATTCCCAGGAGAAGCTGAGTCTCAGGATGATGCAAAAAGGACCCTGCCCAGGCGGTGGACCCAGAAGGGCTTCTCCGCACAGCCTCCAGCTTGGCTTGCTGGCTCGGGATAGCTCTTCTAGAGTCTTTAAAAGGGTCGTTTGCTGTCAGGCAGTGGTGCAGAGGCACAAAGAGCTTGGGGCTGGGAGACCCTCACTCACTCTGAGCAGCAAGGGGATAAAATTGGTGACTCTCTGCGGGAGCTTGAGCGCTCACAGCTCAGGTGTGCGTGCGCTTATCTCCTGTTTCCTCCTCAAGAGCAGAGGAGAAGAACCTGGCTTCTGCTCCTCTCCCAGACCACTGAATCCTTACCTGTCTTTTTGCCCGTCCAGCAGTGACCCCCCTCATACTGGGGGGGAGCCAGGCACAGGATGTGGTGGCGGTGTGTCCACCCCAGTCCTGCCACACCTTTTCCTACCAAGGGTAGGGGCTCCTCCAGACCTCAGTTTCTCTGCCCGTGAAATGGGGCGGCTCTGGGAGGGGGGAGGGCTTGTAGTTTCCACAGAGACTCCTGCCTCAGCAAGTGGTGATAAAGGTGCCAAAGAAGGGATCTCAGAGGAGTAACTGGAAGAGGGGCTGAGGGGCTCAGAAGGAGCAAGACTCTGAAGAGGGTGGTAGGGCCCTGGCCTGGGGCTCGAGCTCACAGTGTGAGACCCCAAAGTGGTGACGTCATTTGCCAGCTCCCAGGTTATCAGAATGCCTCCCTCTTCCTCCTGCGTCACTCTTTCCCTACAGAGCACCAGTTCTGATCTCTCTCCTGTCCTGAAGTACCCACCCCAGGCCCAGCCCTTTCCCCAGAGCCTGACTGCTTCAGAAATTGGGGGGAGGGGGACAAAAGAAGGAAGTAGGGCTAGAATGATTCCCGTACTGGGGCCTGGAGGAGGGAGGAGCACTTCCTTACCTGAGGGCCAGGCCTCTCCCCTTGTTTGCTCTGAGATAGCCAGTCTCGCTGGGGCCCGGCACCAGGAGGCTGCCGTGTGGGCACTCGCTACCTTCTCCCAGAGCCAGACACCCAGACGGACCAAGAGCCGGCAGGACGCGGCCATGGCCTGGCTCCAGGGGCCCTTCCTCTGCGGAGCCCTGCTGGGCTGGGTCTGCTTGAGTGGTAAGGAGGGGGCCAGCGAACGGCGGTGGGAGGGGGCGGGGCCAGAGCCCGGGAGAAGACGTCGAAGGCCGCTGGGAGGGGGGAGGACAGAGGAGGCCACTGGGCCAGCAGACAAGTTGGGCCTCTCGGGAGGGTGTAACCACCACCCGACTTTTGTTTTCCTTTCCCCGACAAGCACACCCTCAGACCGGGCCCAGTCTTGGCCCTTTCAGGTCCTTCCACCCGAAGAGCCGGTGGTGTGTGGGTTCCTCCCTCCTGGAAACCTCAGGCTTCAGGAAGGGAGGGATGGAGCGGAGGGAGTTGAGCCCCAGGGGAAGAAGGGCACCCCGGCCGCGTCACCTGAGCGCTTCTCCCGCCGGCCTTTCGGCCACTGCAGCCCCCGGGCTGGCCGTGGAGGTGAAGGTGCCCACCGAGCCCCTGAGCGCGCCGGTGGGCAAGACCGCCGAGCTGACGTGCAGCTACAGCACGTCGGTGGGAGACAACTTCGCCCTGGAGTGGAGCTTCGTGCAGCCTGGGAGGCCCGTGTCCTCGTCCCAACCCGTGAGCTGAGGGCACCCGCGCGGAATGGGGGGGCCCTCCCGCCTTTGGCGGGCTTGGCCAAGAGAGGCAGGAACAGGGGACCCACCCAGCGATGAGGGCGAGGGGGTCGGAGAGGGCGCATTTGTGGATCAGTATGCTTGGATGAAAAAGATCTTTCTAGATCTTCTTAGGAACGCAGTCTCCGTGAGGCTATATCACACATACAGCCCTGTGTATCCAGCCGCCTCCCCGAGTTCCTCCATGCAACCCCTGTACGTTAGTGCCGCTCCAGTGTCAGTTCATAAACCCACCAAGGCTAAGCGGTTGTGATTAAAAGCAGGATAAAAATGCTGCCCCCTCCGGGAATATTTGCTTCCCCTCCCCCCAGATTGAGAGCATGCTTAGCGGAAAGCAATGACTCTAGTTCATTCAGCACCTGGGAAGGGATGGTATTTGGCGACAGATAGACCTGCCTGGTTCTGGCTGCAGAGTATCAGCTTCCCTGGCGGCCATAGGGAGGGGCTTCTAATACCCGCGTTGAAGAAAGACTACAGAGTTGACGCCAGGTGGCAAAAAGCACATATGTGTCTTCTGCTTCTCCCCAGATCCTGTACTTCACCAACGGCCAGCTGTATCCAACTGGTTCTAAGGCAGAGAGGGCCAGCCTGCTTCAGAACCCCCCCACAGGAGGAGTGGCCACCCTGAAACTGACTGATGTCCACCCCTCGGACACTGGAACCTACCTCTGTCACGTTAACAACCCGCCCGATTTCTACAGCAATGGGTTGGGGTTAATCAACCTCACTGTGCTGGGTGAGGCAGGCTGGGGACCCACCAGCCACCCACATAACCCGAAAGATTGCACTGGCCCTGCTCAATCCTCCCCTATCCTGATTTCCAGCCCAAGGGCACAACTGCACTGGGGACCCCGGAGGAAAATGCCTCCTTCCCAAAGTCCTCCAATCCTACCCCTGCTCCACCCTCCACAAAGAACGCCTCCTCCCTCAGTCGCTCCCACAGATAGGGATCTGAGTCATGCCCCCAACAGCTCCATCTTTGGGGGAATCTCCCATTTGTAGCTAGGTTTCTGTCCCTCTCTAGGTCAGTAGCAGAGAGGGGGAGTGCCCATCAAAGGAAAAAGGGCCCCTGTCACTAAGCACTAACTTTGTGTTCAGATCACCCATCTCACCCCAAACTAGAGCCTGCTTGGAGATGAGCAAACAGAAGAAACTATTAAAGGGGCTGGAGATGTTTAGATGGAAGAGAGAAGACTTAGGAGGTGGTGTATGACAGCAGCATTCAAATATCTGAAGGGCTGTCCTGGGGAGGAGAGTTTTTTTCATTTCTCTTTGTGGGCCCAGAGGGCAGGTATTGAGACCAACTGGGATATTACTAACACAGATTTTGGTTCAACATGAAGAAGAATTTTCTTAACAATCAGAATTTCCAATAGTGGAAATCATTTCCCTGGGATGCAGTGGTACGTGAATAGAGGTGGACCGCTACGTGGTAGGAGGTATTGAAGCAGGAAACCTAGCACTTCATGGGGGTGGGCTTAGAAGATGGCTAAGGTACTTCCTGTGATTTTTGCAGTGCCTCCCAATAGCCCCTCGTGCAGTCAGAGTGGTCAAACCTCCGTGGGGGGCTCTACTGCATTGAGATGCAGCTCTTCCGAGGGAGCCCCCAGGCCAGTGTACAACTGGATCCGCCTTGGATCTTCTCCTACACCACCTCCCGGCAGCATGGTACAAGGTAAGGGCCCACACCACCTTCTTCAAGGAAGAAGGGACTCAGAACCTGGGCAAATCTGACCTCTAAACTCCACACGCCCACAGTACGAGTTCCAAGCTTGCAGGTATGAGACACGCTGCTATACCTTTCCCCTGCTTCTTCCCTGGCTTCTGTTATTGTTCCCTCCTGTCTTCCTGTACAGTCGGTGGCTGCGTGGTCCCCGGAGCATTACTCAAGCTAAATGTACTTCTGATATCCTGGAAGAGAGTGGAAGGCAGGGGCATTCTATGATTCCCACTTGCCTATTTTGGGGGTCGGGATTCCTTTTAGATTTCTTGAGGGTCATGAATCATTTCCAAACTTCCTAGAGAGGAAGCCGAGGAAGAGTAGCATGGACTGGCTTGAATCATTTAGTCAGTTTCTTCAAGGAACCATGTGACTGTCTAAGAGCCTTGGCTTCCCAGCCTCCTCATGCTGGCTCCAGTGCCCTGGTTCTCCTCCCAGCCCCAGCAAGTCCCTTTATCAATCCAGAGAGCCCCCCAGATCACCTCCCAATGTGTGCTCTTCCTTCTAAAGGGAAGGTAAGAAGCAGCTTAGAAGAGCATTTGGGTCAGCTGAGAGCCACCCAGAGGGCACAGTTTCCAGCAATCAAGCCCTTTTCCCCCAACCAAGAACCTGACATCAGCCAGTAGACACCCCACCCCGATTCCACTGTGGTTTCTGAACCCTTCATGTGTGTGCTGTCTCCCCCTTCCCTGAAAAGGCAGCTGTGTAGTGTGGGAAGAGCACAGAAGTTGCAGTGGTTTTGACACTTCCTCTCTGGGTCGCCTTGGACAATTACTTTCCTTCTCTGAGCCAGTTTCCCCACTAATAGAATGAGGTTAGTCCCTTCCTGACAGGATTATTGTAAGATGAAATGAAATATGCTTTTGTCATAGTATAGCTCACTGTGAGTTGAATGAATGATGGAACACTTCCTCTTTACCCTCTAGATGAGGTGTCCGGCCGGCTCATTCTCACCAATCTCTCCCTGGCTTCCTCGGGCACCTACCGCTGTGTGGCCACCAACCAGATGGGCAGCGCATCCTGTGAGCTGACCCTCTCTGTGACTGGTAGGGGATGCTGGGCAAAGGCTGGGCTGGCAGGCCTGGGTTGGGGGTCTGCATGAAGCTATCTGAGGCACCAAGGAAGGTCTGCAGCTCTGAGGATCCTGTGTCTCCTAGAGCCTTCCAAAGGCCGAGTGGCCGGGGCTGTGATCGGGGTGCTGCTGGGCGTGCTCTTCCTGTCAGTTGCTGTGTTCTGCCTGATACGGTTCCAGAAAGACAGGAGGAAGAAGCCCAAGGAGACATACGGGGGTAGTGACCTACGGTGAGCAGGAGGGCTGAGGGCCGGTGCCGAGTGGGAAGAAAGGGCTTGGGTTAAGAGTTGGTGACTTCAGGGCTTCCCTGGTGGCGCAGTGGTTGAGAGTCCACCCGCCGATGCAGGGGACGCGGGTTCGTGCCCCAGTCCGGGAAGATCCCACATGTCGCGGAGCGGCTGGGCCCGTGAGCCATGGCCGCTGAGCCTGCGTGTCCGGAGCCTGTGCTCCGCAACGGGAGAGGCCACAGCAGTGAGAGGCCCGCGTATCGCAAAAAACAAAACAAAACAAAAAAGAGTTGGTGATTTCAGCCCTCAAACTCTGACACCTTTGTGGGGGGGCGGTCAGGGCACGGGGTGCTGCTCAGCCCTGGGCTGCTGTGGTAGGAGTGGCAGTACAGCCCGTGTAGTTGAGCGCGTGAGCGAAGTGTGCGGGGTGGAGGGCTTGGTTCATGAGCTGCCCTCACCTCCTCACACTTAGAAGAATTTTTACTTTTCACTATTTAAGGCCTTTTATACACATCGACAGGATGTGGAGGCCAGTTGTCTGTCCTGAGCACTCAGCTGAGTTTAGTCCTTGTGTGGGGGTTAGTAAGGAAAGGAGGGGCAAAAGCCGCCTGTCATCAACTTCAGCTGTCAGTCATGGGGTCCAGAATAGGGATCAGAGCAATATTTCTCCAAGTGTGGTCCTCAGATTACTCGAACAGAAGTCACCAGGAGCTTGTTAAACATGCAGATTCAAGCCACTTCCTATTCCTCCTGAAGCAGAATCTGTGTGTGTGTGTGTGTGTGTGTGTGTGTGTGTGTGTGTGTGTGTGTGTGTGTTGGGGTGATGGGGCCTGAAATCTTCATTTCACCAAAGTTCCACCATGATTCCTATGCAGAGTGAAAATTAGAAGTCCCTGGGTTAGAGGATGATGGTGCTCTGAGGGAGGCTTCCAGCCTTCACTAAGAATTGCCTATGTTTATCAGGGAGGATGCCACTGCACCTGGGATTTCTGAGCAAACTTCTGTGAGGGCCGATTCTAATAGTGGGCTCCTGGAGAGGCCCTCGTCTGCCAGCACTGTGACGACCACCAAGTCTAAGCTCCCTATGCTTGTCTGATTTCTCTCCCGATCCCTGAGGGGGGAATATCAAGAAGTAAAGCCTTTGGGTACCATATTGTCTCCTTCTTTCTGCCGGTATAGCAAATTCCTCTAGGCGGCCCAGAGGGTGTTACCGGTAAGGGAAGGAGCGGGCTTGAAGTCCCAGAAGGGATGCTGTAGGCGGGAAGTCTGGTTGGTTCCGAAGGTACGTTCTAACCTAGGTTCCTCTCCTCCCTTCCCCCTCTCCACCTCCACTTTTTGGTTCGGTCAAAGGAGATTGTTCAAAATTTCGAACGGTGGCCTTGTGCACCCAAACTCCCTCCCCCCCGGCACCCTCTGAACACTTGGACATTCCTCTTTATTGTTCACATTCCAACCCAGCACGGTCACATGCACACACGGAGATAAAAACCCTCCCGGCCACAGCCCCAGGAGCCCGTGGGGGCGGGGCCAGCAGGAGCAGGGGCGGGGCCGCGGAAGACTCCTCCTACCGAGCCTCCCCCACACTCGGCCTTTGCAGAAACAAGCAGAGAGCTGGAGAGGCGGCTCTCGGGGTGCGCTGGGGAGAGGGGAGGGCAGATTACAGGCAGGTGTGGGGTTGGGGTGTGAAATGGGGACTTCCGATCACAGCAAGGGGTATCCGACACCATAAAAACCCTCCTCCCCTATCCAAAGTTCTGGGACTAAGCTGGGACGTGAACAGCGCAGAGAGGCACGGCGCCCCCTTTAGCTGCGCAGAGATCGAAAGGACTTTTTTTTGGAGTGTTTTTGGGCAACGGTTAGGGCGCCCTCCGCAGAGCGCGAAGGGAAGCGCACCGAGGCTGCGGAGGCAGAGCAGCATGCTGGGTGCGGGGAGAGGTGGGCGAGAAGCTAAAGAAGGAAGATTTGGGAGCGCGGAGATTGGGGTTAGGGTCGAAGGGAGGGCAAATGGGGACCATACTAGACTGGAGAACTAACTAAAAGGGCACGGCCTTGGTGAGTCCTCGACGGAGTCTGCCTCGGTGAGGGAGTCTCTGAGGACGCAGAGAGGGCTCCTGAAGCTGGCAGGTTGGTGGGAAGGAGAGGATCACAAACACGGCAGGGAAGTCTCGTCACTGCGAAGGGGACGTGGCATCCATCTCTCTTCGGGAACTGAGGAGAGAGAAGGTCTGAGCACCTGCCCTCTCCCAGTACTTCCTCTCCCCTCTCCTTCCTGAACCAGGAACCAGGGCGGGGAGCACCAGGGTGCCCCGGTCACCCGGAACTGCCCACCCGGAGTCACTGAGCTGAAATGAGCCCGCGGCCGGTACGTGTGAGACGCTGGGTGTTTATGGCCCCCGGCCGGGCTGGTCAAACGCGGGTGACTGGGTATCTGTGTCGGTCCAGGTGCGTCCCCGTCGCAGTCTCAGGCGTCTCCAAGTGTCAGAAAGCCTGCAGGCGCAGGTGCATTTTCCCTGGCTGGGAGGAGGTGAGGGCGGGCGGAGGGAAGGGCTGGGGATTTGGTCCTTTCCTCCCACTCAGGGGTCCCACCCCGCTGCTTCGGAGTCGTATTCATTACCTTCGAAAATGCTCAGTTCTTTGGTCCGGGGCGGGGCAGCAGGCCGGGTGGAGAGAGAGAAACAGGTGAGCGCTCCAACCCGCGGCGTCCTCAGCCTCCTCCCACCCCCCGCACGTCTCAGATTTCTAGGTCCCCATCCTTCCACACCCCTCTCCACCCCCCAGCCGCCCTTAGTCTTCCTTGCTCCTTCGGAGGAGGGGGTCCGGGGTCGGGAAGGAGAGCCTGTGGCCCGCCTCACCTGGCCTAGTCTCCGCTGGGGCCGCCGCCCGCGCCTCCCCGGGCGCCCCCAGCTCCGCCAGGACCCCCGGGGCCCGGGCCCTTCCGGCCGCGCTCTCCGCTCTTTATCTTCTTCCGCGCCATGTGGCCCCGGAAACTCGCCTGGATTTTGGCAGCGGCCGCGTTGGCACCGGGATCGTCCAGCGGGATGTCTAGAATGTCGTCGTCCGGCTTGGAGCAGGCGCTCTCCTGGGGGGTGGGGGGGGGCGTCCTTGTGGGGTGACCGGGCCGAGGCCCCCCGAGGGTGGGGTAGGAGGAGAGTGTTGGGGGATTGAGACGAGGGCGACGCGGGAGTGGAAAGTGCAGAGAAGGGCTAAGGCAGGGCGTGTGTGTGTGTGTGCGTGT